>NW_015373910.1:6581892-6631984 GCF_001272555.1 Dufourea novaeangliae | reverse complement strand
TCGGGAGTTTAAAAAAAAAAAAAAAAAGAAACTAGATCGATTCCTAGATCAAGCGACATTTCCCTGTCGACGTCCACGTCTCGTTATCCCTCGGTGTCCGTTTCAGGGGGTCAAAACGGACTCATAACCGATAGAGAAGACGGTCCATTAGCGTTTCCACAGAGGGGCTTCGGGGCCCGATTAATTTTTCAAACAATCCCACTCGGGCCGACTCATCGATTCGTGGCCCGAGATAGGCCGAGAAGAAGGCGGGAAGAGGAGTGGGGGGATAGGTGGGCCTCGGACACGTCTCGTGGGTCCGAGGGAGAGGGCCCATTAGGCCCCGCGGCGCGGAGGCCCCTGCTGCCCCTTGTCAGTCTCCGAAAACCAGAAAGTCAGCTTGTCAAATTAATCACGGATGACCAATCCATCAGCGGGCATTCCTAGCCGAGGTGGATCCTCTCCTGGTCGCGTCGGTTCGCTGCCCGTTGTTCGCTCCTTCCCCGTTTCTGGCTACCAGGATCCTCCTCGATCTTCCACCTCCCCTCCACCCCCCTTGGACAACGACAGGGGATCGCTTCTGCCCAGGTTCTTGTTCGGGAAAAGGTTACGGGACGCGTAGACACGGGGAACCTGACGCTTCTTACTATGCCGATTCCTACCGGTTGATAGACAATGCCAATGTGCAGGGATAGGGGATCGCAGATTTCAGTAATGGTCACCTTGATATAGACTGAATTGAACAGTTGATTTTTATAATATTATTGTTGAATCGGAGATCGTGAGAGTATTTGGTGGAAGTCACGGTGTAATCGTGAAATCGATTTCGAGCTGAAGTACAGTAATTCCCCCTTAGTGGTCGCGAAAATCCAATTATCCTGGGATAGTATCGAGGACAATAGAACTCTAGGAAGTACCGATTGTTTTCGATCTCTAGCTAGTTTGTCTCTGAACGGATTCGACGATGGAGTGGGAAACATTGTGGAGGTGCAAGTGAGATACGAAGAGAGCTTGTGATCGGTATGATGTAGCTGGACCCTACAATCAATGGAACTTATGGAGATAGCTTGCGACTATTAACTAACTAGGCAAGAAATGTGAAACATTGATCAGGGGCAGGCACTGTATATTCTTTTTTAGATGGGATAGAACAATCGATGGAAATTTGAAGATGAAGAATTCTGGGATCTATTTAGGATCGTAGATATAATGTTCACTCTATTTCGGTTGAACGTTAGTGGATATGTCGATTTAGAAAGAAACTCCAATCTCCGATTGGTAAAGGAAGATTGCAGCTGTCATAGAAGCCAGAAGAGTAGTTTCAGTATTACCCAATCGAGATACTAACAGAGTCTGAGTGCCTGCAGCCATAGTCCTACATTACGATTTCACGAAAATTGTACATGGCGGGACAGAAAAGTCTTTTGAATCTAAAAAATTAAAAAAATTATTTGTATTTTTATATCTACGGTGAACCCACAACCCCTATTTAACGTTGATCCAACATATAAGGTACCGATCGGAATCGTTCCAAGTTAAAACTGAAATTTCTCCAAGCCTCCATTAATCTCAATAAATCACGAAAGCCGAGCACTCCGGGTTCTCCCCGAAAATTCCCGAATAATCGTCAATCATCCGAGGTCCTCGAACGACACACGCAACACCCACACACCCGGCGAGACGATTGCGTTCCCGTGTTGTACGCCTCGGTACCGCGCGGAAATCGTTGAAGCACATCGGACAGGTTCCCCCTATAGATCTTTCCGTCAGATAGATCGATCCACGCGATAACTGGTTACCAGGTTTTCGCGTGAAACGCGCGGTTCCGCAAGCCTGGGACAGCAGCTCTTTCGCCGATCTTTATCACCCTGTATACACGACGAAATGACGATCGACCGTCGATGATTATGTTATCAAACGAGAAATTCCAAGGAAACTCCGCGAACATCGTCCGACACGTGATTATTATCAGAAGATCGAAAGGGGCAACGTGATTTCGGGGAAGGAAGAAGGACGTGGAGAGAATTTCTTCGTTCCCAGCGAAGAAACCGGTATGTGTATAGGTCGTGAAAATAAAATCGTCGAGGGCCCCGCGGGCTGTTCCTCGATCAATACGGGGGACGGCAGTCGAGGCCCCTGGATCCTGCGAAGAACAGCTGTAAAATTCGCGACGACGAGGGAACGGAGCCTCGCCGCAGGAATAAAGCAATTAAGCGATTTTTCTTTTAACCCGTCCGAGTACATGGGACTCGGCGACGACGTCGAGGAATTAGCGAGACGTGGCTCCCAAGGTTTCCTACGGCTGGCTTCGAGGAGAGTTCTTGCGAGGTTGAAAGTAGATTGAACATTGAGGAATGTTTGGTTCGTGTGTTACGATCTATGGGGTGCAGGATTTTGGGTGAACCTTTGCTGTGACAAGCGTCTATAAATAAGTTATAATCCGAGTTTCGTTTAAAAACATTCGCCGATAATCGACGAATTGTCTGAATTTCAAAATACGAGGACAGATTTATATTCCGTTTGGAGACTTCAGAAAGTTAATGATAGTTGCCGCTAAAAGGGGCATAAACTTGCGCGTCAAAGTTCTTCCAGGTATTTCACGTAAGGACCGCGGGGGCGTGAAACTCGGGCAAGGGGACGCGGAACAGGACGAAGAAGAGGACGAAGAAGGGAGGAAGAAAAGCAACGGGTTCGAGAAATCACGGCGATAAAAATATTTACATCGCGTTTCGAGCGACACATCTGCACGCGCGAGAGAGAAAGATGGGGAAGGATCGAGGCGAGGAATTAAACAAATAATCTTCGGTAGGTCGCGCGAGCGCAAGCTCAGGGGAGAATTCGTGTGAAGCCACAGGAAAGTGTGTGCGCGCACGGTAAAAGGATCCCATTGAATTCTAAATTTAAACGAATGTCCGAGTGTCAGGCCTGGCTGACGGGCAAAATAAACAAGATGCCGCGGAGTAGCCTAGGGAGAGAGAGAGAGAGAGAGAGAGAGAGAGAGAAAAAAAAATAGCTGACGAGAAAAGAAGGGAGGGATGATGATGGGGGCCCGCGAGGAATCGTCTTCGTTTCCATCTTTCGGCCAGGAGATGCTCGTTGACCTCGATGGCGAACATGTGAATATCATTCGCGAAGAAAGGAAAAAAAAAAGGAAGACGAAGTAACGGGCGTTTGAGCACGTTAGAGGCCTCATTCTTGGCGATTAATCGTGATTCCGTGTTTTAAAAGAAACTCTGGCAGCCTCTTTTTTACTGCTTCTTCGAGCTGACGTATCAGCCATGGTCACGGCAATCGGGCGAATTGACCGCTAATTCGGTTAGAACACACGTTCCCACGGACCATTCGTGGCCTGTTAGGCTCTGGGAATTAATTGGGAGTTCCTGTTTACTTTCTTGTCAGTCTTGTCTCTTGATGTCTTTGTCAGATGATTTTAAGAAAACTTTGAACTCTTGTGGTAATTCCAATTAGACAGTGAGTGGAGTAGAACGGGATGAAGACAGATCTATGGATATTCTGAACTGAATAGATGATAATAGGTACACTGTTAAATAGAGACTTGATATTCTATGAATATGAAGATAAGTTAATAAATTTAGGAACAATCCTTAGTAACTGAGAAACTAAGCTACAGGTACATTATTCTGAAAATGAGGGTAAGTAGATTACCCGAGAATGGATTATGGATATGACGAAATAAACAGCTGATAATCCGTGTTAAATAGCGACTCGAGATTCCATGAAAACGAACTACTTGGGCATCTTCAGAAACTAAGCTACCCTCCATTGCTTTTAAATCGAGGTTAAGTAGGTTATCCGAGAATTGATCATCCCTATGATTTTTTCCTTTTCAAACTATTAAGATTTCCTTAAGATCTCACCTACTTTTAAGTATTAGAACGCTTAATCAATATGCAGTCAATGTTACAAGGCTACATAACTGAAAGTCCAAAATACATATTATTTAGGGAATATTGGGGATAACAAATGTGGCCTAAAATACATCATGTATACATCACACTTTCTTCGTACAGACCAGGTGTCCCCACATTTATAAGCAATAATGCTTGTATACCTCAAAGTCACAGGATTCCCCAGCTCCATAAGCAACGAAAAGCTGCTCGACAGAGCCAGTATTACGTCAATAAACGTATCCCGTTTCCCCGCGTGTAGCTCTGACTCAGCCGTTAATTGACGAACCGAAAAAAAAAAAAAAGAGTCGAGGAGATCCAATTGACCCGGAAGTGGACATCATTCTGCCAGCAACCAGAGAACTGGCTTCTCTAGAAGACATCGTCTATAGACTATCCAGGGCAACGTCCACAATTCCAAGTGAAGGATTCCATCGATACAAAGCTGCTCTCGCGAGAACTAGCATAAATTTCGACGAGTGTGATAATGGAAACACAGCGATGCAAATATGTACGCGACGAGGAGGAACCGCAGGCGCGTCACGTGTTCAGCAGAAGCGGGGCCCTAGTTCGGGCGGCTCGTAAAGCCTTTCATAAAAGCTTTCATAAAACGATCGTCTCTCGACGATACCGTCCGGTGTTGTGGCGGCAGCCTATCCTCGTGAATTCCTCGATTTTCTTCGAGAGTCGAGAACCAGACGGGGATAGGGAATAATTGTTCCCCTCGCGAGGAGGCCATTCCATCGCAGCGACGCGCGTTCAGGTTTTATTGTCGCCGCGTTTCGAGCTGAAACGTTTAACCCCATACTCGTCATGGAAAGCCGGTGTAATGGCCCGATCCGCGAAGGCTCTAAAACCCGCCTGCGGACCGATGATTTACAAGGAGGACGAGAACGAACGTTCTTCATTGATTCCGCTGCGATTCCTCGTGTTTATGCTGGATGAAGCCACGCTGAACGATCGAGGAACTTCTTAGCCTTATTCCGAATAACGTTAACAGATAGGTAGAGACAATTCTTAACCCTTGACTAGGGGACCACTTGGAGTAGAGTCGAGTCTGAATTTTTAAAAAGGAAAACGAACATTGTATTGGTTATTAGAAGTGTTACAAAGTAGACGCTGGATTAGTCATCCCTGAGACGAGTCGTCTGTAGTTAAGATGCCTGGTACAATGATTTTCAGTTGCGTGAGAACATAGAATTAATCAATGAAATACTGCAGGGTTGTTAGGTACGTTAATACCCTGCGTATTTCTTCATTTCTTCTTCTGTCGAACTGTTTTCATCATTTCGTCTTCCGTTAAAATCTTCTTTCAATTACATCCTTTGTTAAAGCCTTTCGTTTATTTCATCTTCCGTCGAAGTGTGTTCTACGCTTCTCCTGTTAAATCGTTTTCTTCATTTCTTCCCTGATGTTTGTGCCTAACAATTCTTGCAGCTTGAAATGATTGATTTACACACGAACAATGTATCACACCACGAAGAAATCGTTTTCTCGAGACGAAGAGAACAGCTTCTTCAAATGATCACTCTTAGTTTCTGACAGAATAGATTGGAACAGTTCCTTCATCGACGCCGGCTGGTGGTTAACTAGTCGCGGCAATCGGCCCACGTTCCGGTCGCCAGATACAATTAAACTCGCGTATACATTGTCGGACAAGGGCAAATAACGGACGGCAACGGGGCACTCTGGTGATTATTCCGGAATCCTTTTTGTGAGACTTCAGATAAGGGTTAACGTATTTCGGCCTCTCGAGAAGGCTGCCACGATTCCTCCCTCCTCTCCCCACCTCGGGGCCGGTTCGTTTTTCTTCTTTCACAATAACGCAGAATTCGTTGAAGGTTATGAGAGCCGGGGGATTCAACAGGTCGCCGATCCGAAAAAGGTTTCCGACACCTCCTGTCATCCGGACCGGGAGGACCCTTTTGTCTCTTCCCGTCCACGAGGAAGGAGCTCCGATTTCGATCTAGCAGAGACCTACGTCGTAGGCAGCCAGGAGTACCTACCAAGCCCTACGTGCTCGAGTGGGGTATACACACGCGGAGACATAAAAGCTCCGTAATCAGAACGATCCCCCGGATCCCCGTCTGCTTAATACCCACCGTACCCAGGCCAGTCTCGAATTAAATTCGAGACCAATTCGAAACAGTCGTTTACGAAAACGAACCAGCTGATTTCGTGTATCGTCGACCGTCCTTCATTTCCATTCTTCTTGCCTCTTTCTTCCGTACCCTGTTATCGATTTTGTTACGTCTCCAACGTACAGAGTATCGTTCCTTTCTTCTTCCAGCAAACAATGCATTCTATAGTCAACTATAGAAGCAAACGCTGCCTTTTCTTCGTACCAAAGACCATGCATAAATTCTGCATCCGTTTAATATCAAGGTCCGTTTCATCTCCCTTTCTCTCGATCGTTTCTTCCTTCGAACCTCAGCCAGCACCGATTCGATTCCCGAATTTCTAAGCTCAACAGGTGTCCACAAGATCCTCCTGGGCCCAGTCCCATATCACTTTCGAGAAGCGAACGTATCCGAAGAGAGCAGAAGAGGGAGTCGCGTTATCAGTTAATGAATCTCCACCCCGTCGAAAAATACCGTCACGGGGGCCCCCGAGATGAGAGTCTGAGAGCCCCGCTCCTTAGGCCCCCCGACAATAGAAGCCCTCCGACGAATTTCGAAAAGAAGAAAATAAAAAATGATCCTTCTCTCTTCCCTCCGTTGGAAGAGGAGCGGATCAACAAGCCGGGGATAGCAGCGACAGAGGGAAAGAAAGAGGATTCTTCCCTCCTCGTCTACCGGGCCTGCACGATGCCTATGCCCCGCTGCCGTCCGTCCGTCCGACTGTCCGTCTTCTCTTTTCATCTTTGCTGCCTTTTATCCAGGGCCCCCGGGAATGATTAATGGGTTCACGGAGGCATCGCTGTCCTCCAACCCAGCCAAGCTTCGAACCGCGCCTGGCTAAGAACGCAAAGCAGCAACGCATACACGCCAGCGCGGCTTTTCTGCTTTTCTTCGCGCCGGATTATCGTCCTCTTCCCTAACTGGATCCAATCCGTTCGATGGTGGGGCCCTTCCACCCGCAGAGATACTCCTACGCTTACGAGGTGAACCCGTCAAATGGGCCGGTTAAGGATCTTCGATGCTCAGGTTGACTAGGCTCGAGCTTCTTTTAGTGAAATTGGACCGGAAGATTTCTTCATTTCTTTTGTGGATTCTTCTGGTCCCATTTCTTCATTTTTTTATGAATAATCGTTGGCCCACAATCTAAATGATTTTCCCACTTGTTCCAGGGATTCTTCTGGTCCCATTAATACGATTTTAATACGTCCCATTAATGATTTCTTCATTTCTTCTACGGATTTTTCTGGTCCTTTTTCTTCACTTCTTTATCAGTATTTCTAAAGCTACAATCTGAAAGATTTCTTCATTTCTTCTAAGTATTCTTTGAGATCGTAGCTTTAGGAATAGCGATAAGAATGGTGGTCGGCTGAGGGATTTCCAGGGTGAAATGTTTTTTTTTCTGGAGAAATCTTGAATTTTCTGATGGGCAATTTCTTCATCGCGGAATAGTGCCGATCGACTGTTACATAAAACGACGACGTCTTTTTCTCCAGTTTAACCCCACGGGGCTCGATAATGTATTCCTCACGGAAGAAGTCGGTACAGCGGTGTTATTTGTCCGCGCGAACCATCAGGATTCATACAACTCGACGAACGTCTGAAGAGCAATCCAAGAAAGAAGAGGACATCGATCCTCTCGCTCCTCCGGTTTCCTCGATTCATCGACGTCGTACAATTTCCACCTATGCCGAACACGCTTTTGCATGATAAATTATGCGCGATTTCCCCTTCCCTTGTATCGATCCCGAAGAGAGAAAGAGGGAGAGAGAGAGAGAAGTAACCTTTTGTTCCAGGATCCATCGATGGATACGTAGGTGGCCGGCAAGACGACGGGGGCGAGACACGCGGTCCAAGCAGAAGAAAGCAAGAAGAAGAAAGAAGAAGAAAATGAGTAGATCCTCCTTCTTTCTTCTTCCGCCGTGTCGGACGTGTCCCGTCCGCGCGTTTTCGTCCCTTGGCCACGAAAAAACAACCGAGAAAACATCAACGGTCGTCTCCTCCTCTTATCCCAGAAAGAAGGCTTGTTCAACGGGCTCTAATGAAACCGATTCCAGGTCACCGACATATCCACGGGTCCAATAAACACCTCTTTTCCGAGCCACAGGTTCCACGGAATCCACACGTGGACTGATGATGATGACTGATGACACCTGGCATATCCAAGACGTTTCATCCCGAACGGAAATTGTTTTTTGTTTTCCCTGTTTCTAGCAGATCGATCCCTCTCTGTCTATCTACAGTTGAAGCCTCGAGATCTCTAATCTTGTCGTTGACCTTTGACGATGAAATATCATGGTAATGCGTAACAGTACTTCTACAACGAGGAGTTCCCAGACACTGGACGGCGAAATGTGTGTCAGAAGGATTCCCAATTCTTGACGAAAAGGGAGGAGACAGAGAATGACCGAAAGGGAGATATATGGAAGGAGTCGCGGCGTGTTACGAGCCATGTCGCATTCAATTTCACGCGGTCAGTTTTCTGGTAATTGGCAGAACAGCGGCCAAAGGAGGGGACGCGAAGCATGCGCCCAACGTTTTCGTCGGTGTTAGTTTAATCGAATCCGAAAGAGATTCTCTCTTTTGGGCTCTGGCGACAAAGACCGTTTGACTAAGCTTGTATGTGTGTGCACGGTAACAACAGACGAAAAGGCTCAATCGAGTAACAATAGAGCCGCGGTGCCACGAGAGGCGCGGTTAGGGTCCTTTTACATCGACGTAAGGTTAACTTACATAATGTATGAATATTGAGTGGAGCGAGGGAGCTTGAAACGATGAGTCACAGACAGGGAATTCTTGTCGACGCGCGCGGTCGAATCCGGTAACCGACGCTTTTTTTCTTTCCTTGTTTCCCTTCTTCGCGTGGAACGGCTTCGGGCGAGCATTGTGCTCGCCTCCGATGAACAAAATTCCGGTTAATAAGGTATGCCGAATAAAGAATACTTGTAGGAAATCTCTGAATCTAGTGGGAACAATAACTCTTATGATCGAATCGAAGGTGAACGATTATGTTGGATGACCAACGTCATAACTCACTAGAGCAGTGATGGGCAACCGAGCCCGCACGGGCAAGTGGCGGGCACCCGCGGGCTCCTGTGAAGGCGACGCGATGCAGGAAACGTAACGACATATTTGCGAATTGGGATTCCTTGACCCTTCTCGCACATTTTAATCTAAACTAGCGTATCACTCGTATAGATTAATAATCATTTATGTTTCTTTTTATTCGAGACAGATAGAAGCATCCTGATCTTGTGTCGGCCACGCGAAAATGGTGCATTTATATTAAGTTGTATTATGTATAAGTAGTATTTAATGCAATTGTTATTAAATTTATACAAATACCATTGTAAATTGTATATTTTCTTACGATTTTTCAAGAAGAAACAGTCAAACCATACATACGCGTTATTCATTAATCCCGCACTATCTCCACTCCTATTCGTAATATCAATTAACCGAGAAAGTAATAAGAAATAATAAATAACAACAAAATAATTAATTCTAAAACTTTTAAGTCTTGGAAGAAGTGGGGGCGCCACTAAATGACCTATAAATTTCCAAATTTTTCCGGCACTTTTCTGAATCCAAGATGGCGGACAAACCTGAAAGTTTGTGGCGCCCTGGTGGGGGCCTAGAGACCCCCAGGGCCCTTTCCCCACCTCATTTCTCCTAGCGGAAGCTGAGTATGTTCGTGAGGGTACCAAGAACATGGTTTTTCGTTAATATCTCGGTAACGAAGCCTCGGATTACATTGTTGCTAAGGAAGAACATGTTCCAATTCATTCCCCGACTGACCCATTTCCGGGTCGAGCAACCTTTCTGTTACACCCTATATAATACCAAAAAATCTACAATCCAGGCAATAATACTTCGAGTCTTTCGTCAGCATCACGTCAGTTTCTTATTGAAAATTCAATATTGCCTTCCTCTTACACTGAATTTCCAGCAGTTCCAAACTTCGAGAACACCTGGATCAACATGGATCCAGGTGCCGTCCAAGGAAGACCTGCACGCATCGGAGACAATCTAATTGCACTAAAGAAGATAACCGAACCTGCATCGAAACGTGAATTTGGCAACAATGTCTAGCTATGAATCAATCAGGCAGAAGGCAATGCGACTAGGCTAGAGCGTTTTCGTGGCAAAAAGGGGAACGAAGAATAGTGAAATTGACTCGTTAGTCGCGAGTCGAGGTGAGGTGGTACCACAATGCGAGGCACACACGTACACACGCAGGTTTGCATGTGTGGGGGCCTGCGCGTGGAATTCGTGAGAGTGTCAACCCACGCACGGGCAGGCTCGACACAACGGGAAACGATGACGCTGGCCGATCTCAAAGGCATCCATCGATCGCGAGCCAGTCAACGGTTCGCGCAGAGCCTCGACGACCGACCGACTTTATGAGTTATAAGTCGGCCATCTTTGCGAGAGCCATCGCATATTCACGTGCGCGCATACGCGATGCACTGGCAATATGTAAGTGCCACACATTCTGCTCTGGTGCACCGGTACAGTCTAATCTAAAAACTATTCGTTCCTCTTGCGATTCTTCCACGTGTCTTATGGATTTTACTTACGGGTGATTCGACGCGAAATCGGACACTTTTTGGAGCAGGGATGTTCGATTCTGATTCGATTCTTTAAAATATCGATTCTTTTACTGAAAAAATGCTATTCGATTTTTACGAGAATCGATTCTTTAGGGCATAGCCACAGGCGGACGAAGGTGGAGACTCTATAACAAAGACTGGAAAGTATTCCGAAATTTTTTTATAAATTTCTGAATAGTACACCATATTTATGATTAATTTTGGTTTTAGCTTCGAGATCGCTGGTGCTCATACGCAAGGTAATAGGAAATAAGTACTTTATTTTTACAATCAAATGTTCCGAAAATTTTTTACCTGATTATTTAATCATACGTATATGTCAGAGCCAGGAATGCAAATCAATTGAATATAATGATGCTATAAGAAACTCGTTTAGCATTATAGACTTTAACATTTATAGAATTTTAAGGTCAAGTGTCCGACTTCGCGTGGAATGACTACACGAAAATTATTTTATTCGTTCTAGATTCTCGTTTGTCGATTGTTCCGTTGGATCCCACGAGTATCTAGGAATTGTTATCGATATAAATCTCAATTAGTGAATCAGTAGATCCTCAAAAACCGGATGGTAATCAAGATTTCTTACGACAATGACAAGAAGAAAGTATTTACCGATAGACATGCTGGATAAGGCCTTTCTTCGTTCGAACGATCAATCGAATCTGTGTCTCGATCGCCTATTAACTTTCTATATTTTCCAGCGCTGATCCCCTCTGACTGGGATCCTTCAAAAGCTAACCAGGAATCGGTGATCGGGTTCTGATAAGAGCCGTGTCCTCTTTTTACCGAATCGACACGGTTTCTCATTAACTACCCAATGATCTCCTCTTACGATCGATCCAGACGTTTTCGTTTTTTTTTACCGGTGGTTATCAATGTTCCGGAAGAAAACTCGGTGGAATTATCGATGAGAGAAGGATGAATTCCTGACAGGCGTTTCATTAAACGGTGGATCTGGATCGTGCACCGACGGACGTGTACGTATACGAGCGTTCCTCATTCGAAGAAACTATTAATTCCCATCGCTAATTCGACGTTCACGCTACATTTGACTCGCGGCCTGTCCAGGAATCGATCGCGTATTCGTTTCGCAACATCAAAACCCGGCCAAGGATCGAGCCGGTGCAATCGTCGCGATAACGGAAACAATGAACACCAGCGTCCAGTTGTTCCCAAGATTAATTTTTCTATTTTACTTGCCGCCAGTTTCACGGGTGTATTGCTCGATAAGACTTAGCCGCTGAAAAACGGAGGTCGCGTAGAAATTGATTTCGCGCCAGGGAACGACCAGTTGTCAATTGCTTCCGTAGCCCAGCCCCCAAAATTCAATGCCAGCCAATCGTCTCGAGTCCCGTTGTTGGCTACGACCACGACTGTTTCAAGTGGAACGACCCTAATGTCTCTTCGACAACGAGACGCGACTTCTGGTGTAAATAATAACGATTCTACGAGCACGACAATGTCAGAGTTCGTTCGGAAGATCCGCTGCATTCTCAAAAATCGGGGATAGTTTTGCAGCGGAGCAATTGTTTCTATCCGAAGTAGAAGACCAGGTACGAGAAACGAAACCCTGGACGGCAATTAACGACAGTTAGCCCCGATAGGTCTAATTAGTTTATGTGGATCTGCTCGCCATTAGCGGTATGTGGATCAGAGGTCGCGAATTTTTACGAAGGCTCTACTGAAATCGATCCAAGGTTCTTGAAGCTATTGGGATCGATTGTAAAATCTAGTTGTCATAGGTGTCAAAAAAAGTTCTAAAGTATCAGAGGTAGAGGATTCACCGTCACAGAGTTCAGACAGATCGATCCAAGGTTCTTAAAGCTCCAGGGATCGATTGTAGAGCCTAGTTGCAATAGGTGTCGAAAATATTCTAGGGTATTGACGTAAAGGACTCACCGTCCCAGGGTTCAGAAAGATCGACCCAAACTCCTTAAAGCTCCTGGGATCGATTGTAAAATCTAGTTGTCATAGGTGTCAAAAAAACATCTAGAGTATCAGAGGTAGAGGATTCACCGTCACAGAGTTCAGACAGATCGATCCAAGGTTCTTAAAGCTCCTGGGATCGATTGTAGAGCCTAGTTGCAATGGGTGTCGAAAAGATTCTAGGTTATCAGATGTAAAGGACTCACCGTGAGGCTGCTGTCCGGTCGCAGGGTTCAGAAAGGTCGGCGGTAGCTGTCTGCTGACCGACTTTGCCAATTCCCCGCCTGCCAGCCCGTAGATCGCTAGCAGCTCCTGCATGGTGGACTCCGCATACTCCCTCATGCCCTCGAAGGGCTTCCTCTCCTCGCAGTCGACCTCCCCATCCCCGTCCTGTCCCCGATCGTCCTCGAACGGCGTGGTGTCGTCCAAACGACCTGACTCCTCGGCGTCCAGCACACCGCTGTCGCTCTTCTCGGACGAGTCCGAGTTTGGACTTCTGGCCTGGACAGTCGGGGCAAGAAAGCATTCCATCAATCTGGAGAAAACTGTAGTAGGTAACCCCCACTTCCCTCCCGTCATGAAGAGCGGAAGTTGCGTGGCTCAGTTTAAGGATCCAGAATGTGGATCACTTCGTTCCCTAGATTCCTACTTATTGCTTTGATTCCTGGGTATATTATCATTGATACACGGAGAAGGAAGCTTCGACCGTCAGTTTTACTCGAAGGTTGGAGGAAGAATAGGGTAAATGGCGAGATAAAAAAAGTCCGATAACATACCTCGGTGCCAGGGGAGTAGAGCTTCTGAGACCTGAGCTGCTCTAGGATGAACTTGTGCCTAAGTGAGTCCCCACTGTCATCGTCAGCCTCGGACGATGGCGGTCTAGTAGCCACGGACAGGTCCATGGGACTGACCTCGTTGTTGTTCAGTCGTTGCTTCGACCTGTCTTCAGCGGGCAACAGCATAGTCTTCCTCTCGTACTCCAGGATCTCGCTGGAGCTCTCCTCCATCGCCTCGAGTTCCTCGTCATCTTTCTCCGAATCGTCGGACACCTCGACCATACGGCTGCTGATAGGCTTGAAGTTCTTCCGTTTGTTCCGTGGTTTCTGGATACTCGTGATCTGGAGCTGGGCCTGACCCTCGTACTGGGAGTCGCTGTCCTGATCGGCGGTCCCCCGTCGGGTAGTCGCGTAGTTGTACACCGAGTCGGAAAGCATCTCCGCTGATGGAAAGGAATCGGTGTCAGAGTGTTCCACGGGATCGACTGGGACCCGTGGGCACCGGCGAAAATTGAGAATAAAGATTCTCTTTTTAAAGTGGAAATCGTGTGACGGTTTATCATTTTGTTTGGGAAGTGGTCGATTAATTAAGCGTCTACCAAAGGTCGATCGATTGAGTAGACGGCAGTAAATGAGGATCTTTGTGTTAGATGTAGATGTTTGGTTGGGTTGTGTTACTGTCTTGGGAATTAGTGGTTCCATTTGAGTGGACTCTATCAATGCGTCTCGAGATGGAACAGGAAGTGTTCCGGAGTCCATTAGAGTAGACAACCCTTTTTAATGAATTTGACAGTTCACGTTATAGTCCCCAGGTGGAAGCAAAGAATTTTGAGCACAGGCTAAGTTATTTTATCATTGTACACGGCTGTCGCTGACTTGAATCGATGGATCCTAAACAGACCATTGCGCAATCCGAAGGCCGTTCGCTTGCCGCGAATCAAATTTTAACGTTAATTAGAATTCAGCCAGGACGCCCGTTAATTGAACGTTCTCGGAATAGTTATGGTGCTCAAACAGCTATTAACATTCGGTCAAATGGAGGAATAATAAATACGTGATAGAAGGTGGCGTGGCTCAGCATGATTAAAGGAACGGGATAGTGGGTGGCGTTTGTGGACTCTACGCTAGAAGAGGAAATGTCTTACTAGGGCCATACGGGCTGGTTACGGCGGACATCTCGAAACTCCTGAACCGGCCGGCTCCTCAATGCATTCTGAAACAGAAAGAGGACCCAACGTTAGATCCACAATAACCATTCATTTTGAATTCTTTATAACAATCTAGAGACCTCAAGATCAGCAGAAGGTTTCAAAGAATCTCTAGACCCAATTTTTCTCTTTAATATCCTATTGTAGTGCAATTAATTGGTGATTGGAATTAATTTGGCATACAGGCCAAAGTTTGCTCAAATAATAACGGCTAAAGGATCGACGATAGGATTCGCTGACAAACATCCTGCTTCCCCGAACAGCTGACACGGATGACCGGAACGTGGAAAGAAATATCCCCCGGCTTATCTATTTCTGTGTCAGTGCGAAACTGGGTTACGCGGCAAGTTCAGCGAAACCCCCGGACGGGTCCGTCACGGCGAACGAACGAAACCGTCCAGCGCCGTTTTGCCGCGGCGCTGGAACGAGACGCGAGAACAAGGCGAAAACAAAGGCACGTCGTCGTAACAAAAGCTACGCTGATATACGAGCGCTGCTCGGTCAGCCGAGAGCAAACGGGCCCGCGATAACGCGAGAGAGGCCACGGACAATTCGTTTCTCGGTTACGACGAATGGTCCCGCGGCGATCCGCGAGGAAGTCGGTTATTGGAGGGACAGAGAGGGAGAGGAAAAGCTGGTGGAAGCTCGGATTAACTTGTATTTGAGCTTAATAGAGGTCAGAAGAGGATTTTAAGTAATTGCTGAAGATAGAAGTCCTTGTTTGAAATAATTGTTTTGGAAGAAATTGAAGATTGGTACTTTAGTGTAAGGTGTACCTGAGCTTAATAGAGGAAGTAATAGATGATTGGTACCTTGGTGTAAGTTGTACCTGAGCTTAATAGAGGGAACAATAATTCTGATTGTGGAAGACAGAGGACACTGTTTCAATTGTTTTCGAAGAAATAGATGACTGAAGCTTGTGTAGGATAATATGTCCGTGTATACGTTTTATATAATTATATAGAGAATAAACGATACACTACAGAATAATCCACGAACTTAACACTGAACCTACCGAACCATTCAAAAAGTTTGGAATTAGAACGACAAAACAGGTTATTTAAAATATTCCTTGTTACTATATCAGAAACCCTTCAGTACTTAAATATCTTAAGATTCTTATTATATTTCTGTTTTGTGCCTAAACGTAATAGAATTTAATAGCGAGCCCGACGAACAGTTCGAGAACATTCACGACCCCGAAACGGAAGACATTCGTCTCCAGTCGAACGATGGAATTTCGACGGGACATTGGGGGAAAATGATTTCTTGCGCGAGCGAGGACAGCCGCGCTTGTTCGTCGTCGTCACCCGTATTCGTCGGCGAACCCTTAATGGGCCGCGTTTTAGTGCGGAAATAAATAACCGATAATGAACCGGGCAAAAACGGAACTAACGATTTTCAAGCCGAATTAGGCAGGCGAGCTCCGAATGCCTTCGCCCGCGAGTTATCCAAATCGACTCCGTGGAGGGAGAGCCTGACTGACTGGTCGTCGACGCGATGATTCGAGCAATCAGCAGCCCGAAATAAATGACTGCTGATGAGCCCGGCAAGGAAAGAAACTTCCATTCAGGGCTAACTAGATTCCTCTCGGTTGTTCGACACTCTGTTCACGCGGCTGGCTGCTGCCAGGGATCGACCGGTCGACTTCTGAGGGATATTTCGACCGCGTCTGTCAAGCTTAATGAGCACTACTCAACAAGCCACTACCGTCTACTCTGAATATAACTTCGGCTTCGAAGTGGCTACCGCTCTGCAATCTAATTACCTATGTATCTCTCACTTCAGTATCTCGGACTCTATGAATCTCTCCAAAAACTCACTAGACAATTAGTGATGCGAAATAATTCTCTGTAAGTAGATTTCAGTATTCACATATAAAACTAATCAAAACCCTCTACCATATCGATATAACTCCTATGGGCCCTCCAACGACACGAGTCAGTAGAAATAACCAAAACATTTCCACCTAAATGGTCATCACTGGACAACTGATGTTTATGCAAATACAGACATTTGGGAGTTAATTTACAGACTCTGGAGTCTAAACAAGATCTGTTTACCTTATTCACTATTCTATAAGGTTCGAAAATATATAAAACCTCAGCCCAGTATACCCAAAAAATTCAGACACCCTAAGACTTAGGCCCTGAACTATCTCCACTCCCAAGGACCATCGATTCGAAGCTACGCGTTGATTCCCATACCGTTGACAAGTACAGTCAGCCAGTACTCGGGGTTCCAGCGAAATTTCCCTAGCGGCCACGCCGGAAGTGGAACGCGATTGGAGGTTCGAACGGCCAGGCTGGGCCACGTGACCCGTTTCCCAGCGAGAGAGACAGAGCCGAGAGACCTCCCCGACGGGGGATGGTGCACGGAGTGGACGATATGTCCGAGCGGGACCCGGGGCTCTCTTTTTTCGCCGGCTGTACACAGAAGGGATAATTAACATCTGTTACAGTACGTACCGGCGTAGCGGGGGCCGCCCCGTTTCATCCCCACCACCGTTCACGGGGCGGACCTTGAATACATTATCACCCTGTTTGCACATGAACGTAACCGTACGTACGTACACCAGGCGGTCGAATCGGAGTGCAGCGGGATCGACCCTGAACAATGGGGACCCGGAGCCTCTTTGTTGCTCCGCCGCGGTAGAGAAGGCCTCTCTTCTTTCGGCAACGGTGGAGTAGTCCTGTTTTATGTTTTTTTTTTTCTTCTGAACTCCCGGTTTCCACGGTGGATTGGAAGTCTGAATATGACTGTGTAGTTTGGTTAGGTAAGAGTATTTTTATTGTAGCAAATATCAATTGTATGTCATCTGGGATGTTCGAGTTTGATTCGAGTCTTTCGCTGACATCTATTACATGTATACTAACGAGCAAAAGTATAGGACCAAAGTTCATGATTGAGGGAGACAGTAACTTATTATTCTGTTGTGATAAAACAAAAGTTACGGAATCAGTATGTATACAGAAATTAATTCCCATCGGTTTAATACGTTGCATTAACACCTTGCCTTATAACGTCGAGTCAGGCTCGTGGTAACGATGTCAAAGTGGATTCAATAAACAGAAATAGTATTTGTTTTCTTTGAGTCAAAGTGAAATACTTGTTTGCTGATCTTAATATTTAAGGGGTCAGTCAGAAATTTTCAAAAAAATCGTTTTTTCACTTTCTACATTTTCTTTAGGTACAACATCTCGAGAATATTCTGTGCAAGTTCCAAGGTAATCCCATTATAAATGACGAAGTTATAGGCGTTAAAAAATGAACATTTTATATAAGTGGACAATGGGTTAATTACCTCTTTGTAGAATATAATATTTTCCTCGTTTCACCTGTCACCGAAATTCAGCTGACCCGACAGTGAACCTGTTAAACTTCCATTGCAACTTCAGAAGATATTCTGCACTCTCAGTCCAGAACAAAACCAGCGATCGTGCGATTTCTTATGAATGGAAGCAACAGAACTCAGGGAACAGCGTGTATACAGAGAGATTCTTGGCAGTGAACGCGTTAATAACCGGAAAGGGGTTTAATGATTCGTCCAGTATCCACTTGTCCTCCGCAACGTCCGCAGAAGAGGATCGTAGCGTGGAAAAGACATCCCCTTGAGAACTGTATTCTTCACATGGAAATTCTGGTCGGACTGAGGTTTCCCCCGATCTATCCTAGTCTCTGGATCTCTGTTCCTTCGGCGGAGGGGTCACAGCGGTTCTTTCGCGGGGATTCGAGAAAAAGAGAAATTCCGGCTGGCCTAGATTCCTGGGGCGCCGGTCGCGAACCCACCCGAGAATAAAGACGGAATACCGCCTCGCCGTGGAAACTGCCCGCGACGGGAAACCTTGGGATTCCGCGGGCTATTATTCGAGACCACGGCAAAAACAGATGCGTCTAATGATTTAATTCGAACCCCGAGAGAAGTTTAAACGATTAGAAAAAAAAGGCGACTGCGGAGAAGCTGATTCTATGACGATGAACACCGTCTGTTTGGAGTTAGGTGTGTGGAGGCGAGTAGAAATTGAGACATTTTCCTTGGACAGGTTGCTATGTACTTCGCAGAAGTGATGCTTGAGTTCCTGGGTACCTTGTGATGACTGTCGAGGAGTTATACAATGGGTATGACTCTAGTCAAGTCGCAAGGGAATGCTAGATTCGAAAGACACAAGTCTCTAGGGATCTGAATTTAGAATGAGTCGGCCAAGATTGACGATGTAATATCAAGATTATGGGTCTGGAATTCTTTTCTATCCTAATAATGTTCTTGAGACGATGACACCGAGAAATAGCTGATCTTCCTGGTAACAGGCATCCCTCATCAAGAGTACCCTAAGATGAACCACCTTAAGTTTTAATTGCTCCAAAAAATTCTACAGCTTACAATCGTGAATTCCTTAATTCCCCAACTAAAAGACTGACCTAAACTCCCGAAGTAGAATAAGAACACCAGCATTCAAAGGAACCGAGCTCGACGTTCCAATTTCCAGGATTAGATCAGGGATTTCGGGTAGATCTGGACCAGATGCCGGATCGGTTAAAAAGTAAGTAAAAATCGAGTTGAAAGGCGGGGGGGGGAGCAAGGCGTTCCCGTTTCCCAGGAATCGGGGAAAGGTCAACGTTCCGTGACAAAAGGATCATTAAGACCAAGGAACGATCGGGCACGGATTCTGGCAAACGAGCACCCGAAGAGACAGCAGTTGGCCCGTGAGAGAGACCTCTGGCCTGCCATCCACTCAACATAGCTCGACGCTGATGCCGATACCAGAAGCAGGAAAACAAAAAAGGCAGGCGACGTAACGCGGTATCGTTCGTCAAACACTTGAAACGTAATGTTGCCAGGCCTCGGGGCTGCCTCATGTTGGCCTCTTCAAGTGCCCGCCGGGATCCCCGGTAGATTTATTCAAATTCGCCAGGCTTCAAACACATGTATACATTTCTCGAGATACTCGCTGGTTTCTCATCCGTGGAACTCTTTTTCGTTTTCTCGAGATCTCTTAGAACCCGATGAACGAAGATTTAACATTTTTCATGGAGGAACACTGCTGTGATGATGAATCACTGAGGGAATTT
Organism: Dufourea novaeangliae; assembly: GCF_001272555.1. Lineage (NCBI taxonomy): Eukaryota > Metazoa > Arthropoda > Insecta > Hymenoptera > Halictidae > Dufourea > Dufourea novaeangliae. The sequence continues at coordinate 6,612,387 of NW_015373910.1, read as the reverse complement.
TGAACCCTGTAAGACTCCAATTAATAGAAAACTTGATAAGTTTTTAAGGAATATTGTTAGTTTCTCTGGATAATCTTCAGAGAACATCAACAGTCATTGAAAGGTAGGAAGAGTAAGTTCCTGAATGTTTTAGAATTAAGGAAAAGCTGAAATGTACCTAAATATCTTGTCTGGCAGCTCTTCTAGACCCGGCAAACTCGGAGAACTCTATCCAAACACTCGTGAATCCGAGAAACTAGAAATTCCCAAGACCTCCAACATACTCGAGGCTCGAAATCACTGTTTGTTCTAGGCAACGACGAGAGACCTTCGACGTTCCGTCGGTTTTAAAAGTCCCGAAAGCTTCTGGAAAGTCCTCTGAATACCTGTAGGATTCACCCGCCCGATCCGTCAGCCTCCCACGATCAAAGCAGCTCTCAAAGTGCACGGGTTCCCTGTGTCGTTTCTGAAGTCACTGTACCCGACCACGTCGCGGTTCAAAGCTACCATATCGCTAAACTGCTGACATCAATCATCTCTCCATTACTCGGCCCCGTTCAAACGGTATTCAAAGCTGTCTGAACACTGTCAGCCGTGGTCTCTCTCTCTCTCTCTCTGTATTCAGTGGACAGGCTCGAGGCAAGTGCAACACTCTCCCCCGCGAAAATCTTCGACATGACGACGCGTGTCTCTTACTTGCGTCGAACTGGCGCCGCCCGACTTACTCGATCATCGATTTAGAATCTACAACACTTGTTACTGGGAATTTTACACCTGCGAATTTTTCAAACTTGCTGCATTGTCCCTCTTTGCCTTTCTTACCGTTGGTTCTGAAATCCCTTTAACTGTTTAGGGTTAGGTGGGTTAAAAACTGTCCCACCTTTTGCTTAGCTTTCTATGCATGGTGGGATATATTTTAACAGTCATACAGTTTAATATTTTATTTTTATATAATTTCTTTTATATTAAAAAAAAATTCTGTGCAACTAGGGTTTTTATTTTCTTTAAAATCGGGTGCCTCAAAGAGTTAACACCTGGGTAAAGCATACTATTACTTGAGCAAAGTGATTCCAGTGGGTGTTGAGGATTCGCTGAAGTTCTGAGTATCGATCACTATCACGGTTTGGGATACTTTAGCAATTGGAGTCCATCTTGGAGGATGAAGCCTTGGATTTCATCAAGGGATGGAGTAATATCGATAGGACATAACCCCTCAATTATCGATGATGTCTCCTCACGATAATCAACTGTCAATGTAAACATTCCCAAGAAAGCTGAACTTGGAAGGAACCAGAGCGATTTCTGCTTGGACAAAAGCGCTCGCGGAGGGAGGAAACGGATAGAAGCAAGAGCAAGCTAGAACGGTTGGAGGGAGCCAGTGTGTTCATAAGATATGGCGTGAAACACGAGGAGGCCGAGATTAAAGAATGAAAAACATAGATTTCTGCGAACTGGTTGAAGTCATAATATTCGTAATTTCAAGCTGCGCCTTGTGGCGACCGTCTTCTGCGCCGTTGAAATTAATGTGAGCGGAAATAAAATTCCCTTTACCTCCCCGTTCTCCCTAAGTCCCCCTTCCTCTCGGGGCCGTCCCTCGGGCGTTCGGTGCACCACCTCGGTTCCCTCCTTCGTTCCTCTTGTTCTATCGCTCGCCTCCCGGGCGCACGACAAGTGGAGAACGTTTAACGGTCGAGCGGCGTGCAAATAAATTCTGCGGCGAGGAACGATGTTTGCCCGCCAATATTTGGATGTCGGAGTAAATTTGTTGGACTAGGAGGGCGAGACCGTGAGAGTTCGGTTGTATTTTTGCATCAGGTTTGGACCGATCGAACAGGAGATCGGCTGAAAGATCAAAGTTATTCGACACAGTGTACTGTGCAAACTTGGAGAATGCTGAGAGACATTTTGAGGATTGATAGAATCGAATAAGAGAACTTAGGTAATGGTGTCCTTGTCGAAATTGAGGTTTGGGATGGGATTGTATGTTCGATGAAGTGATTTAGAAGGTCGATAATAGTACAAGCTCCCAAAGGTATGTAGAACTCAGTGTTAACCCTAGTGCACTGGTCGTGTCTATCGTGGAGACGATATTCTATCGATCAAGATGGCTGTTGCATAATAAATTGTTGGATGTCCAAGCTAGGTATCTATTGACTTTGATTCACTCAGAAAAGATCCAAGAAAATGTCAGTTCTGAACTGCAGAGATGGAACGGTTACATGACTTATACTGAACGGACCATTTTCTGACAAAGAAAGGTCCAATGAATCGACAGATTCTTACCTTCTAGTCAGAAGCTCCTTGATCCCACGTTAAATGATTCTTAGGTGAACGAAATGAAGCGTCTTAAAAACAACCTAATTGATCTAAAAGTGGAGCTCTTCCATTAAACTGGCTCGAGCAGTACACGAGGATTAAACGTTCCCGAGAGACCAGGAACAAGGTTCTAATCTTTCCTACAGAAGCCAGTAGCAACTTCACCGATCTAAAAACAGTTCGATAAAATTCAGAAATGAGTTCACCTTGGATAAGAATGTAATTTTACTCGGTGAAATGGAAAGAGGCCTAGCGGAGCAAGGCTTGCAAAGACAATAAGACAGAGCAGGCCAAGGAAGACCTTTCTGGACGGAGTGCAACGCAATCGACCAACTTTTGCGCCTGCCCCCGCGAGTAATCTCTATGCAAATGGCCGTCTTCGATCAAAACTCGTCAGAGGATAGCGAAACGTGGTCGCGGAGGGGGTTTGTTACGTGGGCCCCGAAAGGGGAAGGGGATGGAGGCTACATGAAAGAAGGGCAACGTTTCGGGGAGGACGTGTCTCGTTTACGGGGATTAGGATAAAGCTTTTTCTCCACGTAGATTCCCCTCTTTCCTTCCTTTTCTCTCCATCGAAGCCCGCTTTTTATCTCGGCCAACCTCTCTCTCCTCTCCCTGCCTGGCATCCTCCTGGTCGCCACGGTGGTTCCACGTAAAACGCCTCGAATGCCGGCGCGGCGCGCCGTTAAAAATAGAGCACGCAACGACTTACTAATCTGGTTAGGGCTACTTAGCGTAACTCCAACTATTTAGACCTGGATACGGTTACGGTAGTTAGGCCGCCTCTATCGGCTCTAAGTAGACCCACCCGGGGGGCCCAGTCGTCCCTCCTCCTCCTTGGTAGCTTGGGTCTTTTTCTTTCTCGATGTTTCACGAAACCCGCTAAAACGTCTTAATGGGGCCTGGCTACCGGGCACGGGAAAAGCGATCTCGTTTTCTTGCATCTCTCTGTTTCTTCTTGTTTTCGGGCTCCCGGTGGCCAGATGGAGACCCCTTCCTTTGGAGGTTTAACGGAATTCACGGTAGGAAACTAGATGGGTTCAGATGAATCATTTTTTCCCTGGTTCTCTTGAGTATTTTGATACGCGTTTTTATATGTTAACACTTTAACTACGACTGTCGTTAATAGAGGACAAAGAGGAAACAACGTGAAAGTGATGATGGTGAAACGAACAATGACTCGAGTAGTATTGATAGTGATGAAGAAACTGTTGTTATTATTATCTACTTACTATTTTCATTAGCTTCATTTATTGACCTACTTTTTTTCACGTTCGTACGACCAGTGTCATAAATAGATACGTAGTTAAAGAATTGAGAATAATTTTTAGTGGACTGTCAATGGTTTAATACCGAGGACTGACATTTTTCAGTTGAAGGTTGTACCTTCTTTCAACCTGCCTCTTAATAATACTTCGTTAATTAATGGTACACAAAACTGTTACATTATTATTTTTCGTAGTTTCGGTAGGGTGACAGTGTCGACTACACCTTTTTTTCGATAAAACGACAAAGAAGTAGCGAGGTTATCGTTTTCGTGATCGGTTATGTTTAATTGAGGCGTTGTCGTCGCTGTTGATTCGACTCCTCTACGGGGAGGGATGTGCACGGTTGGCAACCTCCAAGGCTAATTAACGAGCGTGCGCCGAGTAATTAATCGAGTCCTCCTGTCCGCGGACAGACGTGCTGACAGAGGACGCTTCCTCTTGGACGGCCCACGAGCGGATCGATTTTTCTGCACCGTTCCCTCACGAGAGGAAACTCCGATATCTCCTTCGGAGAAACTCCGACGTCGAAGTTCTTTGTTCTCGATCACCACAGATCGACAGAAATATATCGAGTGCAAAAAAATTACAGACACACATTTATGTTTCCTATATCAAATATATACGTATCGTGTAATCGGTTTCTACACGAAATCATTTCCGTAACTTCTATGTTTATTTTTTTAGGGTTATTCTTTAACCGAATTCTCATTTGTAAAGATTTCTGTTATTTTTTTTATACATATGACCTAACATTTTAACTCAAACTATATCATTGCAAGTAGAAGTAAAATAACTACATTACCGATTCTAATATTCAAGTCTTAGGCCAAGTGTACACTCACGACGATCATGAAATCGATTTTGCTTCTAAAAAATTGTCAATAATAAACTAACCCTAGCTTCTGAAGTCGTCGAAATGAAATCGTAAGTCAAAGGGTTAACTTAACATTTCCAACACCTCAATCACCAAAAGGTCAAAAAGTACCACCAAAGTAAACAAAATTAAAAATAATAACAATAATAACCCGACGTCACCTCGAAACGGAAAGTTTCTACGCGTCACAGGGGCGAAACATGGCGAAACACGGTCGCACGTGGTCCCGCGCAGCCGTCGCCTAGTGCGCGCAACCCCGTCGAAAACGAGATTTCGAAAATCCGTTATTTAAATAAGCTCACGACGAGGGTCCCGTGGGGGCACGTATACGCAACGTGTAGAAAAGAGAAAGAGTGAGATGAAAAAAAAAAAGAACGGAACGAAGCAAGAAGATGAAACGGGGAGGCAGAGAAAGCAGGCCCGGGAGTGATTTTATAAAATTAATAGTAAAGGGTAGGTCTCTCGCCGTATTCCCTATTATGCGCGTATGCAAATACGACGGAAGGGGTGGACCTGGGTCACGGATGGATTCGTGGATCGAACCGAAGGGAGGAAAGGGGGATGGTTTTCGGTGACGAAAGAACGGAGGAAAATGGTGGGGGGAGGGGCGAAGAGGGGGAGAGAAGAACGTGCAGGCTGCAAGGCATTAAAACCTCCGAGATTTATAGCAGCACGGACTAGTCCGGCCTCGTTCGATTCGGGGGTAGCTTCCACTAAAAAAAAGAGGAAGAGGGGGCCCCTATATTGCTGGTAACGAGCGAAGAAGGGGTGGACTGTGTACGGGGATGCGTAATATTTCCTGAGGATCCTGATGCGCGAGCACGGGACGAAAACTGCGTTGTTGCTCGAAGTCCCTGATCCAGACAACCTTACGACCCTCTTTTCCAGCTGAATCTGATAACGACCTTCGATGTTCTGTGTCGCCGTCGAGATAGAAAATTGCATTCCTAACTGGTCTTTCTACGTCGGAGAAATTACTACGTTTCATACGTTTTATAGGAGGCTTTGTATAAAAGTAATCGTAGTTGTATTAAAATGAAATTAATAGAAAAATTAAAATAAATTTTTTAAATAGTAGTGGTTAACAATATGATATGAATCTGAAAACCATAGATCGCAAGTCTGCCCCTAAAAATGCTATGAACTTGCCGAATCCAATAACATAATAAATAATACAACAAATGTTTCTAATATTAAGTAAATTTAAGCAAGAGAATTACCATTTTAAAGAAGCATCTCATCATCGAATACATGCACAGAGTGGAAGAGTTCGGTTGTATTAATCCATGGGAGGGATACGTCTGAAGAGTGATCGTTCAGATTTCGCTTAATCCCGTGGGGATCGACGGAAACGCGCGTAGGGAATTCCGAATCTCGCGTTCCCATCTTTTCCATGTTTCATTGGCGTTCATCAGCCTCGAACACCAATTAGAGGCAGCCCGTAAACGTTACACTTGCCAAGCGAAACGATTGGCGCTTCCACGCGGGGCCTCTTTTTATGGTCGAAACGTCTCCTCGGACGAAGAAACACTCGCGGAGCCTGAATGCTCGCTTTCTTCGGCGACTCGCAACACGATCGTTTTCTTCGCGAGAGCCAACTCTGGTGTCAGACTGGCCATATTTCAGCTCGTCCCGGGATTCCATTGAATTTCCGTCGACCGACCGAACTCGCGACTCCTTACTCGGAACTGGCCTTCGTAAAAAATGAAAAAACTACGCGATTACAGCGAAGATCTATCCGAATTCGGGAAAGAATATCTTGTAATTCAAAGTATTACAGTAAAAGTACAGTAGCGCCTCGATACTAGTCTTGAACTTTTGATAAATCTATTTTACGCCTCCTTATTATAGAGTCACGTGTTCTATTCCACAGAATGATCACCGAGAATTAGAATTAGAACCCTGAACAACTATCGGAACACTACTGTACTTCGAGCAGTAATCTCAAATTTCCAAGATTTCTTATTTGTCACGTATTCCATCAGTAATATTTTCTATGTTTTACCGAATTAATTTCACGACTAATTTCTCGACGTTACAAGCTTCCAAGTACTTCATTCGTATCGAATAACTGGAGTCAGAAAGCTACCCAACACACGAAAGATTGTAATCGAAGTGGCTAATGGTCTTCCATCGAAGCACTACCGTAATTACCAATTATTCAGCTGCCTTCAAAACAGTGTTACGCGATCAATCCACCTCGCCAAGTGAAAAACGCTCGAATACTCGTGACTCGTCCACGACAACTCTGTTTCGAGGTTCGAATCGACGTTTTTACGCGATCGTACCGCTGAAATGTATCGCGCAGACCTCATCGATGCTCCGTAGGAGCCGATCAACGTCCCAGAAGTCCGAGCGTTACCGTTCTTACCGGACGTTTTAGAACGGCTGTCAACCGAGCATCGACGATATCTCCGAGGTCCGATTGATTCCTAATAGTGCGACCAACAAGAAACCCATCGGGGTGTGCCGGTCGTCCGCGGAGTTAATGAATAATGGAAAAATCTGGTCTCCTTTCAGGCCCAGTGGATCATCCGGCGGCCGAGCAGTTTTCTGGATTACACGCGTTAAGGTCCCGTTAGCCCTCCTTCGGCCGCGAGTTTTCGTTTGCTCTCACCTCTGCCGTCCTCTAAATGACCTCTATTCGACCACGATTTCACGGACACGTGTGATCTCGTGGTTCTCGCGAATCGGTGGATCGTCTCAAGGATCTTGGAAATATCGATCCAAATACTTTTTTTTACACTGAAACATGTACGAATCTTGTATAATGGTATAAAGATTTTTGCGATGACCTAATAATAAATTTTACCCTGTTATTTTTATTCTTATTATCCAGAATTTTGTTATTTTTAGTACCCAGAATTTCCTCTGTTATTTTGTATTATTGTCCAGAATTTCGTCGTGTTATTTTTCATTTTTATTATCCAGAATTTGTTTCAGTTTTTTGCCCGCAGAACAAGAACAGTTGTGTACGTTTCCATGCAGTGATATTGGTTTGAGCTGTGCGTTTGCACTTGTTGACGAGCGATCCAGTATTTTCCGGCGTCGACGGAATTATGTAAATGGTCCCCGGGGAGAATCGAGTTGGCGATACGTAAAAGGAGGAGAATTAATCTCGAACGATTGATTCAATTTTCTGAACGGGGCATTGAAGCCCTCGCGCGAGCGTGATGGAACGACCGTTTCCAACGAGAGAGGGATCGGTTTCGTGTCGAAACGGCTGCGTATCGTTTCGCAAAGTGAAGCCAATCGTGAGAATAGTACACTTTATGAAAGAGAGGCATTAGAATCACTATTGAACGTTCGCGTCCACGGGGACGTTTAGAAAGACGAGCTCTTCGACTGTCTCTCTGTACGATATCCCTCGACTGAATTCATTTTGCAAGATTCCCGCATAAGACAGGTCCAGCTTTCTCCCATAAAGCAAACACAATAAAATCCAATCAGCATAAAATCTGCGACACCGTCGAGGAATTTAATATTCAAAGAGAAAACTTCAAGTTTTTATTGTTACAGGGAGGAAACGAAAGTCTCGCGAATCTGTCAACACAAGTTTCGAGAACTTAACGCGCGACGATTATGAGAATCTGCAATTTAGAAGATAATAATTAAAAAGAAAAACAGAAGAGACCGAAGATATTACAATGGCGTTCGAAAGTATGGGCTACAAGAAAATGGTGCAATGAACTTACACTATCGCCGAAGAATATGGAACCAATATTTTTGTTATCCAGAATTTCTTTCAGTTTTTTGATTCATGAAAAAGTAACACATTATTCTGTCACGATATATCAACACTTACGTAAACAGTATGAATAATATTTTTCTCTTTAACTATCAGACCTGGTCCCATACTTTTGGCCAACAGTGTACGACACAAAAACATCTCGAACACAACGCACCACAATCATAAAATAATAAATTCCCGACAACAGTGACCGAAGACATTCAATACAAACACGCGGTCCCATTAAACGATCTCCGTGAAAACTTAAATTGCAACAGTCCCAAAACCGCCCCGGCAACAAGACCACGCAAAAACCATGCCGTAGAAGACGAAAACAAAGAGCCAACTCCTCCAAAGCTCTTCGACACCGTGGCGAGGTATCACGAGGCCCACAAGAAAATGAGACCACTGTCCGCGTAACAAAACCCCCCGAACAAGAAGAAATCCCAAAAGAAGCTGGCCACGACGTTCGAGAGAGAAAGAAACTGAAAGCGCACCGAGGGCCCGTCCAACGGAATTCCCCCAAAAACCGGCGAACTCGCTCGCGCATCTCTGACATAATGAGACATCGAACTCGACGATGCGCCCGTGGTCCACTGAAGAAACCGTCGAGCAAAACCGGCCAGAAAAACCAGGGGGGTCCCACGGGGCCTGGGGGACATGTCCAATGGAATAGAGCCGCGACAACCGTGGGCCCAGGATCGCGATCGAAAACGGTGGAAACAAAAGATGGGGACACGACCGCGAGGCGATCGCGAGCGTGCACAAAGAGATCGTGAGAGGATCTGGGCATTGGTAAGGGTCCCTCCACCCCTACTAGGGCCCCGAAATTATGCGTGGAGACGATGCAGGAACCGTTGAAATTCCGCGAAATCCGCGGTTACCCACGCATAATTCGTTCTCGTGCAAAAAGATATACGTGTGCAGGAAAGAGGGGGGTAGAGGGAGTACGTCGAAAAGGTCTGGGAGAGGACGATAAAGCGAAAACCTTTTGGGTCGAAATTCCGCGAAATCCGGTAAAAATTGAAAGGCAAACCTGGGGGACAAAGGAGCTTGGTGGTAGAGATGGAGGTTGATGAAGAATCCTGGGCGGTGGTTTGTTGGAGGAACCTACCGGGGCCAAGCTGAGGAGAGAGACAGAGAGAGACTTCTTTGGAGAGGAAAAAAAAGAAGAAGCTCGTCCGGGGGCCCCCGCGGAATGATGAATCGTTTCTATTAAAATACTTTTTCGACGGGGAATACAGAGTGGGCATCTCCTCCGGGCCTGCGGAGAGCACCGCGGAGTGGATTTATTTACATATTTTCAATCTGGATTAAGAGGTAGGTTCCGATCTAACCGGGGAGAGTGGCTCTTTGGTGGATGCGCGCGAGAAGTTTGAGAGGTTTTGGCAAGTTTTCCATTGTTGTCTGGAATTTTTTACAGTGTTTTCGTGACACGATCGGAGTATTGTTGGAATTCTGTGTAGGGTTATTATTAGTGTAGTTTCTCACCGACTGGAACTACAGTGTACACCAACGACCAAAAGTATGGGACCATATAAAAGTATGGGAATATATCTATATAATGATTAAATTGAAATTTAATGTCTTTAATTGATTCTGATCACCCTCCTATGTGACTGATTTTAAAGAATTTATATTTTAAACGATTTCTCATTAGAAATATATAATACTTGTCACTTCGTGATTGATGGAACAGTAACTGATTATTCGCACTCATCGAGACATTATCGTATAATGATATCATAATGATTAGACTGCGAATGCTTATGTAAATATAAATTTGTATGGGTTCATTTACAAGAACCGAAGTCAAACAAAGATCTGTTTACTTTATTTACTATTCCACCGCGTCAGAGAATATAAACTTTAAATATTCATCACTCTTGAGCTGCGTCTACACTATGTAACATAACCTGTTATATAGCAAAGTTATAAAACTTGTTAGAAAAACAGAAAGAAAAATGTACAACAATTTGTTGTATAACTAACGAATTCTAGAGAATCGTGCCTGCTATAAATGCATAATATCCGCAATCTAATAATAGTACGGATAATGGTACAGTTTACGCAAAGTCCAGCAATGTATGAAATAAACAATGTGATATTTATTTCTAAGAGAACTGTTTGAAACCGAGGCAAATCCTCACGGATGATTTGAGATGCCGGACGTCGGGTCCGGCAACAACAATCCGTCCAACCAAGGAATCCCGAGGCCGTGGGTTCGCAAAGACGCCTAAATTTATTTGAGGCTTTCTCTGACAAATTCGAGGCGCCTCCCTCCGAGCCGCCGACAGATACCGAATTCCGCCGCGATGATGGAGACACTTAGGTGACTGTGAACGATGGCGTGTGTGCGCAACTCTGCTCGCCTGACTGGGTCTCTCTCCTTACGGAACGATCTACAATAATCTACAGACTCCTCTCGATTATCGTCCCGAACTCGAGTTCGCTTCGGGACAATAATCTTATAAGGAGAAATGCTTCAGACCCTCGCAAATTCGTTTTTGTTGCCCGAAACCCGTATATATAAACCCCAATGTATGCTAACTTCCTCAATGGTGGGGATAACGACTGGACAATAATCGTGTAGGACTAGACGATAATCGAGAAGAGTCTGTACACTCGCCAGCGAACTCGGGTTTCTTTAGGGGATAGGGCCTCGTACCGATTGATATATTTATTTCAAATACTGAAATAAATGTTAAATCAAATGTTAATTTGTCATAAATTTCAGTAACTCTGAGACAAAGTAGTAGGAGGTTTGCATAACTTTTTCCCCTAGTGGAAACCGAGTTTGCTCGCGAGGGTACATACTATAATATCGAGGCGATCGAGGGCAGCACGGGAAAAATCGATGAAAAGAAAACCACAACCGATCGAACCCCGGAAAAAGCCAGTGAACCAGTTGAGGCCGACAGGAGGACCAGATAGAATCGTTCTCTCGCGTATTCGATCGGATTTCTCCGGCGGGACGGGACCGTCAACCGGCTGTCAGCGATCGATTTCAGCGGCCACCGGAAGTACTTTCGCCGGTGAAGTGTGGAAAATCCGAGGGAAACGCTTTGATAGCCTTTCTGAGCGTGGCGCATTGTATTATTGGCTCGATATATCGAGTTGAAATTTAGTTCTTCTGTGAGAGCATTTTAACCCATTCGTAACCATATGGCTAGGTATTCTGAATTACGAAATAAAATATTAGTGTTTACGTGTATATAGCAATCAATCAAATATATATCAATTAGAATGTGCATTTAAAAGATTATCGGTAAAATAAGATATTACTGGTAGTTTGTATCCTTCGATGAAAAATGGCATTAGATTGTTTGAAATTGTTAAAATGTTCCTGTGAATCATTCATATTATACACAAAAATACAACAAAATATTTCTTCGGTAATTTTTAAACAATTCGAGAATGAAATAATAGATCGACAGGACTTTCCTTTTAATTTTTATCGACGATTTTACGAAAGATTGGGACTTGTTTCAGGTATTACACTAGGAATTTCATTCGAAGACTAATACGCAGTGGAGAATAGAGATTAGAATTCTCTTAGGCATTAGGAATTTGATTAGGATTTTCAACTGTAATTTCGAGAATACAGGTGGCGAAGTATCAGCAATATTTAACACCTTATTCGCGAGGAATGAAACACCGGAAGTAGACGGAAGTGTTTTCGCCAGGAGGCACAAGGTCCAAAGATTTTCGTTTGTTCGCATTCAGATTCGCCTCGCCCGTTTGATTAATTGGCCCTCGTTAACATCGCGTCGAGCGGTCGCCTCTTGAGTACGCGCATTGTCGCCGCTGCGAGACCGTCAGGTCTGCCCGTGTGCGTGGCAGAACGGCCTGTGGCCTCTTCAGAGCTCATTAAACGTGCTCCAGCATTCGACGGACAGGGAATGGGAGTGGTAATCCGCAACCGTTGCGTTACCTCTACCCTGATCGATGTCAAACATTAGAAAACTAGAGAACTTCATAGCTCCTGCCATCTTAGAATTATAAAACTAAGAAATCTGATTCCAACGTTCGACGAAATAGATTCTAGAGTCTTCGACTTTAATTTTCGATGAATATTTGGGAAACTCTGATTCCAAGTTTCCAACTTCCTTGGAGACACCTTGAAAAAGAATGATGGTCCTTCTATTATTTTTTTCTACTCTCTGACATTCTATTTACTCCGATATTCACTTTACAAAGAAAAGGTTTTCAGCCGTTCGTAGAGCCTCTGCTTTCCTTCAATTTACTTTGTCTTGATTGGTCCCAGAGGCCCCCCACCCCAGTGATAGGAATAACACTGTTTCTAGTGTCGCATTCACCGAAGAATTACTGTATATAAGAAGTGACCCACAGAACAATAGATCAAGGATACTTCGTGACCCGTATGCAAGGTGTTAATAAAGAATCGAAAGGTAAAAATTTCCGCAGATTCAAACTTTTCCTACACCATTTTCTGATTAGGTACTACCTACTACTTGGAGTATCAAAAGTAGATAATAAGAATATCTTCGCTCCAATTCATCAGGAATCAGACAACCACTTAATTAGGATAATAATAATTACTATCATCGTGAGAACACAGACACACCGTACCCGAAGAGGAACCGTGTTTACGTCTATTTATAGGTACCATAACCTCCCGAGAAATGTCCTCGTAGATTTCGTTGGAAACCACTTTGGGGCCACGTTGTCTCTCGAGCCGAGCAGGCCCTACGCCAGGCCACGGATTGTTTGGTACTTGTTTCAATCGAACAACTGCACGCGAGGACCGAGAGAGAGATGCCTCTTCGTCTCCCGGGGGATTAACGCCTTGACGTCTACACGTGTTCCAGCGTCATCCGCTCGTGCTTTTCACCGCCGCGCGAGCCGGTCTGGCTGCGAGCCGATGACGAACGAGCTACGCTTCAGCTTCTGATGCTTCTTCGTTTTACCGGTCCCCCTCCCGGGAAACTAGACATTTTCTTGCGTCTAGGGACTCTACTAGTTCTCTTTGTTCTTCTTTGACGTGCGAAAAGAATGGACGTGGACACCTGGACTGGTGTCAGTCACTTGGAAGCTACACAATTTCGGATCTATTATCTCTAATTACTTTCACATTCGGGCAATTTCATTCTACTTAACGTAACGAGTACAGTACATTCTTAAAGAGTGTTCGAATGTTTCTCAGCACTGAATATGAAATATTTTATTATCTAATGACCATATGCAACTGAAATAAATATCATTGATTTCAGAATTCAAAGGTCTATCACTGTGCTAAACCACATTTAGAAGTCAGTGTTACAACTAGGGATCTGTCCTTATTAGTGCAGAGGAGCCTTCGAACACTCATCAAGGATGTACTGTATCCAAATATTCTCTGTTACATTGGAATTAAATCCAACACGCTGTCTGCCCTGATAGTCATCGATGATAACGGTGTCATCTGACCTTAACATCAAAATACTTCAGTAAATCCAGAGAATCCCTTTCGGTATAATTTCCGAATTTTGAGGAAACCCTCTCAATAAGTTCAGCTCAATATCCAGGCGAATTTCAGAAAACGAGGCTTCAGTAACTCCACAAAATCCTTTCTAATAACAATTTCCTAATTTTCAGGAGATTTACCCATTGATTCGAGCTTAGTTAATATCCAGAAGAATTTCAAAAGACGACAATCCAAGCTCAAGACTCCAGAAAATCCAAAGACTCCCTTCGAATGCCAATTTCACATATTACCAGGAACAACCTATTCTTCGCTGATCTCCTACAATAGCCTTGTGCCGATCATCTTACGGACACAGAGTGCCTTTTCAGCTTTCCCGAGCTCCGTAAGATCCTCCTCGCGACATCTTCCTCGGGTCCAAGCAAAAACAGTCTGGACCGATGGAGAAGCTCGAAACCGGTTCCAGCGAAGTTCAAAGACACAAATTCGCGGACGGGGGGTCCCAGCGTGGAAATGGTCGAAACACACCGCCCGCCAAAAGTTTCTTTAGCGGCGTGTCTTGACGTACACGCGCGCGCGCGCGCAATGGTCCACACACAACAGAGGCCTGAACGCGAATGCCCCCTCTGGCCGTGGCCGCCGAGCGTTCGAATGATAAATGAACTCCTCTTAACCGCGGAGCTCTCATATCGGCCCGCTATTAACATAGTGCTGGATAAAATAACGAATTTAAAAGAAATCCAATATAAAAGCCACGGGAATTCCATCGGAGATCTTATCCGACGGGGCTCTCGCTCGCCGCGGAGACTCCATTAATCACGGCTCCTCCGTTCCTCTTTCTGCCCCCCCCCTCCCACCCCATTTCCTCCCCTCCACTTCGTCCTCCATCTTTCCCTTTCCACAACAAGTTCCATGTACGCCCTCGCTCTCTACCCCCCTCCAGGTTCACCTTGCTTCGTCCTCTTCGCCCGGAGAAGATCGAGAGATCGCTGTTAGCTTGCCAGAAGGGGAATATCGAGTTCGTGGTGAACGATTTTGGAAATGGAATTTCTTGGTGAGGTCTCGATTGTGGAACGGTAAACGATGGCTGTATTGGGGACTGGAAATTTTTTTTCGGAGGGATTCGATCGTGGAGGGGAGGTGTGATCTGATGGTGAATGGGTCAGTATGTTTTGAAGAAATCCAGATAAGGAGAGGTCTACCTGAATATCGCCGTCTATTCGATCATAGTCGATCTTCCGAGGGTTAATGACATTCTCTGAATGAAGACAACAAACCCTTCAAGAGACCAGATATAAACCAATCGTTCTAAAAACCAGGGTCGTTAAAACTGACGAAACACAATTTCTTCGTTGATTTGTTCTTGATACGAAAACCAGATCGACGGTAGAAAATTTGTAATAGATCTCACGGCCCAAAACACCCCTTTTCGATGAGTTGTCACGGCCTGAGGAGGCTCCAAAGGCGTCACATCCACACGGCGGGGCCCGTGCGTCGTTAAGGCGGCTCTCTTTCCGAATAACGATAAATTTCAACAATCACGGGTAGGTGGACTATCTGGCCCGGTCGATCATATTCGACGCGCAGAAAAACAACTCGTTCCCTCCACCTCTCAACCCTTTCCTGGTAATTTACGAGCGACGGCAGGCCCCGGGGCGCAATTACGAATCGACGTGTTCTGGAAAGATTTCAATAAAACCGCGCGCGTAGAGAATTTACAGTGCCGCTAACGAGCGGGCGGAGGGTGGGGGGAAGGGCCCGTTTTGGAGAGGGGGGGAAATGTTTTCGCGCGGTGGAGAATGAGCCCTCTCGATCGATTTCGATCGTTCCCTCCTCGTGGATCCCTGGGCCGCTGGAGGATGATCGTTTCAACGCCATAAACCTGGGGCCCCCTCTCGTCTTGTCTCGTCTCCTCTTCTGTTCACGTCCACGCGGGCGGACACACGCGCACCCCGTTGCTCTCGACGCGCGTTTCGCGACGCTCGGAATTCCTCGATGGAATTCCGATGGAATGAACCTGAAGACAACACGCGATACGACGAGTTTACGCGAGAAATTGGATACGAGTTGGAGACTTCGAACAATTGAGGGTCAATTGCACGAGTCTTTTCTGACTGGTCAATATAGATTCGACGTATTAGGTGTAGGGGGTGCTGATAAAAATATGGGACACTTTTCCAGGGTAGATTCTAGATGCAAAATTAAGATAAAAATATAGTGGATGATATTGCGAACGAAGCTTTGTTTTAGAGTTATTGATTGTATGGTGAACGCGTGCTCAAGAATCGCAGCAATTTATTATACACTGCTGTACGTTGCAGACTACACAAACAGTCATCGTCTTGCAATTGCAACGAGTATTGGGATGCATTGATACTTTCTACAACGTACACTAATAGATAGAAAAAATATTACTACACTACAGAAAGATAGAAGGTACCTATACTAGGAAGTAAATGTGTACAGTAAAGACACATTAAATGTAGGTATATTTTATAACTAGATAGTGTATTTGTAATATAAATAGAAAATACTACACTACACAAAGATAGAAGGTATACTAGTAGATATGCAGGGTGTTCCAAAATAGTTGTAAATCCTTGAAAGGGGTGATTCTTGTGGTGTCTCAACCCAGGAATCACACCTTTCAACAATTCATTTTGGGACACCCTGTATGCACTAAAAATAGAAAGGTACATCAGGTATAAAAAGTATAGTAAAAGAAATTAGGAATATTTAAGATACAATGGCATAGACCTGTCCAACGTGTGCTGTGTGGGGTTAATTATTGGAAATATGGACGAAGTACGCGTGGAGTATGTCTGACGCGACGGCTTATTCTACTTGAGAGACGCGTTCTCCGACTGTTTCGCGAGTTTGTGTCATCCGTTTCATTCTATTTCATTCATCAGTTTCATAAGATCGTCGATCGAGCTCAAGTATACCAGCTGAAAATCAGCTGTTCGAGTAGTATGATCCATCGCCTCAGACATATTTTAATACCTCCTTGTCGTACGATTTTTTATCGAGTTCGTAATAACTTTTTTGTTACTAGTTTCCCAGAAATAAAAGGAATTCTATACTTATCACAACTGTACATTTACTCCGTAATATCAAATATTACTACCTGCAGGATAATATTTCACTTCGACTCAAAGCAAACGAATAACATTCATGTGTTTTGAATTCCATATATTGAAATCGTCATAGTCTGACTCGAGGGGTTAATAATTCTAAAACGAAGCCTCGAACTCAATTTCATAATTCTTGATTTATCATATACAATCCACTCTATAAAGGAGTCCAACATTTTTATCAACACCCTGTATGTATTTGGTATTTATATATTTAATGTGATTTTGTAAATGGAAATTGGCTGACGTAACCGTTTATAAATATAAATCGCTGACGATAAATTCTTCTGGGTAGCTGGCGCGTCGAGCACAATAGGGAGACCACGGGTAGGAGCGCTGTGAATTCCGTGTTCGACAGAGGCGGCTCGCGATTATTGCTTCTGAATTCTTCATATCGGCCGCGATCGACTCATTGACATTTTCGTCGGGTTTCGCTCGTTGGAATTCCACGTCTGTGCCCACGTCCCGGTGTTTCTCGTACAATGGAAACGCGCACGTAGGTTACACCGACACACATCTTTGCGCGACCATCGTTCGCCGGGGAATACACGGATCATCTGGATCCTCAATATTTCTCGAATTAATTTTTCGACTATCCCTATTCCATCGATTCTTAACACTGAAATAATTGAAGGCAATTCGAAGACGAATGGAATTTTGAATAATTTCTTTGCCTAAATTCATATAGTATTAACTCTTACCATTGGGTAAGAGTCATACAATATACCTAATACAAAACAACAAGAGGAATTATTCGATTAACAATTAGTTCAAAATTAGTTTTCTAACAAGAAAAACTCAATTAGAAGCAATAACCTCTTGAGGGATACTGGTACGTATGCGTACGTTTACTTTTTCCAATATTGTCGTGAATAAACACTTACTCGGAAATTCCACAACAACAACAAAAAATGATAATGAATATATTTTAGAAGAGGTTAAAATGCAAATGTGTATAATGGGTATAATGGGGACGAAAAGAACAATAGATTGTAACCTGAATTCCAACGATTAGATAATAATTAACGGAGGATTCGATACGTTTCGTCACGATACAAAACTAGGTCAAACTCGTTCCATTCCTCCAAGGAAATCTGCAAGCGTAACACCATCGGTCCCAGACGATCCATCAGTTATCTGCCCCTGGTTGCAACTTCCAACCCATTCGAACCTCGGAATCCCGATAAAAGCGAGAGAATCTCATTCCCCAGTCGAACCGTATGTACGTTGTCGCCACGACAAGAAGAAACAAACTCGAATCACAGGAACTGGCTGTGGCATTAGTATGTAATTATTGCCCGGGCTGCTAATAATAGTCCTGTTGCTGCCTATAGTCGCGAGCTGCGTTTACCGGTCGCGACAGTTTTATTGCGAACGGTGCCATTAGGCGGGGGCAAAAAGTTATCAAATGAATGGCGATTGCGGCGATTACCGACACTATTCGCAGTATTCCCGAAGATAGCTGTACTTTTACCAGCATCCTCATCGCGCATTAGAGATAACAGGATCGGTTAATTAATTGTTAAAGCTTCAGGTTCCCTTGGTACTTGTTTGTTGATCGATTGAGAAATGGTATTTCGGGACTGGAAGTTGGATGTACCGTTAAAATTATTGTTCACTCCAGTCAAAGGAAAAACTCTAGATTATCTCGTAATTCTTAGCCAGACTGTAGTGTCCTAAATAACTGTGATTAAAGACATCCAGTGCTGACTTTTGATTAGAATTTTTTAGTGGATTTCCAGTACTAGGACATTCAGCAAATGTCAATATTCGAATGAGATTCTAGCACCAGGATACGCTCAAGATAAGAAGACTACTTTGAGTACACTTTCCTGCTCTTGAAGAAGTTCAGAACGAAGAAACAACCAGGAATAAATTCCATAGGATAGCATCACCCAGTATAATCCCTAGACTGCAGAAGTTCGTATAATTACAGATTTTTATAAAGTAATTTATAAGGTTCACATTTACTTGATCAAAGATTCTATCAGGTTCCAAACAATATGAACACTTCATCACACTTTACTAGACTTTTCAATGTCCTGTAAAATCTGCAGTCTAATGACAATCCAGGTTCTATCTGACCTAAAAAGACAGAACCAGCTCGCCTTCGACCAACCAAAACAAAACCCTATCAAGATACCCTAGGAGGTTAATCCACCCTCCTCTCCAAGTCCAATTTCCACCAGGGAATCGAACCATTCGTCGAAGCCTCCAAGTCCAACACGAAACCAGAGGGAACCGGATACGCGAGCAGCTGGTCTGGCTCATTGACATTATCGTCGAGTTTCCGATGGCCGCGAGCGGAACCGGGGATCGTCATCATCGGGTCGAGCGCACGATCGCTACGTGACGTTTTCCCTCGCTACAAAAAAACGCTGCTGTTCGTTCGACGAGTGAAATGCACCGTCTATGTCCTCGTTCGTTAATAAACATCACGATGATCGGTTGGCTCCCTGCCCCTCCCTCCCTGGCGGTAGTCGTGTCGCCGAAAAAGGGCGGACGGATCGCGAAAGACAATGGAACGCACGAAAAAGGCGCGAAATCCAGAATGCCCCACCGTTCAAGTGTGGACAGAGATGGAAGGGGAGACCTGTACGCTATTGCGAAGGTGGGACACGTTCCGGCGCAACGTCTCACAAATAAATTATCAACGGTCTACGGCATTCGCTGCGGAATCGACGATTCCATATGACCGGTTGGCCCCCGCGGGACAGAAACGCGGATGAATATGCTGCGGACACGGGGAACATGCCAAGCGTGCGCGATATGCATCCTCGGTTCGATCGTTTTCGACCGATGTCTCGGCTGGATGAACACGTTGGACACCGCAGGTAGATAACTGTGTACTCGACACCTTGGATTCTACACCCTTCCAAGTGTATCCAGAACCTTCCCGATTGGTTTCCCTGTGATCTCTCAGCCCTTCTGGAATGAACGATCATGGTTCACTTTGTTCCTGCGTCACGTCGTTTTCGATTTGAGTCGATTCCACGCTGGATGAACCTCATCATAGGAGTTAGGCCAAAGTCCTTATGTTTCTGATGGAATAGTAGACCCTTCCCGAACTGATATGTGATAAATCGCGGTAGATATATGATCCTGACTATAGATGGAACATATTCGACCCTTCGATGATCCATAACTTCCTACGAATACCCCTCAGCTTAGACTCCTTGATAAATCCTATACCCTATCGAACTAGTCGTGTCAGTAACTATAAACAAGAGAAAGCGATGATCATTCAGGAGGGACAAGGGCAGAGACAGTTTTTTTGGTTATTTTCACTGACTCCACTCGTTGGACGAACCCTAGGGTTATAACAATTTCTCTCAAAACAAGATGTTCCCAGAAAGTGTAGCGACGAAACCAAAGAGGAATCGGCCGCCCACGAGCTCTGGGAAGGACACTGGTGAGGGCCACGGGAGGGTGGAGGGAATGAAAAAAGACAGAGGATGCAGGAACGGTCCTTTTGGGACGTGTCGCGCGTATACGACTTCGGCTGACTTTGACCGATAGCCCCGACACGGTGGTGCTAGGTCCTCTGTTATCTTAATGCACACGGAGGGGAAAGAAGAAGGCGAGTAGGAGCGAACGAGCGGAATAATTAAAAAAAAAAAAAAAGAAAAGAAACGAAGGTATAGAGGCTGGCGGTGAAGGGAAAGGGTAAATCGCTCGGTCGTGAACGGGACGAGGCGGACGAGCCGTGGTGGGAGGGGACAGAGTGGCAGCCGGAGGAACAAATGGACTACGACTTTTCTGTGACAAACGAGCGCCCCCGAAATGTCAATCAAACGGCGGCAGCAGCCAGTGGTGGTGGCGCATACCGAGAGCCGTCCACCTGATTTGGTTGGACGTTCGGGATATCGGGCAGCTGCGAGGGCACGCAAACTCCCAAGGGAAACACGATCGTTGGATCGAGGTCTTATCGAGGAGAGATTGTGTGTTTGGTCCGTCATCGCCTCGTTCACGTGGGATACTCGTTGAAAGCGTGTTTAGGTGGCCCTAGTCTCAAAATTTTTTGGTGTGGTTAATGGTGGTAACGTTGCTTCGAATTAAGTGAATGGGATAAATTATTAGTATTAGAATAGTAGCTACATGAGACAGGGTGAAATAAAACAAGGGTTCATAACTTCTAGGGTAGATAGCCAAATGATGATAAAAAGTCCTGATAAATATGGGTCATAAAATTAATATTTTTAAAGCGACTGACAATTAAGAAAATTAAGCGACAGACGGAAACATTGGATTACCTTATAAGTTCTTCTTTTTCTGGCTAGAGAAGGTTGTCTATAATTATTATTAGTTTTGTTTTACAATTTTCTTCATTGCTTTCATACGGTTCGATAGTTCCCGAAGCGAGAAAGTCACCAAAAATTGTTTATAACTTGGAAAACATTAATTTCTCGCCCCACGGTTATCAGGACTTTATTTTCATAATTCGGCAAGTAATATCTAACCCAGAATTTATGAACCCTTTCTTTCACCTTGTGTATTAGAGGATGCAAAATTATACCAGAACTCAAGGATAGCTAAAACCGATCCAAGTCTCTTCCTATTCCCTGAAGAAAGTCGTTTCCATGGCAATCGAGATTCCGTCAGAGGAGTGATCGTTACATTTATCCGTGGTCGCGTATCCCGATCAATATCCGTCACGGTACGACTTCCTAGAGGCGTTTTCGCCGTGAAAGCGATAAATTTACCCGGCACCGGGTCAAGGTGCGTCGCGACGCGACGCTGCGAACCCCGAGGACCGCTTTAGAAAGTCGAAGCGGCCGGCGGCGGCGCGACGATCCTCCAGCTCGCCGATGTATAAATATTAATAACTACAATATCGTAATTTCTGAAACAATGCGCGCGACACACGGCCACACCCGAACACCACGGCCTAGTTACATGGCTCGAAGGCGCCATTAGCAGCTTGGTTCTCGGTGATCTCTCGACTCGTGTTCCACGCCTACTCGCAACACCTCTCAGAAGGATTTTCGGCACGTGAACATCGATTTTCGGCTTCGATTCGATCTGAACTTGGCTGACGATTTCTGACGATCTCTGGCGTCGAATATTCGGTTGCCATCTTGGATTCCAGTTCTTGGAAATCTAATATGTTGACTCTTGAACCATTTTTAATTATCTAGCCTTTGTAACTTGGGTTCAGGTGAGATTTATAAGAAATTAGACCCTCAAAGGTTTTATCTAACGGAGGATTGGAAGATTCTACGTCTCGGTCGATCTATCCAGAAGAAGAAGCGTCGCGGATACAGAGTAAACAGCGAGACACCTTTTTGCTACCGCTCGGAACAACTCGACTCTACGCGCCGTTTTTCTCGGCTGCCAGTTTTTTATCGACCCAGATGCTCGGCAGCTCGTCGCGCGAGGGAATATTTCACAGTCTTGGAAAGTTATTGCAACGCGGAAAATAGGAACGACTTAATTTAGATCGCGGTGATAAGAGACGCGGGGAATGTGCATCGGGTGCCTAAGGTCGCGGCGCTCGCGATCGCATGCAAATTTCCCACCTATGGACGGACGGCTTGCTTCAGCGATCGAAAGAAAAGTGAGTTGACTAAAATCAGCACAATTCAGACATTACGATAGAACAAAAGATTTCTAAATGAATTCTAGACGACGTTACATGAAGAGAAAAAACGCATTCAATATCAAAGAATCGTGTATGTGACACATCAAGTGGTTCTAACGCAAATATTTTTTCGTTTCTACCATCAGATAACGATAATTAGACGATTAGTTATATATATATTCGTACTAACTGAGCAGCTAGTCTATAATTAGACTGTGGATGTTTATTCGAACACTAACATATTGGGTGGAACGGTCACTGTAACATCACATAATTCACTAGCAATTATTCTTTTGTTTCCATAATCTCACCTGAGTTTAATATAATGAACCCAATATATTAATTTCCTACGGGTCAGGAGATTTAACATTAGAACTGCCAGCCTTTAATACGTGCTAAATTAAATTGAACAACACATCAATATTCAAATATAGATTTTCATTGATTCATTTCTCAAAACTGGTCGTAAAGAAAAATTCACTTGGCCTGTTAAAGGTTATGGTAAGTTCGTAATGAAATGAAAACTTAAATAAACTTTCTAAAAAATTTCACTGTTTCGAATTATCGATGATCGGATATTCTAGTGTTCTAAAACATATAATAAATTAAATGTCGACCTGAATACGCACGCAAACACCTTACTAATTTCAGTAATTGTAAAATACCAGATCAGAATTCCTTCCTGACAGGTTTGGTAGTTCTAACGTTAACGTATCACTAACAATAAATAAATGCTACTCAACTCTACTAGAGTCTTCATTTCGCCACGACTATGCAAGTAAGAGAACGCTATAAATCTATCAACACCCACGGACCAGCTACAATAATACGTACACTTTTGTGCACCAGATCGAATACCGTCACATCCGTTGCATAAATCACGATTATCATCGTTATTCAACTCAACGGCGCCGAATTCGAAACGGTCATTCGCTGATCTCCAGGCGTAAAATGAAAGAAAAAGAAAGAACAGAAAACAACGAACGAGAACACACAGTCGCGGATTTATCGCGGCGCCGCGTGAATTTCCGTTGAAAAATATGCCATGCATAAATACCGAATCAAGAAACTAAATTCCAGCCGTGGCGATTAGGCGAGGAAGTCGACTTCCGTGCGTGGGCGGCTGTGTATCGAACAATTAACGCCACCGGCCGCAGATAAGCGACCTAAGCACGGCTTAACCGGTGGCCCACCACCGTGGAAATGTTTTCCTTTCTCGCAGCTGGATAAAACTCGCGATCGTCGATCAACCCGCAATCCCCCTCTCACCTTTGTCGATCTCCGATTACGCCGATCGATGGATTTAAAGGAAAAAATGGAATTGGTCGAACGAAATTATCGCGACGTGTACATTGTTCCGAAATTGGTGATTATTGTGAATATTGTGTGGTTTTAAATTTCGAGACAATTTATTCTTCAAACCCTTTTGTACTTATAATATTGCACAAAATAATTGTGTGGGACAAAATATATTTCGAAATATTCCTTAACGAATGCATTTCTTTACATTTAATTGAGCCAAAACATATATGCTTGTGGGTAAAATATAACTAGGATAGATTTTCGATTCTTGTTTATAATATTAACCAATTTTTTACTTTATCTGGTATAATTATTTCATTCATTGTTCTGAAACATTCAGTTTTTAGTTAACGTAAAATTGAAACAATTAACTGAACTGATATAAGTTTAATAAACAGATCATTTTGTTTAGACAAATATTTTATTATTCACTTATTTAAGAATTTCTCTTGCCCGATATAATTATTTCGTGCACTGTAGATAGTGTGTTATACTATTAAATAACTCGTTGTAACGCTGGATGATTGCCCAAGGCTTGATCTCCGACAGAAAGTTTCCTTAGAGAATTCTAATTCACCATACTATATGTAACATACTACAGACGAAGTGATTTTCTACATTCAAGTCTTTCTTAGATTCTTTAATTTAGTAATAAGTATCAAGAGAAGTATGAAATTCTAATGCAGATTAGAAATGTAATATTCATGCGAAGGAAATTAAGAGTTCTAGGATTTCTCTTTGTACCGATCGAAGGAACAAGAAACATAATATGATCCAAAGAAACCGTTCAAACACTCTTTAGAAGTCCTAGTCTCTGATGAATGGGAGAAGATATCGCGAGTCCTCGGCGACAATCGTGTGGTTGTTGTATCTCCATTAAAAAAGGATTCTTCTCCGTCACGCGACTCGAATTGACGCAATCCTGAAATGCGACGCGTGAAACAACCGAGGCGTTCGTATTCACACGAGGTTTAGTCGGATAACGCTCGACGGGCAAAAAATCATTCGAGACGGAAAGTGGAAAGACTAATTTTTTACGGGCGGACGATGACTTTTCCGCGTCAGCGGTAATTATTTTCGTGGGCGACGCGACGTAATCGATATCGATCGTCGTGCAAGCGATTGATTTCCGGTTCCGGCCGACACTCCGATTTCTTCCGCGAATTCGCTGATTTTCGATCGATTAATTATATTCACGACAGACGAACGTTCAATCGGAAAACTTAGAAATTGAATAGCTATTGGAAAATTGATTACCAGAGTCTGTTTATTATTTAACTCTTTGAAGGATAGTGGCATGAAAAATTACCCACTTATTTAGTGCTTGAACGTGCATGGTAGGATTATACCACTTTCGATTCGTGAAATTATTAAAAAGAAAAGGTAATTAAAATAAAATTATTTTGTTACATTCTACAAAAATAAAGTTTCTGTGCAACAAGACAAATCGTCTAGTAGGAATACTTTAATTACTCAGACCTGAGTGTTGTGAGAATATTAATTTTATTAATTGTTGGTTTTATACGGAGATTTGAGTAATCTTAATCACCTCATTCATCGATCACACGTTATGTGCATTAAACAGATCAGATCCTGAACAAAAAATTCCCAGGAAAATTAGCCTGTAAATTTCACACGAATTTTCAGTCATCGCTATTTAAATATTTTCCAAAAAATCAATCTCATTCTTCATTCGAAACAGTTTACTCTAAAACTATAGAAACTGTCTGTTCTAAAAATACGACGTGATTATGTTAAAATTCTATTACATACGAAAACATCGAAACATCCACTAAAAGTATCTATGGCAAAGACCAGCAGGGCCAATATTTCGGCTACTAAAAGGGTTAAGCTTTTCACCCAGAGCTCCTGAATATTCCCCGAATAATAACCCACCGCAGCTCGAACCAAGGGTCCGACAAAGATCGTCCCGCCACGAGGGTGTCCCCGTGCAAAGAAGTCGAAAACCGAATCGTAAAAAAGGAAAAACACATCGAAAGCAAAAGGGACGAGGAGAACCGAGGCGATTCCACGGCGCTTTCTTGCAACGGAGTCGAACGAGGGCCCTATTCGTCTCCTTATTGAGACGAGCCGAATCAGCGCCGACGATTGGGTCGAAAGGGATTGGGAAGGTGGAGGGAGCAGCGTTCGACTTAAAAATCGAAACAACTTTTTCCGTACTGGTGGCCCACGACAATTTACGACAAAACCCGGTCAATCCGCGCTGCATTCTGAAATTCAAATTCTCCGGTCCCCTGGTAGCCCGCCACTTTTTCCACGATACTCTCTCGCGCTCTCCTCGTGGAACAACGAGAGGACAGAGAGGCAAAGGGGTCTGGGTCGGTTAGGAGGGGTAAAACGCTTGATCGCGTGCGCGCGAGCGCGAGTCAGCCTCGCTAAATTTAAATTTACGATTTCTCCCCGGACCGCCGCTTGTCTCCGCGGGTCGCTCGTCTTCATTTCGTGGAGGCTCGTCTGATCTTTTCCCGAAAACGCTGGGAGACCTCGACCGCCGCCGGAAGTCCCACCAACCCCTTCTCTTTGTCCGGATTCCTACGGACGGGGATTGTCGAGTGACTTGGGTTTCGACGAATAAATATATGAGAATTTCAGGGACCTTTTTTTTTACGGTTATTTAGCGATCATCTCGGAACTGGTGTTTCTGTATCTTGGGAAATAGATAAAAAGAGATAGGGGTAATTAAGGTTTGTCAGGTTTATCGATCCGATAGAAATAGATATACGTTTATCGTCGGTAGTTCTAGTATTAAAAATATTAGTGGAAGTATTTATGAATGATGTAAAAAAATATTCATAAATGTATCATAAGCGAGGCGCAGAAAATAAGGGATGAACGCAATTGGTGCAACGTCGCAGGAGCCCGAGCAGAGGGAGGGGGGCTGGCTCTGAACGTGTCGGAAAAAAATCGAAACTGATGACAAATTGCGCCGTGACGCTTCGCCTCCTTTGCTATTTTCACGTTAAACCCCGAGCCACGTGAGCTCCATCGTCGGGCGTCCCCTCGAAATACCAGTCATTTGTTGGCGCGAGTCGTGCGTATACTTAAATTAAATTAAAACAAGTATATACGCGACAACGCGACGGCCACTGTGCGCACGGACGATTAGGAGGTGTTCCACTAAATTCTCGGTGGATCCGCGGCCGGGTGCAAATTTTACGATAAACAGCAATCCACGAATGAGAATAATAAATTACAGGAGAATGAAATGTATATTCATAGTTAGCCACTGTTTGTCCTGAGTCAGTAATAATAATAATAACTTTAAAAGTGCTCCAAACGAGGTCCCATATAAAATGGAAACCCTATTAAAATTCATTGAATTCCTCAATACACAATGCATAAACTGCAATCTATTCATAACATTTAAGAAACATCAAGATAATAGTGCTGCGACGCCATGAAAAATCGCCCTATATTCCAGTGAAACAACCCTTACAATCCATTTATCTGAGAGTGATTAAATCGAAAGTTTAATTCGGTTCTAAAGAGAAGTTCATTTAATTTACAGAGAGTCTCCGAAAGCTAATCTTATAGAATGGACATGTTTTAAATCCACAGATTACAGATTTACAGTTACGTTGTACAAAGTTCTACTAATAAATATTTACGTATAATCAAGTCCCTAGATCGCTGAAAGACGAAGTGATTGCGATAAAATTGAATTTAAACGGATTAATGGTAGTAAATTCTTCTGTCGGAATAAAAGTAACAGGGACACAGAGGGAATAAGATCGAGAACGGTTCGAACGGCAAAAAATTCCCGCGGGGTGTAGTTCCGCGCGAAGAAATCGGTCGATTTCGCGGAGATAAAGGCCGGGGCGAGCGTGCAACAAGAGAATCCAGCTGACCTACTTGCGAGTTGCATTCTTCCGTTCCAGTGTCTCCGCGCGCGCGCGAACACGCTATCGTCGGTCCACGCGCAGGTACACGCACCGATAGCGCGTTCAGAGAGCCGTTCCTGTATCGCGTATCTCGCGTTTTACGACCCGACGACGACCGACCAAAAAGTCCGTTTCAGGAAAACTGGATACACAGAGAACGGCCCCGACGAGCATGTGCCCACGGCCTATTCTCGATGGACCGATAAAACACCTATACCCCTTTTTCTACGTTTTATCGGGGACGATTTCGCCCGCCTTGGTCCGCTACCTACACTCTTCGCCACATGCTTTAATATAAATTCCATTCTGATTTCACGATCGAAGATATTCCGGAATTCGCGTAAACTATTAATTACAGTTTCTTAATTTGGTCCCCTCTGCATTTACACCATGATTATCCGGGACTGTTGGGTGTAATAACTGTGTGATTGAGTCATAAATAACGTTTTGTGTTCCTTCTTGGGAATACTCCTTAGTGTATTTTACGGTATTATTAGATGTAATAGCTTGTGAATCGTTTTTATACTTCTGAAAGGTATTTATGGGTTTTGTAGGTTATGTACAATTTTATTTACGTTAGTATATTTGGTAATTGTTTGTTCGTTTTAATTGAATCGGTATTGATGATCGGGGGGATTGTGGATTATATGTATGATCGAAGTAAAAGAATCTAGGAGATTAATTTTCATTTCTGTTTGCATCCGAGGAACATATGCGGCTCAGCTGAGAGACGTAATGGCCGGGAGGAACCTAACCTAACTGACGGGCCAACGGCCTTCCCTTTTCGCTACACTCATAATCCTGGAGGTTCGTTTTTCTCGCTTTCTATGGATCTTTTTCGGCACATAGTACTAATTTTTATTCGTGGCCCATGGCTCTAAATTCCGTATAATGTTATTCCCGGGGTGTTTATTCGTGTTCAGGCGCGGAAAGGGGGAGGGATCGGCCAATAACTTCGACGAGAATTTCCGTATACGTACCGTCCCCGTCTGACGGCGAGGACCCAATAACTTGGCCCTTAATTGCTCCGCTTGAATTCGGCCACGGGGCAAAACGCATCAGTATTTTCATTCCTAATTAGTTCCCCCCGAATTTAGAATCACCGCGGGACGCGCAGACTGGCCCCGGCTTCCTAGTATATTGTAATAAAATCATTTCAACCATAAACAGGGGAAATCTTGACCGTATAACGATGCCCCGTCGGATTCTTTTTTTAATATTCTAATGGACTCTCGTGTTCGCGATACTCTCATTGCCGCTTATTCATTCGAAGGGTGGAACCGGTTGAAGAAAAACTGTTACGATACATTTATCGAATATTCTTTGACCGTGAAACACCGTTTTTTTAAGCAATTTAACGATTGGGTATGCAACATTTTTCGTCTTCAATTTTTTTGTTTCTTCCAACGAACGTCAACTAATAAAAAATTCTACATATATGAGAGAATTTTAAGGCTTCGATTCATTCAGAAAATAACGAGGAAGTATGCTCGTCGTAAACGAAACAAGATCAAGAAAAAATCAGTTCGTTCCCAATTCCAGAAGGGAAACAGTACACTTTCGGAACAATAACGAGATAGGTAGTATATACACGATTCTCGATTTCTATATCGGGTGGTTCGTTAAGGACAAAGATTCCGCCGTGGAGCGAACCACCAGCGATAAATTTGTAAATCAGGTGATCCGAATCGGACCGGTCGCCTCCCGCGGGAGGTTTCTCTACCGGGCAATCGGATTAACGTCACATCTGGCCCGCGTGCTGGTATATGTACGTGTTTCTGTGTGTCCGTGGTGCCTTTCATAAATATAAACCTCGTGCTGCATAATCATAAATCTAATGGCGTGTCTTGTCCGTTCCATAAATGACGCCGCTGGAATCCTCCGGGTGCAAAGACCCCCGGATGAAATTCCTCCTTCGGATTCGATCGTAACCGCCTCGAATTTGGATTCGCGAAATCGGACTTTCTAATCCATCCATAGCCCGTCACTCCACCCCCTCCCCCCTCCTGACGCCCACGCGTCGAACGATTCGTCGAACGATTCGTCAACTGGTTGCGAAACGTCGTTCCTGCCCGCGGAAACGATATGATAGATCACTTTGACCCCTTAAAGGGAAAATTTAGAAACTCTCCGATCGAGATCTAGATTGGGAGGATTCGTGATCCAGACGTATCGATCAATTAAGGAAATGTGAAATCGACCGTGCAGACCCTCCGGGAATCCTGAAACTAGATTCGGAACGATTTTTCAGCGTTAAATGGGTTTAGGTTTGACTCTGAAGATATAATGTCAGTCTAGGAGCTGGAAGATTCATCGACGAGTCGCCAATGACCCATAAAAATAATAGCTATGGGAACAGATGATTTAAGAAGAGTTAAACGTATATCAGAGTGTAGTTAATACCATCATAGCTATTTTTACAAAAATCTAAATCATTCACCTAAAGTACTTAGAAAGACCACAGTATTATAAAACCCTTTGTCAGACATGGGAAACTTGGCTTGTTCGTACTTTAACCACAATACATAGGAATTGAAAATTTAAGGGTTAAACCCCTTACGGTCCTATATCAAGGTGAACTTAACATTCCATTTCATTGCAATTATCACACATTTTGTAACTACAGTAATTCCTCGATGAATGCGACACGAGCAACTGCGTTATTCCTATTACGGGAATCCCCCTCTGGAACTAATCAAAACAGAGTAAACAAAAGCTAAAGCAAAGGCTCGGCTTCGTTCAAAAAACAAACTTATCCTGTTCGTCGCACTCATCGAGACATTACTCTATTTACATACATACTTAATACTTCTCAACTGCCACGAATATAGACCTCGATCGAACTACTAAAACCTGCAGTGTCCACCCAAAATGAAAAGGTCAAGAATTCCTCAAGACGACAAAGGATCAATGAATCCCACTTCGCCACTGCAGTACACCAAATGCTCGTTTTTAGATCGTTCCGCAGCGATTCGATACACAAC
>NW_015373910.1:6555967-6581832 GCF_001272555.1 Dufourea novaeangliae | reverse complement strand
AGCAGGAAGTGTCCCGGTGCCCGCAGAAGAGGACACACACAGAGATACTCTGGGTGACGCCGCGCGGGCGTCCTCGCGACCGGTTCTCCGGATCGCGTTTTCATCGTGTCGGCGGGTTCGACCGTTATTCAGGAATTAATTCATAATTAGAGCGGGCCCACCTATGGGGAGAGCCTAACCCACATTCCAGGCCCGCCACACAGCTGTCCCCGCCAGCCAGCAGCCTCGTTTCCAACTTTTCTTTTCTCCTTTCGTCTCTTTTTCCCTGGCTGTTCTCGCGAGCGCGACTTCTCCACCTCTCTCACCTTCCACCTCCTTTGTGCTGCCACGTCTCCCTTCGTCGTCGCCACTACTCACCTACGCACGCACACGAGCGTTATTTTGCATCGGCTCGACCGACGCGTTACCTGCTCGTTCGCACTGTGTCGCGCCCCGGGAGAACTGGTCCCCAAGTGGATCAGCTGATTGCCGCCGTCGTTCGCGAAGCTTTTCGCCCAACGCCGGGAGGAGGTCCTTGCATTGTTCTTAAGCGGATTTCGCGCCTCGAGATCCCCCCCCCCCCATATGTCCCCCGCGCACTGTCTTACTGGCCACCTGATCAATCCGGTATGGAATTTGCGGTTTTATTTGGATTATGCTGTGGAGGATTTATATGAAGGTTCTGGGAAAGGTTGAAGAGAGAAAAGATGGGAGTCCGTTTAGTCCTAGGCCTGATAGATGGACTCATCGGTATGGCTACCTAGGACGGTCGACTATAACTATATTGCCACTAAACATATTGCACTTCTGTTTAGACAAACTAGTTCCGAATCACTTCACGAGTGACCCATTTCAGGGCCTACCAAACTTTTGTTACACCCTGTATATAGAAACAGATAGATTTCGAGTAGAAGTGAGAAAGGTGATACAACACCGAAGACCTTTGGTGGCAAATATACAATTCGTAACTTTATTAGTCCTGGAAGTTCCAGTTTTTATACTAAAATCTACAGACTTTTAACTATGTATTATTCGAATAAAAAAATTGTGCCCAACTCTGCTTCAGGTACCCTGTTCGAAATCGAAGTAGGTACAAAATTCTATCGAATTCTCAGATTCGTTAAATTCAATTCGACGTGTTGAACACGATTTGAAATTAATAACGGAAGCTAAGAGGTCAACAATTGAAAATTAATGGTTTCGGAAGAAAGAACCGCCGGCAGGCGTTTCAAGAATCGGCCGAAGTGGAGCGGCACAACTCCCATACGGGATCCCTGATTAACCCACAACCGAACACACACACCATTCCCGACCATTAACATCTGTTTCAGGAATCTCGAGCCGCGAGCCCAGCATCGACTTTATCTCCCATTCCCCACGTAGAGGGAAGAAGTTCGTCGCGCGTTCGCCACGATTCCAAGGACCCTGAACTTCGGAGGCGATCTGGAACCCGTCCAGTGGGCCCGTTTTATCAGCTGTTATCGGCCGGCTTAATTGCGCGATGTAAAACCGTGCGAACAGGCCACACCGCGAGGAATCTCGATCCTCGTTATAAATAACATCTTCAGAGTCAGCCAATTCACAAAAACGCGGAATGAGACCTTTTATAAACAAAATGTGACTACTGTTCACGTTTATGGATCACTGGCTAGAGTTCCGAAAAGGTTCAACCATCGATTTTGATGAAACTTGGCAAAATAGTCTTAAGTACTCCAAAATGGAGACAAGTAAAAGATTTTTTGAGGCAATTAATAGAGTAATTATTCATTGTCGTGACTAGACTGTGGATATTTATGTAAACTTATACAATTCAACCGATAAAAAGTACAGATAACAATCGTTTATTTCTATACTAATAACTCAAAAACTCTAAATTTTTAGTTATGCAGTTGCAACAAGTGACCAAAATATTCGTTTCGGAATATTTTGTACAACTTCACAAAGTTCCATAAAAATCGAAGTTTGGACCTTTTCAGAGCCTACATTCGTATCACTCACGAATCCTCATCAAGCTACGTGCATTACGATTTAAAGATTCCCTTTCAGAGATCCTGTCAGCATAAGGATCTTGCACCGTGGATCGTCGCGAATAATCGCTCGAGACACGCCGGTGGTAACGTAGGTGATGAATGATTTTCCTCTTCCGATCCGGTAATTAAAGCGTTCGATGTTCGATCTCGATGTTTCGGACTTTCTACAGGATTCCCGTTCGCGAACGAACGTATTCACCGAGACAATATCGAGTGGTCGTTCGATTGGTATCGACGTCGAAACGTCGGCCTCGTAGCGAATTAGGAATTATTTAAATCGATCCCGAGCTGATTACGGGGGCGATCGCTGTGTATTATTGATCGGAGCTCGCCGCGTGATCGATGGAAATCATTAATTCACGTGTAACTGCACTCGGTCCGGATTTATCACGCGGGATCTTAATTAACCGGTAAGTAGCCCCCCCGCGCCGGTTGGTAATGGGTGTTATTGATACATATTTCGGCTTGGAGAGAGAGAGAAGGAAGAAGCAGTGTTCCGAATATCTCTGATGGAAACCACTCAGTCCGTGCCACATTCTGTTCCACAATTCTAATGGAGTTCTTGTTTCAAATATTAATTTCGTTTCGTTTCTTTTTTTCCTGTCAGAGATATTTCGATAGAACGTGGGCAACGTTCTGACGTGATTATTCGGTTCTTTATTTCTTTGGTGGACCGATGGTACTGGGTTGAGAGCAAGTTGGTGTAGGATTTAACGATAAGGCTGTCTTTCTTTTAAATGGAACCTCTTTCTTTCAGAAAGAAATCTCAAAGGTATGTTTCAAAAATCATCCTTTTTTATTATGATTGTTTCGAGTAGAAAGAATACCTATTTAAAAAGTAGAAGTTCACGCCCACCTACACGCGAAGAATGCTGAACTCAAGTAACAATGGAACATACGTTAATTGAATGCCAAACGATTCAATGACTGAGAGATAATTCTAGGAATGAATAAAGATCTGAAGGAATAATCAAGTTCCTTGAAAATATGAATCTATTTAATAAACTCTAATTACGTGACATTGGTCGCTAATAAGTAGACTACGAATGTTTATGCATTTACAGCATTCCTTGACTTGGAAAATGCAATAAAATGAAGATATTAATGTTGCTTAATACTAATCATTTGTTATTATGAACGTAGTAAAGTCTCTAGTGCAGTATAAAAAATTCTCTCCCATTTCAATTTTAAGACATTTGCATTTGAAACTGTGAATTTGCATAAACTTCTGCAATTTACTAATAATCGTTACTAAGCAATATAAACACAGAAATTTCTTCTATTCAAGAAAATGTTACCAACTCTACTTTCACCCTTTCCATCTATCTCGTTGTCACGAAGTGTCTCGAACAGATCGTCGCAAAAATGATCCTGAAGTAAAAAGTTCCTAGTACCAGAAAGGGTTGTGAACTATCGGGTCTATATGATAATTATCGGGGACTCGACGTCGGCCTGGTGAACGGTTTTCGCGGATCTCGTTCCTTTCCATTTCATTCGTTGCTCGAAAGGATATCCCAGAAGGATTCCTGCCTCGAAGAACAGAGACAGACGTACACAGGCTGCACAACACACACACACACACAATTCGAGGGAGAGGAAACAAGGGCGGGGTGGGAGAGAAAGAGGGAGGCAGAAGAGCAAAGTCACCGATTTAAATTGAAGTCAGGGAACACCCGCGAGGGAGAAACATTCGCTGGCCTATCGGGTTTAATAACACCCGGCACCGACTCTATCTGAAATTACGAACAATGTATGTGTGTGTGTGTGTGCTTCGATCTTCGGAGCCTCGCGTTCCTCCTTTTCCTTTCGATTCGAAGATCCGAACGATAGCGGGGTCCTGGCCGACCAGATCGACCCTTTGTTGCGGTTTCGAGATCTCGCGAAACCGTGCCACCGTGCTTGAAAAATTATCTTCCATTTTATCTTTCAGGATCGAAATGTGTCATTTCGGAATTTAGGGATCGGTGAATGAAAGCTATTGAAAATTGTATGTATCTGATTATTAAATAAAACATTGGGAATAATTCTGTTCGTGAGTCTGTCGAAAGAAAGAGGTCCGTAACTTAATACATGTACCTATCAATGCGAAAATAGAAAAATCGCCTCGATTAGTTCAGATCGAAATGTGTTATTTCAGAATTTGAGGATCAGGAAATGAAAGTTATTTAACCCTCTTAGTACCTCACAGTTTTTCTGTGTACCATCTAGATATACCTTGGAATATATGCATTCTTGAAGATATTTAGTAAAATCAACACACTTTTTCTAAAAATAGATAACTTTACGTTTTTTTTTTCTATTTTATAGCGAAGTGTATTTTGTATTACATAAAAAATATTGGAAGTATCATAGTATCTGTAGCAGAATTTATATTTCGGCTAGTATGTATTAAGAGGGTTAAAATGGAATGTATGAATAATTGTTAATTAAGTCATAGGGAATATATTTGTCCACAAGTGTGTCAAAATAAAGAGTAACTCGATATACTTATCACCGCGAAGATATAAAAATCGCCACGATTCCTTCATTTATTCATCCGGGTCGTCGTCGTTGAATTTACGACCAGCATAAAATGATTCCGTTCGATCGAAATTTAAATAACGAGACAGACTCCTGACGTCAATCGACAGAAGTTTTCACGGTCCACGGAGAGGTTCAGGACTCGGCGAGCCGAAGGCAGAAGAAAGTGAGCCTCCTCGACGGCGAGACGAATCGCGGTGTGTATGTATACGTCTATGGTGGGATCGGTTTTACGAACGTGTTGGTGCTTCGGTTTTGCAACGGATCACGGAACAAGAAGAAGAAGAAGAAGAGATTTAATTCGATTACGCGCCAGTGAAGAGAGATTAGCCGAGCATTATTTTCGAAAAATTCGCGCCCCCGTGGGAGCAACAACGTCTCTCCTCCATATTTATAAGCCCGTCGGTATTACTGAATTCTCGCTTCGACGATAATTGAAAACCTGCTGAATTAGCTATTAATTCTTACGGCCTAATTTATGCGAAACGAGCCATAACTATTCATAGAGAGCGGCGATACTCCATTACAGTCCGGCTGAAAACTACAATCCGTATTCTCTTCGCTTCTCCCCTTCCTTCCCTTTTTTATTTCCATTCTTATTCTTCCTTTCCTCGTCCTTCGTGTCTCGCCACTTCGTTCCTCTCTTTCGCGAGAGTGGACGCGCGTTTTGTCCGCGGTACCATTTGCATATCCGTGTTGTAACAATCATCGTGAGCAACGCGAACAAACGAGACGTCTTCGAATAAGAATCTGCTGCTCCCGATAGGAGAATTAAAAGTCTGATGAATGTCGAAGATCGTCGTGTATACTACGTGGGACACTAGATGAAGATTCCTAGACTGGTGATTGTATGGTAAACTGGTACGTAAGCTCGGAGACATGTTTGTCCACTAGGTAATTCGATATCTTGTACGCCTAACTCGACTAATCATTTTTTCTCACTTCTTTTAGCGATTCGTGAATGTAACTGAACAAGTTTCGAGTGAATATTTAGAGTTGTAGGAAACGAAAGTCTTTCGACAAACGGGACGAAAGATTTTCACGAAACAGAATCCCAAAGGTGAAGTCACCATGACAGAGTCCTCGAAGACAGCGATCCAACAGTGGATCATCGCGTTCTCCCCGTGACGTTGAATTTCCACGCAACCAAGAAGAATAGACCGCGGACACATGTGGTCATCATTAGTCACTCGAAGATTCGTCTGTCCTCGCTTTTCAATTCGAGATCGGCGCGTGGTTTCACAGCCCCGTTGAAGCCAGCCCCGAGGGGCTACAGCAGAGTAGCCCCCAAAGAAGAAGAATACGAAGAAATGGGAGAACGGTTGTAAAAGGGAGGTGAAGAAGCGCACATTCGGACTGGGATGGTCCTTGGAGGGGGGAATGAGAGAAAATCACGCGTGGTTCGTCATAAGAGGAATTCCTTTAGCGATACTGGGCCCTCCGTCCTCTTCTTCTTCTTCTTCTTCTCCCGACTGTTCTTTCTCGTCTTTCCCCGTCCTCCCCTTCTGGCCCAGAGACCCCGTGCTTTTTTACTGGTTTATGGGATTTTTTTCACGCGGACCCGCCGAGTCGTACATCAGAGGAAGGCTGACTGAGGTCTTTCTCTCCTCTCGACTCATTCCATCCCTTTCGATCCTATGTACGCGAATGGTCCGGTCCTTTTTCCGCTCCTGGGCAGCCTAGAGCCTCGCTCCGTCGCGGTTGAAGGGGTCGTCGTGGTGGTGATGGTGCGTGTGTTGCCCGCGAGGGAGAAGGAAAGAGGAGACGAACAATAAAAAAAGAGCAAATGCCAGCCGCCATAAAAACAACTGAAAGTATTAAAAACTTTAGGCCTTTTACTGCCCGAGCTCTGCGCGCGGCTTCGGAACGAAGGGGAGAAGAGGAACGCGTATATGCAGTCTCGAAACGTCGACCGAAACGTGTACCCCGATACATTTCGCGATCCTTCTTATGCTCCTATCCTCCCCCCACTGTAACCCACCCGGCCACGACGAATCGCGCGGATCGAACCGTGATAATTGAATGTTCCTCTCGAATACTCGAAATCGATTCGCGCTTGCAATCATCGTAGAGCACACAGAACGATCCGTTCGTCGTTTACGGTACTTGTCGCGAGTTAACGGAATCTCATTTGGCCCGCTCGAGGGATTCTCTCTCTGTTCGTCAAGCTGATATTTGAGTAAAGGAACGTGTAATCGACGAACCAAGGATGTATCAACGACTTTCCCCAGGCGAACTGTTTAGAACTAAGATCCAATCAAGAGATTTTGAATTTTAAGTAAATTCCAAGGTGCTAACTCCGTGAAACAGGATCCAGACAAGGTATGCCTCGAAAACCGGTGAAACAGGGGAAAAGAAATGACGGTGGATAAAGAACCAGCGAACGAAGGGGGAAAAAAAAGATACGAGGATCCAGAGGAACGGGCGGGGAAAGGAATACCTAAAGGGATGGAGGCTGCGCCTCGTAAAATTATCGTACTTTAATAAAACGTGTCGTGCAAAACGCGAGGATAACGAGAAAATATAGGGTTCGAAAGACTCGTGAAATTTATAGAGCGATCGCCGGAGACGGAGAGAAGACGGAACCCTGGGTGAAAGAGAACGAAGAAGGAACGAGAACGTGGAGGAAAGGGGGGAGGGGGAGCCGCTTTTTGGGATGGCCGGGTCGGGTTTAGTTCGGAGGCACAATAAGATACCGAATAAATCAACGGAATACCGCGCGTATCGAGTTCAAAAGTCGATGGTTTACGAGCAAGAGGAAGAGAGAGTGAGAGAGAGAAAAGGGACCTGGACCAGACTCGGAGTGTCTGAACAAAGGGAAGAAAAATCCGCGTTTTTCCACGGGTGAGACGAAGATACAGATGATATAAGGAGAGAGGAGGGACGACACGACCGGCGTACCATCTCGCCTCGATCGCAATTATCAATTTTAATAAACATTTCCACGCGGATTCCTGGAACTCGTACGGATTCATTAGCTCATTTTTACGAGCGTGAAAATAAAAGGACCGGCGTTAAATCGGTTTATATCTGCCCGGAGACATTAATAAACACGCTGACAGTGGTTCTCAAACGGTACGCTCTTTCGTGTGCATTCGCTATGCCAGAGTGATTGAATCCGGGAAATGTACATTTAAAATATATTTTAAATGTAGAAAGGTTAAGTACCAATCGTGTGGTTTCGAATTCAAATTTGACAAAATTGAAAAAATGGAGGTGATCACTTTGGCTTGTGAACAGCTCATGCACCTATTAGATAACCCTCTCGATGTTTATGTCGAGTATACTCGTCGTACATTCAAAATGATTAAGCACAAAATTGCACGTTTTCAAAGTGAAATAAAATACTTTAAGAGTTAAATCCTGACTTATATGGGTTTATTCATATTTTTGTTCGAAACAAACAAAAGTGTAGCCTCGAAACAGACACAAAACTCAACTATTCCTCAGACTATATTTGCTTCAGTATGTTAGATAAAATGTTTCTATAAGTCCACGTTTGTTGGAAATGTTTCGAAACACGCGGCAATAAAAGACAAAAAAAAACTTCCTCGTTGTTGCTTCAGCGTGGCCATAAATTTACGTTCTATTTGCAGAGCATCTAGGAACTATCTGCAATCCGCACACACATAAACATTACCAAAGCCCAGTAAAAAACAATCAGAAACACACCTAAAAGCCTCAAAATCATCGGAAACAAACAGAAACACACCCAAGAAACCGAAAATCATAAACTCGACCCGCGACCTCAACCGCGGACCGAAAAAAACGTGAAAACACTCGAACCTTCCGAGAAATCCTAATTCCCACAGGTCTCCAAATCACCCCAAGAATCCTCGATCGTGCCAGGGTTCCAATAAAGCGAGACAATTCCAACGGTTCGTAGAGTTGAATCAAAACAGAAACGTTTGTAGAAAACCGTAGGCAGCGGCGGTACGATGGAAGCTTTTTAATCGTTCCCCTGGAATCAGTTAATTCAAACACACGGTGGCTAATCTGTAGATTACCGAGCGTGAGCGAACGACGAATAAACAAACGGAATAGGAGACGCAGTCGAGGGAGAGGAACGAGGTAAGAGGAACAACGAAGAAGCAGGAAGAGAAGAGACCGCGAGATATTCGGTAGCGGGGACGGAGATCGTTGTCGTGACGTTCCTGATTCTCTAATCTCTGTAAACCCCAGGCCCTCTACCGAGGGGGCCCCCACGGTTCTCGCAAAAGTCCCCGCCGTGTGTGCCCCCGGAGGGCACACCGCCGCGGCACGGCCACGGTTTGTACTGCACTAAAGAGAGAGAGAGAGAGAGAGAGAGAGAGAGAGAGAGAGAGACAGAGAGGCCAGGCGGCCCCCACCGTAGCAGTAAATCTCGCGGACAAACAATCATAATTTTCGAAGAGCTAACAAAAAGCAAGAGACTCTTTAAAGGAAGCCGATGCCAGCCAACATGAAATGCGGCCGCCTCCGCGCCTCCAATTGTTTCGAGGTTTTCTTCCCCCTCTCGACCCTTCTCCAACCCCTTCTTCTTCGTACACCACGATCCCACTATGTATTCCCTCGCTCCCTTCTTCTTCTTCGTTCCTTTCCTTCTTTCCACGAGATTCGCCACCACGGTTCATCGACGAGTTATACGCGATTCCCTGCACCACGTTTTTCCATTGATTTCTTCATTTCTTCTTCTTGGCTTCGGAAGAAGCCATTTCGGTTCCTTCGTTCCGTCTCTGTTTCTTGCTTCTCCATTTTTTTTTTTTAAACGGTTGTTTATGGCTCGTTTCGTCACTTGATTTGCCTCCTCTGCGGTCACCGTACGAGTTTTTCGGCGGAGACTTCGATGCACGGGGAGAGGCGATCGGGAAAGATCGATATCGGGGACGCGATCGTGATGTCTGTATTGGGTATCGGGGGTTCGAAGGGAGATCGAGGAGACGTTTAGAACTGGAATTATGGTTTAAGCCTTGTTAACCCTTGGATGATGATCACGTGCATCATTTTTAATCGAGTTTTCTAAACATTTTTGCACCTCCACAATCGCAAACAGCAGAGCCTCCAGCCTAAAGTCCCCAGAAAACACTAAAGACATAAGTCCCATCCCTAATGCACTGGATTCTTAATTATACCACTGTGATACTAGCAATAATCGACCATCACTCTCCGATTTAATTTCACCATCAGTCCGATTTTACAGAACGAACATAAGTAATAGTTTCCAAAGAACTAACGAGGGTTAAACAACCCTTCGACCGAACTTCGTTCCCATAAACCTCCCTCCACCTCCACAATCGCAAACAGCAGAACCTCCAAGCTTGAACTCCCAAGGAAATTCGTCCAGCAATCATTTCACGATCACGCAGCAGCCCTCTTCGTCACCCCCATTCCTCGAAACTCGACGAAATAACAGGTCTCGGTTTCACCGAGTGTCGCTCCACCGGCCGTCACGAAACGGTGGAAAATTCACGGTGTTCGAGGCGAAAAAGCGTACGTACCTACGTATAGTTCGTGAGTCTTATCGTGGCCAGCGAGTTCTGATTACAGGCTCCCGGTAACCGAAGCAAGGGGATCGCCATAAAAATTCACCCCCCTTTTACCACCCCTCTATCGTCGGTGTTTCCGCGCCGTTTAAATCTCCGCGGCGGTTTGATACGATCGTCACGTGAAAAAGAAAAAAAAATATCAGGCGAGCGTTTCCTCGCGCGTTATATATCCCCGGGGGTCGAGTGAGCAACGCTAATTTTCCGCTCTAGCCGAACGCGCGAGGATATTCTCCACCTCTTTCGCATTCGTCCGACAATTACTTTCGATTCTTTTGCAGAATTGCAATTCGCCACGCTCTCGGGACTGATTTCTTTTTTCTTTTCCTATTCCTGTTCGTGGAGGAGTTCAGGGGAACAATAACGATCGTCTACGCTAAATCCGTCTTCTGTTTGGTACAATATAACTCTCGGGAATCCCGGTGCAGCCGTATACTAAGTGGCTGCCAACTGACTTTACAGCCTCCCCTGCAATAACCCATCGCTTCGGCTGACATAATTTAAATACTTTGTTGCCGCCGCGCGTGCCGCGCTGCTGTGTCCACTCGGCTCGTATAAATTATAAATAAACCTCCGGAGCTCCCGGGACCGCTCCGATAACTTTCCTAAATTCTAGACGCGATCGGTGTGTCGCCGCGTGTTACCGGGATAGATCGTGTTTGTTCGAACAGGGAAGTTTGTAACGTGTGTACAGGGTGTTTCCGACGTGGTGGTATTTACAACCCGAAGGTATATGATTCTACGTGGAAAAATAAATTGAAAATGTAGAATAAAATTTTTTCGTACAATGCTTCGTTATCGAGATAATCAATTTTCAAGGTTCATCTAACGCGTGTGGAGTCAGGAGTAACAGTAAGTAGAAACAGAACGCAGTGAGCAGACGCGTCATCAGAGTTGTGCTCGATAATTGTACGCTTATCAAACAGATCTTAAAATTGGATTTTCTCGATAACAAAGCATAGTATGAAGAAATTTTATTCTAAATTTTCGACTTGTTTTTGCGTGTAGAATGACATCTCTATCACACATCTGGTGTGCAATGTCGTTTGGGGACCGATTTTTTAAAAGTCGCTGGCCTCGAGTAGGTTAATGGGAATTCGGAAACACTTTGTATACGGTGGGGTTATTCGACGGTTTCCGGTGTTATATCGTTGTTAAAATTCAGCTTCTGTTTACGGCCAGGTTTCGGTCTTGGTAATTAAAGCGAGAGGTGATAAATGCGTGTGGTGATAGGGAACGTGTTCGGGATCCCTGACGATATGGAAATTTTTTCGTGGTATTGTTTAAGAATGGTATAAAAAGTATTCGATGTATATGTTAATTTATGAAATTCTTGTTACGATACCGGTCAACGCGACAGAGTGTACACGCAGGAAACGATCGATCATGTTACAATGTTCGTTTCAACGATAATGTAGACCGAGGATTTTACAGAGATGAAGAGAACTTGTAATGGACGCCATCATTTTAACGGCAGTATAGAAACTGATACCAAGAATATATGAATGTCGATCGTACATTAATCTTAGGCGGATCTGTTACCGTGGGCTCCAAGAATCGTGTGAACATAGTATGCGCTAATTAAGGCTAATCAATTTTAAATTCATTTATGAGCGATAACACACTCGGACTAATGGGTAAATAGATTTGATACGGAGATCAGAAAATCTACACAAACGATCAACAATATATCAAAC
The DNA here is from genome assembly GCF_001272555.1 of Dufourea novaeangliae. Taxonomy (NCBI): domain Eukaryota; kingdom Metazoa; phylum Arthropoda; class Insecta; order Hymenoptera; family Halictidae; genus Dufourea; species Dufourea novaeangliae. Next base: position 6,570,084 of record NW_015373910.1, on the reverse strand, counting down.
ATGAATCTTCTAGGACATTGTTCAATCTATTCCTTCGAAATTTAAACGACGAACTGCAAACATCGATCTAAACGACAAACATCGTAATCAACTCGAAACACGAGAAACTCACGAATACAGAGAATGTCGTTCGACTGACAAAAGCCTCGAACCAAGAAGTGGACGCAGAAACCGTTGGATCGAGGATCCAGGATATCGCCAAGCAATGAATAAAAAACACTTACCTCTCGTCTGTGTCTCAGCGAGTATCCCCGTTGTCTCCTCTTCGCGTCACACCCCAGTCCAGCATAGTCCTCGAGGAGCACTCTGATACACCGGAAGTTCGTGTCCGCAGGATCGTCTACACGTTTCCCAGCCGTCTGTCACCGTGTCTCGTCGCACTCATACACGACAATCACTTTGTCCAGGTTCATATGGATGTCACTTCAATGTCGTACGATCTCAGTGTCCAGTGTACCGAAAGAAAACCCGGCGAACGATAAACAAATCAGGCTTACACCCCAGAATGTCGTTAGAGGTCTCACGACAACACACTTTTCGTCACGAACGAACCAAAACAGAAAACGGAATATTCAAAAAAAAAAAAATCACTCGGCCAATCACACCGTCCACACGAAACAATCAACCACTGGTCCGCGCTTCTTCTCGCCCGGAGCGTCGCGCACTGTCATCGAAAGCCCTATTTTATCACTGATCGTAATTCGCGACCACTGCAGGGAGGAACCGTGGTATAGTAACCACCCTTCGAGGTCCAAACAAACCGGAAGTCCCCGGAGGCACCCGCGACCATCCACGGGGAGAACAAGTCGAGACACGCCGCCGATGATGCCACTGTCCTCGCTCCCGACTGCTGTCTTGTCCGTCCGGTTCACACTCGAGAGGGTGGGGGAGGGGGTGTACGGTGTTCCCAACTGGTGGTGGCAGAAGGGTGGGGCGTGCGCGCGTACACACGTCGAGATCGCACGAAAAGTAGTAGAAAACCAAGAGGGGGTGGTCGATAGGGGAAGAAGGTTGACGCTTGCGCTTCCAGACGAGATTTTCCTTCCCTCGAAGCAAACGAAAATCTTGAATATATTCCCCACAGGTGAAGAGATCTCCAAGGGGGATGATCGACGCGACGATCACACTGTCTCTTCGATACTCGTAGCCACGACACTACCACCTGGTGGGGCTCGATAGTCCAAGAAGTGGGGGTGGTTCCGTGGTCTCCATCAGTCGGGGGTGGAACCCTCCCAGTCGATGGTTCCGTGAACACCGTGCGGTTTCGTACGTATATAACCAACAGAACGATCTCGTGTACCGTTCGAACCCCCTGGTTTAGCGACACAGGGGGGTTACAGAGCCCCGTATAGAACGCGCGTGTGTGCGAAACGACGGTAGTAGCGTGTGCCTCAGCCTGCCGCCGAGAGAGAGTCTTTCACCGAGCCCAGAATCCTGAGACAAGCGAGTGCGCGTGGCTCGGCTGGCGCGAGATGACTGAACCCCTCTCCGAAGGGTGAGAGAGAGACAGAGTGGTGGGGAGCGCAGTGTCGCTGGGATTCCCCCACCCTGCGGCACCCAGCCGATCGACGGTTCGCGGCGGATCCCCCACCACCGTGGCACTGGAACGGATGCCCCACCCCGTCGTACGAAACGACACGTAGAGTTCTCCCCGCCTCCGTGTTGTTCCACCACGTCCCCCAGACCAGCGTGCACGGTTCGTCTCCCCCCCTCCTTCTCTACGGACCCACGAGACTCGGCCCTCTCTGTCCGACCCGAACCGAGTTCGTCCGGGTCTTCTGCCTCTTGGCTGACTGGGAATTGGTGGCTGGAATGAGACGGAACTAGTGTAACGTTGGTCGAACGGAGATAGAGACACGGCTCGGCCACTGCCGAGACTCAGAGGACTGTTCTTCTTCTGGTCTCTTCGTCTACTGTCGCGCACTCGTCCACCGGCTGGCGAGGCGGCGTGCTGTGCCCCGCGGCTGGTACTCCGCAGCCAGCGTCCACGTGCTTCTGCTTCTTATCCGCGCGATGCACCCCGCGGGGGCACCACCTCTGGTGGGGGGGTGATTGTGGGAGGGTCTGAGAGAGAGGTTGATGCTTGATTCTGATCGATGAGGATGCGCCACGTCCTCTTGGCTCCGGTTGGGGCTCGTGGATGATGAATTCGGCGCGGGTCGGAGGGTATGGCTATCTCTCGCGTCGGTTGCGAGTGGATGCAGTCTCGGAGTTGGAAATCGGGCCGGTTTTTGGGTGGAAATTCATCACTCTTACGAATGGTCTTGTAGGTAGGTTTGTTTGGGATTGATGTGCGAGCTGAACGACTTGGAGAATTGGGATTTTGTGTATGAGGGTTCTCTTAATTCGAATTCGCAATTCGCAACAATCGACACGTTGCCGTCAATGTTGTCAACGTGTGCTCAGATTGGAGTATCTCAGACGTAGGTTTCTATCTCAGTAAGAATAATATTTTTCTGAAATATTACGTGATTTACTTCAGTCGTAATTTTTACGAATGATTAGTAACAACGTAAGTCACAGGATAGTTTAGTAATGTAGGGTTAAACGTGTGTTTCCATAAGACTAGAACTACTGACGATAAATACATATCTGTTTCTATGACAAAGTTTCGAAAACATGATGGTAATGAAATAGACTTGGTGAGATGAAGGACAGGTATCGAGAGGTTTGCAAAAATCCACAACGCGTTTAGTTGGTTCTGCGCAGAATCGCCACTGTCGGCCAATGACGTCACGCCACCCCTCGAGCCACCCCGTCCAAGACCCTCCTACTTTTCACCCCCAGAAACGGGGCGCTCCTGTCATCGTCGCCGCTTATCGGCGATTCGGTTTGCAGGGGTGGCGAGTACCCTGGTCTCCTTTCGGCTGGTCGCTAATTGAGACAGAGAACTCTGACAAAAACGCGTGGAGCCCTGGAAGTGAAATTAGAAACGCTCTTCTTATTGATCCACACCATGATCCTTAAGTTCTTACGATATATAATTTCTAAAGATCTTGAAATAATCTGGGTAAATATTCACAGAAAAAGAGCCACCTCCAATTTCGATAATATTTTAATATGTTGCTAAGGTCATCACCCTGACCAGTCAAATATATTTTTTGTTTTAAAGTCTTAAAAATTTTGAAACAATTCTGGGATACTTAGCGAAATCTCCTCTACATTATAGAATCGTCGATGAAGTCAAATGTGCAAAACTGTTTTCATTAACAATGAAAATTCGGAGGAAAGTTCCGGAATTCGCCTGAAAAGGTATCAACAAAAAAGTTTACGCAAACGTGCAGACTTTACCGAGCACCATTTCTATTTAACAATAGATTGTCTAAAATAATCAAAACTACCCCATTCCATCCCTCCATTCAGATCTCGATTTATCGAATAAAAATTCTTCTACCCTGCAACTACATTCAATCATTTACATAAAATTACAATAACTCTACAAGCTAAAGGGAATGTAACCCTGTCCACTGAATAAATTAATATTATATCATATTATATTAAACAATGTTCAAAAGTCTAGCAATCCCGTCGTAAATTGTCACACAATCCGCAACTCTCCGTTGACAGAGGACTTTTCCCCAGCTTTCCATAGTTACAATCGCGGAAACAAAAGATCGTGTAAGGGCGCAGACTCAAGAGTGTGGAGGGAGGGGGGAGTTATCGGTGGCAGGGGTAGCTCTTGTCCAATACTGTCGCGAGTTTTGCCACCCTTCGTGCGCTACACAAGACCCTCCCCTTTTTTTTCGCGACGGGTCCCCTGTATATGGACTCGGTTGATTCTCTCGGTACAACCACCGTAAACACATAATGGAGTAACAATGTGCCGAATTAACTGGTTGGCCTCCGGGTGAAACAAAGGCGAGAACGTCTTCTCTCTTTCGGCCTCGTAGCCGGCCAATTCATCCTCCCTTCCAGCTTTTAGATTGACGTTTCCGAGGCTATTTACATCGTGCGGGTAGTTTATCGCCGCGGATTAAGGATGATTAAAGCTGAAAAGAGTCATGAACGAAAATTGGGCCTGGATTCACGGCTACCGCATACACCGGCCATGTGAACCGTCGGTTATTTTCTCCTTCCTTTTCGATCCACCAGCCGCGATTCGACATCCTCATTTTTCCTGCTGGTGAACCAGACGGCCACTCGGTGGATCGTGCCTGAGGATGGTCTATAGAGGGAGGACATTGTCGCGTTTGGAACGAGATGAATCTGGAACAATGGATCGAAGGAGGATGGATCTCGAGTAGAACGTTCGTGGATTCGATTTTGTGTTTCTTACAGGTTCGAGTGGATTAAGAGAAGTATAATATACGTGCACGATGAGGGTGATATTCTTTGGTATTTGAGAGGAGAATTATGATGAATTAATCGAGGACTGGGATCTTGGCGGATGACATACTTGGCTTTGATTGCTTGATGCTTGAAGATTTTCTTGAATGAAGCTGGAGAGTGGACACATAATGTGGCCATACTGAAGTCTTTTGTAATAAATATATTGAAAAAGACAAAGAGGTAGACTACTGTCAATGGAGTAGCAATTACGAAATACTATTATATAAATGCTGACTGAAGAAGTAGATCGTATGAAGGCATATAGAATTTTGATTATGTAGGTATTCTGACATTCTATGGAATGTTTTAAACATTGATAGTAGGTACAAATATTTTTTTGTACCTGCTGTTAGGTTTTAATTAGCCTGTGCATTTATATATGCGAATTCCTGTTTCATTTATTACTTTAAAAAGAAACAGAATTCATTGTTTAACTACGTTTCTCCCCACCAGAAGACGATGAGACATTTTTGTATAATGATATGGACAGCGAAAGTGATGTTAGTGCAGTAGGCAGTGACTCAAATAGTGTTAATAGTAATATGAAAACTATTTATTATTTACAATTATTATTAAAGGGTTAGAGAGAATTTGACTTCACTTAATACTTAAAATTTACAAATCTTTTTCATCCCCTTTATAATCGATCGTGGAACCATGTAAGCGAATTACAAATTCGAAATCATTTCCATTTGAATAAGTAAGCGAATCGAGGCTGAAAGGGTCGAAGAAAATCTGTCTTTTCAATGCCTCTGCAGAGGGATGCACCACCCTCTTTGCTTGACGATTCCAACCAGCGAGCGTCAAAGAAATTTGTCAGACCGTGGTGAATGTTAAATGCAGATCGTCGCAGCAGGAAATTAATTTCGGTTTATCTGGCCCGCGGTTGCGTCACCTGCGCAGCGAGGGGACTTCCCCGTTTTCATTCGACCGGTGTTTTTCATCCCTTGTCGGGACTGTCAGGTAGTCGGCGCGGCTGATTTCGTGGAAACTAGAATGTGGGAAAAATAGGAGTTGCGTCCCGTTAGGTGCCGGCGGGCGAAAGGGTTGTGCAGTAACCCTCTCGAATCGGGTCAGGATACCGGTTCCCCGATCGCTTCCTTAAAGACCCGTTTAGCCACCGATAAAATATCGTGTTTCCTCGAATCGAGATTTGTGTGATTTTTTCCCCTCGGACGGCTAATGCACTTAGCCGTAACATAAGCCGTTAGAGCAAGGCACGGTCTTCGTTCATTTACGCAAGGAATCGATTGTATTACCGCGTCGGAGCTCGCGATTTTTCTGGGAATCGTCTGGGGACTTTCTACGGAGGATGAAGTTTTAATCTAAAATGGGTTTCTAAACGGGGGAATCGAAGACGGGAATTTTGTAAGTCGATGAATTGAATGAGTGTGAAACATTTGGAGAATCGTGTTAATAGTAATTTGAATTTGATTATTAGCACAAGAAATGTAATATTAATGAAATAAACTGAGGTGAAATATTTTAAAGGACACAGAAAAGATTCTATAAACGTCTATGAACAATTAGAAATTTAATAAAAATGAGGTGATCTTCTGATTTATTACAATAAATCGGAAATTAATATTGTATTTATTATCAAAGACTCTGAATTTTGGTCTTCGTGAGAATATTGTCAAAGAATTTGTTGTTTCTTCGCTCGATCGTGGAAATATAATGGGTCTCTAATGGTATCCGAATATTCTGACGAACCCCGAAGTCACGGTTCTCTTTTTTTTTTCGCCAGAAGGCGTCTCTCTCGTTAGCTTTTCCAAGGGGTTTCGAATATCAGGAAAGAAGGGGTTTTTACCGTTCCGGGCGTCCGTGTGAGAAAACCATTAGCCAAAAAGGAACCTTTAAATAACGGGCTCCCGGTTCAGCCGTCGCTGCCGGAGGGGTGGATCGTGGAGAGAGAAAAAAATCGGTACTTTCGATTCCAGGTAGCCAGGATCCGATGGAAATATCTTTCCACGATATGGGATAGACTGGTGGGGAGGAGGGCATTAGCGGACACCTGGAGGTATTATAGGAATCGAAGGAATAATCGAAAATTTAATACTTTCCTTATACAGTTTTAAATTAAAATCACATCCACATCGAAAAATCTCATAGAAAGTATATATTAACACTAGTTTTTATTTCTACGACTATATTTTGATAACTTAACCTTTTAATTACAAGATATGGTGATATAAACGTCTGTTCGACAGTAATTCCAAGGTAATTGAAAAGAAATTTCTATCGAACGTGTTTCGGCTGCACGTGTCTCACATGGTATCCGGGAATCGTTATGGAATCGAAAGCAATAGGAACAGTCTGCAGTGACAGCTGAAGGATCCTCGAGTCTCAAAAGGAAAATAGAGGGTCCAAGGCTGGGTAGAGAAAGGGTGAGAAGAATTTAGACGCGGAAACGACGGGGTGTCGACCCGTAAAAAAAGAAGAAAGAAGCCGGGAAACGGAGAGAAAAAAAGATAGAAAGATGCTCCGCAACCCTTTCCTCTTTTCTGGCTGTCGCGTGGGGACCACGGAAACCACCTTGGAAACTCTATTTCTAAAAATACCCGTGGTCGCGCGGTTTCTCCCGTGAGTTTTTTCCGCCGTTCTTTCTCTTCGACCGAGCTTTTTTGTCTTTCCACCCCTCGACGGAGGATGAGCACCGGCCATATGGTCCGCGGAGGGAAGAGATAAAAAATTCATATTTCCACCGACGAAGGGCCGGAGCCGCGGTATTTTTAAACCTTCAGCCGCGCGCCAAGCGTGCGTTCAACTTTCCTACGGAGCTCACGGTTTCGTCGGCTTTTCGTAAACTCGGGGACGATTCCCCTAAGAAAGTGTAAATGCAACTGTTCCCTTGACTTCTAATCGTATGGAAACATAAATCTGAACAGGAATCCTCGAAACTCGGTTGACTATAGGGGATCTTCTTATGAAGATTACAATCCTTGTTGGACTAATCTATTTTATCCATTATTACCAAGAACCGATTTTTATCTTGGTGAAAATCAAAGTAGAGAGAACCAGCGGAAGCCTAGGAAATCCAAACGAATTTTGATTTGATTATATATACATATACTAACGGTCTATGAATCCGAAACCATTCCGTCCGATCAGACCATGGATCACATAGCCAGCTGAGACTAGAAATCCCAAAAAACAACAATCCATCGATAGTCAATAAATCTGAAAAAATTGTATCCCCATTAGTCCAGGTATTATACAGTCACCTAAGACCAGATATCCCAAACAAAAACATCACCCAAGAGTCTACGAATCTGAAAAAAATATTCTCTCCCGATCAGACCAACTGATCGAGCCCTTATAAGAGAGCCCTATCAGCATCGTCTGTAGCATCCACGCGCGGACGAGACCGATGAATTCCACAGCGGCAAGTCTACCGAAAGTCTATCAGCGTGCAAAGAATTTCCAGTGCCAGGACACCGCAGATATACGACTATACGAGGAGTCGTCTGGTCGCGAGGGTCTCTGTGCCCAGGCGCACGCGTGTCGTCGGCGTATCTACGAGCGTTGTACTTGAAGGCAATGCATTGAGCAGCTCGCGTACATACTCGTCCGACATGGAATGTGGTCCGGTTCCCGGGCGTGCGCGCACGCGGCCCGCCGCTATACTTCCCGTTTTTTATTGCTTCGTAATGCATTAGCCATAATAGCCGCACGCACTTAATGGACTGTAGCCTCGTTACAGTATGCCACGTCGTGGGTGGATACGCTGCCTGACCGCTTCTCTCGCGAGTTTCTGCCGGTAATACGCGGGTCCGTGCACCATGGAACCTCGACGATACCACGGATTTCCAATGAAACGTCGCCCATCCTCTACACGCTTCTTTAAGCTTCTTTCGATTCTGGGGATTTCGTATTCGCGCGAAAAACCGACTCGTATGCGTTTTGAGCCGGCTACTTTGCCCTCGGGAATGTGGCTACTTATACTGCGTGGATGTGACTATGCCCGTTGGAATGCGCTCCTGGGTTTCTTTGGCGCTCGGGGCTGGGGCGAGACAGTGGGTTGATTTTAAGAGACTTTGAGTACCGAGTGGTCACGGCTGGGACGATGTAGAGGACTGTATAATAGGAGTATTATGTCTAATAGTCTGATCCAGGTGGATATATTCGTTTTGAATCTTTCATATCGGTGATGAAATGGTATTATGTTGAAGTCTTATGACCGAGTCTGATGGGATGAGATAGGTGTAGATGAATTCAGATCAGTTTCTGGATAGGGTACTCTCTATTCTACTGAACCCAGAGAATTAATATCAAGAAGAGAAGAGTCCAATATGATGGGATAGATATACATGAACTCTAATCAATACGTGGATCCCCTATTTTGCTGAAACTTATTCCCAAGAAGAGGAAGGTTAGATGAGATTGGGATAGATGCAAATGGATTTAGATGAATACGCGATGAGTACTGAATCTAGAGCCTTACTGCCAAGAAGAGAAGAGTCCAGTGGTTTCCAGTGCGAAGAAAATGATAGATACGTGGTCTCATTCACACATTTCACCCACCACTGCCATATGCCCGCATGCTGCACGTTTGTTGCCCGCTAGTGAGTTTGGCGGGCGCTGAGTTGCCCATCGCTGCCTTAGATCGAGCGTGATTCATGCGGCGGACGAATATCCGAGGGATCCGGGGGAGTTCACGGTTCGAAAAACGCCTGCGAGTGCTGGCGGACAGAGGCTTCGAAGAAAACGAGATCAAAGATAATTGGTAGGAAAGCAATAGGTCGTGCCCGTGTACGCACATTTCTGCGTGCGTGGCCATCTGTAACAGAGTGAACGCCGGAGAAAGAAAGCGGCTGAACACGTTGTATAGTACACAACACGCGTAAATACGGGACAGAGAGAAGAAATAAAGAAAGATAGAAAGAGAGAGAGAGAGTCAGCGAGGTGAAAGAGAACGATTCCACGGGCGGGAACGAGGCGGATGTGGCGCTGAAAGACAGGCGGCTTGTTACTTAATTCCATGCGCTCGCTTAAATAGAACGACTTAGACTTAAGGTAGTCTGCAAAAATCGGACGACACGCCGTTGTGGAGAAGGCTGGCGGAGTCGTGCGTATGCACACAAACACATATACGTGTATATGTGTGCGGGGAAGGGGGACACCAGCGCGTATTTGATCGTGCAATGTCGGGGGTGCCTACTGGTTTTGATATACGAGCACACCAATACACGATCGAACGGTGTTACACGCGTGACTCATATTGAAAACCAGTCCTAGCCGATTGCTCGAGAGAGCACACGCGCGAGCGCGAGCCACGAAAGCGCCCGAGAGACTTCTGAATGTACAATATCGAGAGACCGTGGATCGAGGAGGAAACTTTCTTCTAGTGGTCCACGATCCTTCTGTTCGATACGATTTTAGGGAAATTGATGATCTAGATTATTTAGCGTTAATAGCGATGATTGACTTTTGAACAGTTGGGGTAATTAAATGTTATAGTTGAATGTAAATACAGTGTCGAAGGAAGAATCACAGACACGGTTTCTGTGTCAAAAGAGTAGTTTGATGGAATTGTAAAAATTACAAAAATATTGAGGTCAATTGAAGAATAGTAGAAAAATGGCAAATGGGTGGTTTGTAAACTCTTATTGTTACCGTTGTTACTCGTAAACGGTTCACCGTTTACAATACATAATTAGAGGGCAAACACAGTAATTAACCGGCAATTAAAATCTACCTGAATAATCGTGATAAATATTCAATGAAGTATATCAGGTATTCAGAACAGAGACACCGGTGGCCATTAGAAGTATTAGCGTTCCTATGTAGTAGTACACGCTTGGGAAGGCAACACAAAAACAGGACTCGTCCACTATATTTGTCTAGGCCCCGTTCCACGGCCCGAAAAGAAGGGATAATTGTTTTCCGTGGCTTCCTGGTACGAGCGGGACAGGGAACTCGAGACGAACAGAGACAACCGTACCACGAGCCCAGGAACTTCGAAACTAATTAGAACCTCCGGCTCGGGCGCGACCCGCAAGTCACTTCTGGTTCGTTTCTGTTGGAAAAAAATGAACGAAATCGTGGATTTTTGCCCCGCAGTCACGGGCACCGTTAGAGGGAACTTACGATTGGACGTCTCTTTTTTTTTGCTATCGTTAGACGCACAAAGAAGGTGAACACGATTATTAATTTAATTCGTCGGTCCCATTCCGGAAACTCTGCTGACTGATACACGTCGACAGCCTTTTGCACGCTCCTAATGACTGGACTTTGCTGATGTTAATGCAGATATAGATTCGTTTATTTTATTTAGGTTCGGTAAGATTGCAAATATAATTGAAACCTCGTTAGGATTTATTAAACTGTTTATTAAACGGAACTTACCAGCTGAGTCGTAAATAACTAATACCATGGATATTTAAAAAATAACGAAATATCAATTAAACAGTAATAATACTGAAAATCATTAAATCGAATTATCGTAGATTGATTTTAATTGGAGGAAGTAGAAGATAAAACGGTCGCACGGAGTTAACCCTCTGGGACACCGTGTGGTATTCGATTTGTGTTCCTGTACATTTACATAATCACAAGTCTATTACTGTCTACATGTTCACTACGACACAAGAATAGCGCAGTCTGTCATCAGTAGACTGCAGATTTTATGCATTTATAGCCATTATGGCTTTGTGTAATACAAAAGAGAACAAACTTTCGCCAGATGTAATGTGTTTTCTACTATATTCTGAACCCAATAAGATCTTTAAGAAAAGAAAGAAATTCCTACCTTCGCTGTTGTAAAAAATTACTTTAGAAAATGTTATCTTGCATAAACTGTATAATCTGTATATATCTTAAATAAAAAAAAAAAGGTAACCTTCTGTTTAACATTTTAATTTTGTCTTCCCCATTCGTCCTACAAATCCAAGGCTCGACACCCTATTTTCACCGTCCATTAACCAGTCTTGCGAAGGCGTTATCAATTATTTCGAAATCCGATGGAGCAACAAATTCGCCAGGAACGATGCCGATAAATTTCTAAAAACGATCTGGTCGAACGATAAAAGCCGTTCTAGCGCGGAAAAAACCCCCCTCGAGACCCCAGTGTGTCCGTTTTATTACACCGTGGGTCGCGGTGGTTAATCGCGATTTTCGAAAAATTAATTGCCTCGTAACGTTGTTTCCCGAAAGGCACATAAAACGCGCTCTATGCTCGCGGCGGCAGGCGTCGTCGACGACGTGCCTCGAATATAAATTACGCGTTCCTTGAAACACTTGTACTTTCCCTGTCCCTTTGGCCGTGTCCCGTGCTTCCCTTCGGGAACACACGTGTACCTGCCACCAATAACATCCACGGGCACGCCGATCGTACCAGGGCGCTATACCGCCGCGGTTCGAGAAAAAAATGTACCCCCTTTCGACGGCCGTCTTGTCGTTACCCTCCCACGTGATTTACACAGACGAATTTATAGTCTTATTCGGCGGGGAGCGTCGTTACACACTCTCTCGCCTCAAAGTTTCTTTTCGACCGGGCAAACGGTCCGAGCCCGATAATTAATAATATCGGCGACGTTTATGTCCACTGGATGGAACCCGTGCCCAAGGGGTTGTGATTGTTGTACGAGGATCTGATAATGTTGGAATTGTTTCAGTGTTTCGATCTGCTGGCGAGTGTATTCGGTGAAATTGTGAATATTTACTGTTATTTTCACAGTGGAAAATTTTGCATTATTCGGTTGAAGTATTTAGCTTTGGTACCTGGGTGGAGCCACAGAATTTAATGTAACGTACTCAGACCCTTGTTTTAACCCTCGAAGTATGGTCGTTTTTAATGTTCATATCGTAACGTTCGTATGTAATAAATTGTACACCTGAAATATTGTTATCTGACTAAAAAGCATCCCCCTATTTAATAACTATCATTATCATTATCATTATCACCTCGATTCTCTACTTCCTAGACACCCTGTAGATTGTAGATCCTGCAAGCTATAGATTGAAGGTCCCTACTAAACGAGTAAATAAATTGAAGGTACCTACTTTGCAAAGTTTCGTTCAATCCTTCGTCCTTTTACTCCAATTCTCAATCCCCTCCCTTTCTATCCAACGATACACGAATCCTTTAATTATTACTCAAAAAGATCTCCAAAAATGAAATCTTTCGAAAATAATATTCACTCGATAGATAAAGCAAAATTGCTTTCCAATATGTGACTACCTAACCCCTTCCAGTAGATTAATTTCATTAACGAAAAGGCGTTAGAAGTTTCACCCAACGAACGTTACGTTCCCACGGATCGGATTGTCTTGTCAGAGGATACAATTATCGCCCACGATAATAATAAGCTGTCGATGCCGCGAATCGATTCCGTCGGTGATTCGATAAACCGATAAGATCAATTTGTCCCCCGTGGGAATCGATGAAACGTTGCTCGCGAGATGATCCCGCGTACCTTAACACACCGTTCTTCGCTGGTGTACATGCAAACGGTGGATTTGATCTGTGTTAGTGTCCCTGTCCGCGTACACGCTCGAGTATCGACTCGTTGCTCCGGTATCGATTGTTTGCCGAGTCAGGTCGGGGATATCCCGTTTCCTACGAGACACATAATACTTGCATACCGACGAGGTTACACTGATTTCTTCGGGGCAACCTGGAGAATAGCCCACGCGTTCGCCGAACGAACGAACGAATATCTGACTTCCCTACCGATAACCTTTCCAATTCGGAGATCCCCAAGTAACTTTATGGCTCTGTCGGATCAGAGTCGACAGACCGAATGTTTACGACCAACGTCGTGGCTTAAGGATGCGCGAAGATCACCTCGGTGGAGGAAGATTTATGGGAATTAACTTTTAATTAGAATCTAGCCGAGATACGAAGACATCTCAATCAGGTGTTCTCTGCCTTGGTACCAGAGGTTTCTGGTGAATTTTTATTAAGATACAAGATGTCAGGCTGTTTCCAAAACATTGACTATTCTGTTCGAAAGGACCCCAGAGATCTATGACTGACATTTGCCCTCAAGATTTCGAACACTAATGTAATAAAATCCATTAACGATTTGACTGCCATTTATTTCAAAAGATTGAAAATAAACAACAAATTTGCTACCAAACACAAATTTTACTTTGGTATAGAATACTTCTAAGAATTCATGAAAAAACATGGTGACTTTATAGAAATTTCGGCCAGTGTATTGAGATAGTTGGAAAACTCGAAATCCAAAACTGAAATTTTCTGTCCACGTCGCAGTTTTAACACGGTTCGTCCCACCGTGCGCCGTCGTCGAGTTCTAAACAAAACCGGTACAACACCCTGGTGTAGCAAGTCGTCTACACGACAACACAACAACATCACAAATCACCGGGGCGAACAATAAAATACCAGTAGCTCTGTCTCTTTCCCTCCTTCACGCGTGGGCTTCCTTCTGTCCTTCTTTCTCTCTCCAGTTAGTTTCTTTCTCTACCTTTCTCTAGAAATTCCTTCCCGTTTTTAAATTCCCGGAATCGGCGTGCTCGCCCATTCACGGTTTCACAAACAGAGACGGCGAAACGATTCGAATGGAGGAAGAGAGAGACAGTGAGGAACGGGAAGAGGATGAATCGAGGAACGAAGGGATCGTGGAGAACCGATTGGAATGGGGGTGGGGGAATACGGCGAGCAGACTGCGTATAGGGCATTTAATTGGGAAGTCGAGGAAACAATGGTAGACCGATAAGAATGCAACTCGCGCGACACGGGCGTTCCGTCGATCGCATTCGGAATTTCCTGAACGTAACTCTTTTTCGCCCGATTCGGGGCGGGGGGGGGGGGGGGGGGG
>NW_015373910.1:6315375-6555939 GCF_001272555.1 Dufourea novaeangliae | reverse complement strand
CTATCTGGCAGTTGGGAGTATACACACTTCGCGTATGAAATTGTCGATTGCGTGGTGAGTAATGTTTCCTTTGTGGAGGAAATATGCTAATACTATCGTAGAAGAAATGTTATCGTTTTGTTTTTAAAAAAAATTTTCTTCGAGCCGAAGTGAAGTTCTGTTTCATTGGTATTAATATTTAAGATTTAGAGTAAATGATACACTTGCCGTAAGAATACAATTCATTTTGTATCTGGGAAATTATTAACGATAAAGTAATGTTTAACAGTACAGTCGTCAACAAAATCGTATGAAGAATGTAAGACTAATATCGACCTTCTCATTTAACCCTAAAGTGTAAGGTGGGGTCGGATCCGAGCTTTTTTATGCTACTTTCAGACGGGTGAAAAAGTTTTTATCTTGAATTTGTGTTTTTGTTTATTTGTATAATAAAGAATAATACTTGAGTTATACAACTTATAATAATATAAGTATGATACGTTTACTAAATAATAGAAAATATTCAAAAATGAGAATAATAAAAAAGTAATAAAATTAGGGAAAGCACAAGAGAAATTATAACTTGGGTCGGATACGACCTGGACCTTACCATATTAATCGAAGATTGGAGGATATATGTACCAGACGTAAATTCTCGATTTCTGGAGAAAATGTTACACGGAGTGTTTTCACCGATACGTAAGAAAGACCACGTAGTCGGACTGTGTAACAGGCGATATTTCACGGTTCACGTACGCATTGTATGCGGCTCCGAGATCAACTAGCGACAATGCGCTAAATGGCTGGCTAACAAGTTCAAACGAGCCACTGGACGTGGTTTGTTGCAACAGGTAAAACGTTACATTAAAAGCATCGTCGGGGAGTTTTCGTTGCATACCGTGGTTCGCCTCCGTTGGTGAACTTTCACATTCAACGACAACGTTTTCGCATCGTAATCGTTATTCCCCTCCCTCTCGGTTACAGGCCTTGGAATTCGCTAAGTGGGAAGCCTTTTGTCCGGCTCCTCCGATAATTACGCTTTCTATTTGCGCCCCGTCAATTACGATTGTTTCACGGTGCCGATGACATTCGATTCGCGGAACGGTCGATCGGTTCTAGTCTCTAATCGGAACCGTTTCGATCGAGTTTCCAGTTGGTTCAATTGCAGAGATGGGTAAACTCATTATCTAGATAAAAAGTTTCGAATAAAAAATAAAAAAAGTATTTCGTCATTTTTAATTGTTTACACGTGGAAATTTCAATTTTTGTAATAAAACCAACATTTGTCGACCAATTATTTAATCTCATTAATTGTTTAAAACTCGGGACAACACTTAGATACTGCTGGTTCAATGGTAATTCACGATATTCCGTAGCCTCGTCGTTATGGTTTGTCGATTAACTTTGGTTGACCAAGTTAAATAACCAAAATCTTCAAAATACTCCAAAGAAAAAAAACGAGGAATTCGTTAATCACTCCCTGCACGCAAAAGATGTCCCACAGCCACCCTATAGAACCACTTCACTAGTACCAAAAAAAAAAAAGAAGTCACCAGAACTTTCCCTTCCAAGAATTTCCTCTAAAAAAACAAATATACACACTCAGTGTCTCTGTTATTATTACCATTTTTTCTACGAACGTTTCAAGCACAGTTTACCTTCACGGTCGATAGGCGAGGCCAGTTTTCGCACGGTAGAAAAGTCCATAAATTTCGCTCTGATGGCTACTTATAACCCTGGCCGAGCGTTTTTTTTCGTCACTTTTTTGCGGCCATTATCTCAGCTCGACCGCTGTGAAATGGCGGTTACCCGGCTCGTGAAATCTCGACACCCCTGGTGGTGGGGGTCTTAAATCGCTCGATTTTCAGGGTTCATTGTCGAGGAAGATAGGTCAGTCGTAGGAAATCGTCGATCGAAACCTGTCAAAATATTTTCGAGTGTCCACCATTGTCCGTCGATTTTCCGGGGGTTCGACGACGACCAGGGGGGTCCTTGAACAGGGTCAGTGTTCCCTGGACAGTCTCGGGGAGGGAGACACGGTCAGGTATATTAACGGCTCAATTTCACAGACTGACCCCACAGCCGAATTCCCCGGAGGAATTTTCTCGTTCCGCCGGGCAGGTGCCATTGTGCCCTTTTTTCCGTGGAATCGAACCAGCGAAAATCGAGAAGCTTGACTGTTCACGATCTGGTGCGAATTGGGAAGATATCGATCCTCTTTTATTGTTCGGAAATCGAGCGTGAAAATAGGTTCTTCGTGGAATAGAACTGAATTAGAAATTTTATTTCGAGATATTGTAGGTAGTTGGCTTTTTTAAATACCTGTGCTCAGAATCAAATTACTTACAATTGTTATTTAATACATACTATTCATGTTTTGATATTTTTATTTACTTAGCGTGAGTTTTCTTTGTTAGTCGTTTGAATTGCTTTGTAATTTAGTGTGGAATTGCGTGTAACGAGAATATTGCGAGATGTTAGAAAATACAAAATATTATAAATGATTGTACCATCCTAACGGGAATTCTTAATTAATTGAATTCAGTTTTTCAACTAAGAATTTATATGTTATTTCGAATAATTAAAAATCTCTCCGTATAGAAACCTGAAATACCGAATCCCAGTTCACGCTTCCAGAAAATAAGTCATTCACCCCGCGTGGACAGATCGATTACAAACTGTCCGGGTCCCCCCGATTTCCCTCTTGCATCCACTTTTCCCCCAAAGTGGCCACCGTCTGAGAAAAAGGATAGGAAAAAAACAGGGTCGGTCCCACATCTCGCCCAATTTTCAGCCACTCAAAAAACACACCGAAAAAACGGTGAAGAAGAGGACGAAGATCTGTCCACACAAGTCCGATCGAAAATTTATGTAGTCGACAGAAAAAAAAAGTCTCTTTTCGTTCACCCTATTCTGAAGTGTGGTAATGGTTCTTAAATGCGAAAATTTTCTCATAGATCGTGTCCCCTCGCTATCAATCACTAATATCGTGGACAGCATCGATCGTCGTCTTGCTCGCTGTAAACGCACGGCTAGTGGCTCGAGGAAATTACGAGGGATTAAAGTGATAAGGAGCCGCCCAATAAAAGGTCGTTGACGTCTCCCGATGATGCGTCGCGCGACTGGCTGCATCTCATCAAATCGCGCAAACACTCGCGGACACGGACGTACAATGGGTTCAGTAATCACGCGTATGTACGTGGAACGATCTCACGATTACTTTGATGTATGTATGATATCATAGGCTGTGGGAAGTAAGTTCTTATAATTTCTTTTTGTATCACGTGGAATAGATTAGATTTGTATCGATAGCAGACCTTCTAAATTGGGAATACTATTAACCCTTTACTTCACGATTTTTGTGACGACTGCAATGTATCTAACATGACAAATTTTTGAAAATATAGAAATTTGTAAATCAAAAAAAAAAATTTATAAATCAAAAAAAAGAAATTTATAACATCATCATTCAAAAGAGAAAATGAATTAGAATATAAGATTGCACACGGAAAAACAATATATACATAATTATTTCAGTTGTCAAATAATATTCGTACCATTTCCACCAGAAAGAGGACAAAACAGTCAAGGTTCGCCAGTGGATAAGGATTCCAGCGAGTCTCCCGGGGAATCGTCTCTCAGAAAAATCGTAAGGAGAAACTTTCGTCGGGACGTAATCAAGCCTTCCGAACCGCCATCAAACGGCACGGGACGACGACGTCGAAGAAAATGAAGAAGGGGAGAGAAACATCAACGAGATCCATCCAGTCGTGCGCGTTGCGAACCGTGTGTAATGAAACCGATTTTTCCATAGTATTCTCGAGTCCTCGCCCGAAGCGAAACGATACACACACGGTCCGTACCGTCCGCGCCAAAAGCGTCGACTCGACCTATGAGGGATCGATCCTCGATATCTCGACGATCGTTGGTTAGATCGAAAAAAATATATATTTACGCGTTGATATATCTAGAAAGGGGGAGAAACGATCGAGAAGGGATCGTGGACATACGTGGTTCGGTATCGACCGAAAATCGACGAAAAATTCACGAAGCTGGGCTCTGTCTGGCTCAGGCCCATAAAGTGTCGGGCGTAAATCACTTGGTTTTATGGTGGTGCACGTTTGCCAACCTTTAGCTGATGAATTCCTCGGCCGGGCAAACTCGCCGCGGAGGTGAAACACACCACGCGTGCTCGAAAGATCCTTGGCGGTATTGCCAGTTCTCCTCGAGAGAGTGGGGGAATGGAAGGATCGACCGGTTCCATTTCGGTGCCCCTTTAATCAGTTGTTCGCGCGAACTTTGATAAAGTGGGAATTAAGAGGAAACGAACGTGTTTTGGAAAACTTGTGGGTGGTCCTTTCAGATAAATTATGAGTTTTGAATTCTATTACATTCGTAATCGATCTTTTAGGAATCGAGAATATTATCGAGGTTTTAAGATGGAAGTTCAATAGTTGATTTACTACCCCTATAATTCCTGGCGTAAAATTGTATATTGTTTCGTATGAGTATTCATGGACCAGAAATCACTTAATTTGAAATAACTTTCGGTTTATTTATAGGGTACGTATTTTTGTGATGATAGAAACTATTATTTACCATGAATTTCTCCATACGTACAGTAGGATACTTCTAGGCTATCATTACTTCTATCATCCTCTTCTGATGATTTTTTCTCAATTTTAAAACAGAAATCCCATTTTGGTAAATAATTTTGTCAAATATAAGTGAGATCCATACCATAAAGACAAATAGAAAATTAAAAAAATTCTATCAAACGATAACGAAAGTTTCACTACGATCAAAATACCGACGACCAAAGGAGCGAAGAGTAAAAAGTCCCCAGACGCAAGGGGGCCCATCTTTCTCTCCGTTAACAAGGAACTCGTCGGAGTGGGGAGGGAGTAGAAGAAGCCGGAAGGAATCTTTTTAGGTCGATTAGAGAGTAGCGAGAAACGAGGGGGCCAAAGGTGTCGGTGACAGGCTCCGCCGTTTTCTGGATCCGCCCTAACGGCGTTCCGATTATACAGATATTCAAATCAGCCGGTCCCGTCCCCACCCCGTTGTCTCTGGCCGCAACAGTTACGTATCATCGAATTATTCTAATTTCCCCGGGCAAAACAACAGCCGTTCAGAGAGAAGTTGCCGTGCCTAGTTCGCGGGCCAGAGGCAATATTCCTACTTTGCCAGCGTCGCACGTCTGCTTGGCCAGGGAAAAAGGAACCGGTTCACGCCCACTTCTGGGGGTGTCACGGGGGTTGGCTGGCCTCTGTCTACCCTCCGTGGCGACGTTCAACCCTTGGGCTTGAGTGCTGGCCCACCTATCGAGTGGGGGCGAACCTTGGTTTCCTGGTTTCGAGGAGGGGAGGGGGTGGAGGCGGATGACGCACCCTTTCGCGCAAAATCGGAGCCTGGCTTTCTCATTCGTGGAATCCGCGACGGTTCGAGGGGTGGTTTTGTCGGGGGATGGTCATGCGCGTGTGATGATCACTTGGCGATGAAGTCGAGGGCCATTGAGGGAACCATTAACTCCTTGACCATTGAATATTTTTTCATTATTCTTGTGTAATATTTTTATAGCAAGGGGACGGTCAGTTTATCTTTGCTCTTATTCTTGATTACGATATGTTCCATGGTATAAAAATTGTATTAGGTTTTTTGCGGAAAGTTTGTAGCGTTCTTAACACGTTAAATGTTTTTACTCCTGGGACAGTATCATGATAAAATATATTTGTGTAAATCTTTGTTATACAACTTCGACTGTACTGTTTGAAAGAAACTCTTCAATTTGTATGGTTCTTCACGATACAGTCTATTCTAGCGATCTAAAAGGAATAATCATCTGACAGGACAGAGTCTAATAAATCGAGTATACGTTACAAAATCTTCCAGTATGAGTAGTCTAATTTTTTTGCCACTATGACTGAACGTAATGAAATATACAGCAAATACATTCAATCCACACCTAGAAAAAAACATCTGCTAACCAGATTAAACGATATTCCTCTCGCCCAGTAAAAAAAGCTAACTCCCCAATATTTTCTCGAATGATCTATATCTTCACTGTCCGACCAGTTCGTGTAACATCTCGAAAGAATAACAGTATCGCTAATTTCCGATCGACAGACGAGCATCGAAATCGAGGGCAACGGAGTGTACCACCTCCGGTTGGCACGATCTCGCGAAGGCCTCTTCCGCGTATCGATTCAACCACGGCCGGTCACAGAAATCTTGCCGTTCGACCTGTTGCGAGCCATTAACCGGCCTAATCGCGCCAAGCCCACGGATAAAGACATCCATCATCGTTAGAATGGATAATTATCGCGAACGGTGAACTTTCGAGTTGTGCTCGTCGCCCGCCTTCCCCCTTCTGCTCTTCCATTATCCGCTGAAAGTAACGGCTCGCATTCCCACAACGGTGGCTATCTCGATTTCCAAATAAATCCCGACGTATATATACGTCCACGTGGACACGTGTACGGGTACGTGTCCACCCGCGATCGGTCAGCTTACTTCGTGAATCGAGGAGGAACCGTCTTGGGGCTCTCCTTTTCCACCACGTTTTTCCCTCTTCTCTCTTCTTGCAGCCATTCTTCACCCTTCCGTCTTCACTCCCCCTCCCTCCCACCTTGCCTTTGGACGTTTCGATTTTCTTTATTATTCCGTGGAGCCCAGCGGGCCGTGTGACACGTCCACGGCATCCGGCCGCGTACGTGACGTCATACGAGCTATATTCCACCGGTGAACCACCGTCCGTTGCCCATATGGTCGTGACGATCTATCGATTCCTGGTGCTATCGATCGTGTTGACGCTCAATACGATTCGCGGGAAAATTAAGTGGCTTCTATCCCCCTTCCCATTCATTTATATTCTATTTTATACCTACTACCGTTCTCTGTCATGAATCTGTGAATGAGATGGAGCCTGTGGTTCGAAGTATACTTCTGATCGTCTACTTTGAGATCTGCATGAATATTCGTAAGATTTTCGTCGATACATCTTCTAGGTCCTCACATTCGCCCTTTATAACGAATCAGTTTTCATTTCTTGAAATCATTAAGTACATATTACTTAAATTTTCACAAACTAATCTACATTTTCACGTATACCTAATTAAACATCCTTGAACGTGGACTCATTATATAACAGTTAAATTACCGGGGACTTTCAGCGTAAAAAGCTTCCTCATCCCCGTGTTAATGTGTATCCGCAGCGTCATCAGCGACGAAACAAAAGAATCAAGACCAGCATCATACACGTCACGGAACATCGCAGATAATTAAGACATTACCAAGCATCATTATTTCAGCAAAACCGAGTCCCCGACGAGGCACGTATCGGTAAAGAAGATTAGGCCTTTAAAGAAGGCGCGGGGCATCAGATCGAAAAACCCGAGAATTTCGTCGTTTATGCTCACGGGCACTGAAAACACGCTCATTTCGCGGAATCGTCTTGCTCAACAGAATCCAAAAGAAAAGAAAAAAAAGGATATCCTCGAGTAGAAGGAGCACGAAAGAGGTTCCATTTAACCGGGTTTCTCTGCAGCCCAGAGGAGACAGAGGAATGGTCGCGGGAGTTAGGCGCAGAGCATCGGAAGACGAGAAAACGATATGGAAGAAGAAGAGATTTTCGTGTGGCCCCCTTTTGTGCGCGCACGACCAAGCCACACGTTTTATGCACAAAAGGGATAGAAAGAGAGGGACGTGGAAGGGGCGCTGAAGGGAGTATAAGAGGCGAAGGTGGACCACGAAGCGGAGGGAGCGGGGCGGTTCGTTATGCCCACCGTTCGCGAGGACAATTAATTATCTCCTGATTCCTTCTAAGAAACCAGTCCAAGTACAGTCGAGCGAGCCAGCGAGAGGTTGCGCTCGCACACGCACGCACCCACACACCGATCGGCCCGGGAGCGCGCTGTTTTATAGACACATATGATGGAACACTCTCAGGCCGATCGTGTTTCAAACCACAGAGAGACTTAACTGAGAAACGACACACGTTGCTTGCCCCGGGGAGACCGGACTCGGACTCTCATCTCCTCCCCCCTTCCCTGCCCTTCCGTCCAGGTACCTCTCTCTCTCTGCGGTCCTGTCCGATTTTCATTGTCTATCGCGAAAGAATCTTTCGTTCCGTCTTTCTCTCGATCAACACCCCCCGCGGCTGCTACGATCCTGTTGCGCACGATGTGGATGGGGATACGTTTTCTGTTCAGGGAAATTTCGAATGGCGACAAGCTTTCAGTGTGTTTATTGTTTAGTCGGAATGGAGTGGTATCTGGTGTCAGGGAAATATGGGGGAATTGGTAAAAGCGTGGAGGGAAATTCAACCCCTTGATTTATAGGAATATTTTTAGAATACTTCATTTTTATTCAATTGGTACTTAGATTGGTACTAGGGGGAGAGGAACCTGTTAAGCAAAAAAACGAATTTACGAGGGTCTAAAGAATTTCTCCCTATGAGATTATTGTCCCGTCGCGGGCCCGATTTTGGGACAATAATCGAGAGGAGTCTGTACGTTGTATTTTGTTATTTCGAAGTCGAAAATATCGACATTAGACTAACCCATTATATTTTCCTACTTTCTTTGGAGAGAATAATTGAATTTCCCAACCAAGAACGTTGAGATCTACCTCACATCAGCGAAACTAACAAAAGTAAAATAATAATCGATGACACAACTTGTCTTTTAAAATTATCCTTGCACCGATCTAATAACGTGAGTTAAAGTGTTAAATTCTTAAACTTACATTATCTCATTTTCGGATACAGTTCGCTACACCATTTAAATCTAAAACACACTGTATATCGTTCGCCTCTAAACATTTCCCGATCCATATCTCGATCGCCAACAAGCACAGTTCGCGAAACGATTGAAGGATCAAGAGGAAAAGAATATACAAAAAAAGAAGTCGGGAATTACCGGTTAAGGCGAAACGTTATCGATAAAATTTCGTCGTTAAACCGGTCGTTCGGGAAATTCGAGGTGTATCGAAGTCTCGCGGCACGTTCGGCGACCCCGAAGCGTATATACAAAGCAGGAACACACGTTATACGTACATACATACGTATACACTATGCGGAGGCCCGTAGATTTATTTTTCCGGCATGGGGCACCGCGTGTGCTCTCTCTCTCCCTCTCAAGAGCGAGACTTTATCTCTGCGCTCGCGAGCGCGAACTGGAACCTGATTCCGGCCGTGGATACTGGTATTTCGATAATCTAGAAACCTCGTGGAACAGAATTTACGCCAGTCCAACGGAGCGCCGGTTATTGCCCGATCAGGTTCTGTCCATCGGCAAGGAGACGGCCAGAACCGTGAAATCTAGATCTATCGAGGCACGTCGAAGGTTCCTGCGTAGTGTCCAACGAAACTGGAATACGTGTCGCCGAAAATAATCGATCTATTGAATGGGGGACACGGGAGATCGGTTGCGATAGACACTTGCGCGCAGGGACTTAAACCGGTATGATTTTGATACCGGTATAATGCCATCAAAGTTATACCGAAATCGATATATTATCGAAAACTGAAATAAATACCGGTATTTTTTTGGTTTCTATAAGGGTAGGGCTTGTATGGTTATATAGGGCGAAGGTATAATCGTAAATATCGGTAGAATACCGGTATTTTACGTTTCTAGTATTACGGTATTTTAGTGAAGTCTGGGTCAATGTTTATGAAGAAAATTTAGAGAACAGCGATTCATACGTCCATCAAGCTGGAAATGGCTCAACTCAGCCAGGACTGGAAGCATCCGAGAAAAGTTCCAGCAATCGCGAACGAGACAGGGACATCGAAACGATCAGAGCTCGATCGAGCGACCGAAGGAAAACAGCAAACCAGAACGGCCACCATAAGCGCCGTCGATTGATCTGTCAAAGACGCTTAAGGGAAACGGAATCCGACGTCCTCAGTTTCAAGAAAAAAAAAAAACGGAAGATCGATAGCGATTTAATTCAATTTAGTGGCGACACAGATAAGATTAACGCAACAGCAAATTGTCTCTTTAAAGAGCGTAGTGTACCGTTTATTAATGGAGTTTAACAGGTCCTTCGGGACTCGAACCAAGTATGGTTATCTGTACATATCGCAAACAGGACTTCAATTGTGTATTTTACTTTTTTGGATTTTATCAATTTGAAGTCATGAACCGTCGAAAATACATGTGTTTAGTTGATAGAGGCTCTTGATCTTGCTTTAAACTAAACTACAATATTAACAAGATTATTGTCCTGGCGCTGACCCGAGTTCGTGACAATAATCGAGAGGTGTCTGTATCGACTTTCCACGTTTTATAATTTAAACACATGTAATGGCACTTTATTTTTATGAAATAAGTTTATATAGTGGAACATACGTTTAATGAATAGGAGTAATAAACTTTAAAAAACGTGAAAATATCTTCACTTTAAAAAGAAATATGGTAATACAAATTTACGAGGGTCTGACTCAAAAGCATTTCTCCCTATAAGATTATTGTCCTGGCGCGAATCCGAGTTCGTGACAATAATCGAGAGCCGTCTGTATCTCTACTACCGTTCGTAGGAAAGAAAAATGGCAGACCGTGTCACGGTTCCGAATCTCGATCCCGTTCAGGGTGGTTGATCGCCGCCCCGTAGAGTTTATTGGACGCGTTGACGAGCAAACTGTTCGGTCGGCCGTTAATTGCCAAGGCGTGTACAAAAGCCGATTGTCGCGATTTCCACGCGAACGGTTATATCTGCGGCTCGATCCGTGTTTCGGTATCGACGGTCTTAATGGCCCGTTATTCCGCGCAACTTGTTAGATCGAGGCCGGGTGGGAGAGCGCGCTTAGATCCGCAGATTTACGACGGACTACCGCGAATTTCGAGGCCTATCGTGACCGGCAAGGCGGCCCCACGGAGCCGGAATACGCGGGGCAGATATCGACCGACCGCCGATCGATCGTACGCCGCGATCGCCACGGCCGCCTTAGTATCAGGAGCAATAGGATACCCGGGACCCCGTTGTTGATCCTTGACATTCCTTCCGCTATGTCCGAGTTTTAACGTGTGCTCGATCGTTGGTCTCCGTGGTTAATTCTAGTGTAATGAAGCATTGTGCTTAACAAGTCGCTGTCGTGACTACCTGAACTACCAAATATTGGAATTGCTGAAGAGATCTAGACATATTACACTCAATTCTTCGTGTATTGTATTTAGTCAATTCAAGCTGCAGCGAAAGATTGATACTTATTTATTTAATACAAATAAGTATTTACCTTGATTAACGAGACTGAAAGTTTAGAACGCTTCCAGGTCGATGTCATAGATCCTGAACCTGAAGATCATAGGGTTTCTGGGGATCTATACAACATGTACCCAATTTTTAGTAATCTACTTTTAGTAGATCTACTCAACACCTGGACTTCTATTCTCACTTTCATTAAACGTCTTAACCACCTAAACTAAAATCCTAGTAGTCATCTGATACATTCCGAAACCGATTTTTCGGACGACCTCCAGGATGTACACAAAGTCTCTCAGGATTCCAGGCTCCTGTTACAGTTTCCAAAGTCAAAATCCATCGACATCGCGACTGGTAGAAGGTGTCAAGGTCGAGAAGAACGCCCTGAGGGGAGCTTTGGATCCGATTCGCGAGGATGCATTCTCGCGGATCAGACAACAGACCAGAGCACGTGATTCTGGTTCTGTTGGTGTCTCGGCGGTCGCACACGGGGCCCACGGTGAATGATGAAATTATTTCTTCACCGTATAGGCCGTCTCTCGATCTGTGCGCGTATGTGTGCGTTCTGTCTGCTTATATATAATACATATACCGCGGCGATTTTACTGCTCAGGCTGTTCCACGAGACACGGACGGGATTAGGGGCCTCGAAAGCGTGGAGAACCGAGAAATGCTGGAAACTGGATATCCAGTTTGTCCGGGGCACAGCAATACCCGTGGAGAGATATTGCTGTCCGGAGCCCACGGTGTGCTCCACTTTGCATCCGCTCGGATCGCCACGGATAGATAAATCGACGCGGATAAAAGCGACGGATAATACGGAATCGATCGTTTTATCCCCCCACTTCAGCACTACCACTACCACCTCGGACGACAGCTGAATTATTTTACGAGCGGGGCCCGATCTATCGTGCCAGATACGTCGCTGGAAGACGTTTCAACGGTCTCGAACGCGGAACCAGGGAATGATTTAGGGGCCTCGCGAGGGAACTGATTAGCCCGGGATCGTTCTGTTTCAGTGAATGATCGGAGCCTGGCTTCGGTTTCTGATACTTATACTCCATGAAGAACGAATCTTTCCTTTCCGGGGTCGAATATTCACTGGCTGACTGCCGAAGAATTCTTTAGTGGGAGTAACTGGCTATAGTCTCTTCGAGGGATAGTTTGTAAAAGTGGGAATTGAAATGGAAGCTCATTTGGTGATGAGCATTTTTAACTTCATTGTTTGTGGCGAATGATAAGGGTTCTCATTTTTAATTGTTATGGAACAGAGTATAGGAATTGTGTATGAGATATGTAATGGTGGAGGTATTTTATGGGCATCGATAGATGTGGTTGAATAACGGTGACGGTAATAGTGACATTACGACCCTGGAATACACCTCTTGTAGTTAATTAACCTTCGGACACTGCAGGGTCATTTTGATCCGCCTGTTGCAACAAGTCGACTGTCGAGAAATCTGATCGTACCATGGTAATAGAAATAGTCAGGTTGTATCCCTTAATATCAGTGGGAAACGGCATTTTGAGGAAAATATAAAACCTCATCCTAGAGGATTGTTAAATTTTCACCGAAAAATTGTCGACATTTGAAAGGTCACAACTTCGTCAAAAAAATTCATACAATGATTTGACTTAAGTCAATTTGAAGACCAAAGCCTCTACTTTTATCTCCCTGTATTGATTTTTCTCAAGGATCTGTCCACACTAAAAAACGAGCAGGAAAGTAAAGACGACACTCTTCTCGAAACTTTGACCAAATCAAACGATTCTATGGAGTTTAAACAATTTTTCTCATGGCTCCAATCACAACAAGTATAAAGTCTGAAGCCTTCCCGATGTAATAAGTCCATAAAAGTTGTCGTACGATTTTCTTCCGCCGTTTTATTGAACAAAAAGTGTGCCACTGGCGTCAAACTAATCAAGGTACACCACGAGAAGTCAGACTTGTACTTTCTATGCATTTCTTTAATCGATAATTTTTCGATGAAAATTTAGTGATCCTTTTTTTTATTGTTTATTGGTGTTCGAGCTCGTTGTCGGAGGGTTGAATATTCGGCAGACTTATTTATCGCGATGTTGTTAAGTCGAATGCAATCTATGCAAGTGAGATGGCAGGTTTATAGGGCACAGAGCGAAAGAGATCCAGCCTAATACTCGTGTTAGGTGTTTGGTTCTTGACCGTTCTCCTCGCGTCTTGTAGCCCCAGGCTGGACGAAACCAGAGCTCCACAGCGACTGGCCACCCCCCTCTCATCCCCCTCTAGTCCATCTGAGTACCAACGCACACACATTCGCAAACACGTCTGTATGTATCGCGATTCGATTCGATTCGATCCGAAGCGCACGCACTTCCTGCGCGCGTCCACACGTCCGAATCGATGGAATGCACGCGCGTTTCGCGCTTCCTCCTTTATCACCCAAGAACAGAAAGCCGTTGAAAATTTTTGAATAGAATATCTGGACCCCAGAAAAAAAATTAATTCTTAGGTGTTCTAATAATACTGTCCAACAAATTAAAACTCATATTATATAGACCAAATGCCCCAGCCATTACCATTCAAGGGTTAACCATTCCTTTCGCAGGATTTTATTAATATCTAGTGACCATTTTTAGATTATTCTTTCGAAAAATGATGTTTGATGGTTCAACCCTTCCGTAGGCAACCAAAATATTCCCAGTTATTCAGCAATCGGAATATCCCTATTCCAACAGATTGGATAAACATAGATAATTTTACTTTCACACTTTTCCGAACCTTACTTTTCCCTTTCAATAATATACCAAGTGCATGTTTTAGACATGAGCATAAAAAATTGTGAAAGGAAATTTGGTAATGATTACCTGAGTACCCGGTTGCCTACACAAGGGTTAAATTAAGAGAACGAAAGATAGTACGTGAACCAGAAAGCTCGCAAGTTTTGGATCGCCCCAAGGGAATTCGCGAGGAATTCTTTCGCTTCTCCCGTGACCATGATCATCAAGACCGATTAGTCCCCCGGGCCCCGCAAATTACATTTGCGCGCAAATACAAGACAGCGAGGTGCTAATGAGAGCGTAATTCGTTTTGAAGAATCCCCTCGGTGGAAGTGGCGGCGGCGGGCGATCGTACGGAGGGAATCAGATACGGGATTCTCAGAAATCACGGACTCCTCATCGGTGCCTACCCTGAGAACACACCGAGAGACACGTTGCTTCTTCTCGTTCGTTTCGTTCGTTCCTTCTTGTTTTTTTATTTTTTTTTATTTCACGTGCCAGTTTTCAGAGCAGCCTCGCGGAAACGTCGGTAATAAAGAGGAACGATTCGAGTGTGGTTTCTCACGGTTTGGGCGAGGGCGGAAAGCGCGCGAGGCCAGGACGATTCGAAGATTATTAATCGCCCCGTGGATTAAGAGCGGACGACTGACTCTGCCGGTTACCGGTTTCCGAGCCTGGAATTTCGGTCGTTGTACGAATTCCACGATTTTTCTCACATCGAGGACACACCCGTCTGTTCCTGTTCGAGGAAGATTTTTAATTAAAAAATCGGTCTCGAATGAAATCCCGTCGAATCGACAAGAAACATGTACCGGGGGATTTAAATGAACAACGATCATTTAATCCTGCGGATTTTTTTGGAAAGAAATCTATTAGAGTCCCTGGCCATATTATTAAAACCACTTAAAGAAAAATTATGACCGAGATTTGTTTCTTTTATTAAGGCCTTTTCTGGTTCCAAAGTAGAATAAACTGTATACCAATCTTCCCGAAAATATTTGTGGTACTATTTTCCACACTCAGGTTTACGATAAGTAAAATCCACAGTTTTATTATAATATTATGAATACAATATAAGATATTTCATAAACCAATGACCATACGTGGCTAAAACAACTACCATCGGCTTCGGATTTCCGAGCACGGATTTCCACACTTTATCATATTGGTATCGAAAAGAAGAAAAATCATTAAAAGGAGTTCAGAGGAAAAGAGAATGGTCCAGATTGGACGAGCAATTCATTGTCTTCTTATCTCCACAATGGTGTGTACCTACTGTACATATTATACTGCGCGGGGCCGGTTCTCATTTCGCGAAAAAAACAACAGGGGGGGCATTAGCGATCGGGTTTTAACGAAGCTTTCACCCGCGAGAAACGGACAAAGGAGAAACGACACAATGGGACGATTAGAGATACTTTGTACGCGCTTTCGACACACTCCGTTTCGTTCCACCGCTAGGCAGGCTCGTCCCCGTGCCATTACGGCACACGCTCGCGACACGTTTTCACGGGGACTGCGTGACCGTTCAGGAAATACGTACGTATACATTACGTACATACGGTACGCGGCGGCCCGCGCATTCAGTCACGCGCAAATCGAGGAAGAAATGTACGATGGACGGCGCGAACGCTTTCGAAAATTTCCCTGTAACGCCTAATAAAGTCCTCTCGTCTAATTGACTCGCCCGCTTTGCACCGATTCACAATTTCGAATTAAACGTCGGGGACATGATTGGCTCCTGATTGGCAAAAGTATTATGGTACTTCTTGATTGGTTGATGTCACGGAAAAAGTTGAGGAAAATGTATTTTTCAGGAGAATTTTGTGTGACCTGTCCTGGGTCACCAAAGATATAGAAACTGATCGTTTTAATTGTAGTATGTTTGAATTTCATACGACTTATACCACTTTCATGACATTTAACCAAAAGCATCACCAAAAGGTACTGCTTCAAGATAGAAGCATCAACCGGAAGGTTCCCAAGCTGATATTTACTAGAAGTTTCCCTTTCACCCACTGTCTAAAATACACCTACACATTTTCAATTATTAATATAACAATCCTATGCAATAACTAAAACATCTGTTGCAAGGGTGATAAAAAGGTGCTGCTTCAAGGTGGAAACGCCGACTGGAAGGCGCGGCAACCACGAAAATAAACCCACGTAATCGACAGAATGCTGGAGAACGTTGCACGTCCCGTCGATGGGCGGCGTTCGACAGTGGGGTGACGGCGAGGAGAAGAGTTTTCAGGAGGAAAAAAGGCGGGAGAGCCTTAAAATGTATTCGGTTCGGTGGCGATGTGACGGAGCACGTCGCGGCTCCTTCCTGTCGTCACTCGACAGGTTAAATATAGACGAGGCTCGCTCATTTCCGCAGCCGCGCATGATTTCTTCGTGAATGGAAGCACACCCGTCTCTACTCTGCTCGCATATAGATCGACTATCCCCCCTTTCCTCCGTTAAAATACCTGGCGAACGAGTTGTGGTCGTCGACGGGACACCCGTCGAAGGGAAACCGGGACACACGCGGATATTTTCGCGCCTCGAAGAATACCACCGCCATTGTTTTCATCGATGGTGGAGGCGATTTATTCAAAGCTGATTTCCAGCAGACGCTGGAAATGAGAGCAGCTGGCGGCTGCTGTCTTCAATTAGTATTATGCTGATTAATCGGGCTAGTGCAATGAACGATAGGAATGTCTCCCTCGTGGAAACGAGGATGGACGGGTTTACACGACACCTTCGAGAGGGGGGCGAATGTTTCCTCACCTGTGCGGAGGATTAAGAACGGACGGGATGTATCTCACGTCTGGCAGCCGTGTTTTGTTCAACGGATTCCAGGTGCCTGTGTGAAGTAATTAGGATTGCCGTGGGATGGGACACATTCTTATTTTCACGAACGTAAAATTCGATAACCTGTGACACGTGTGGGGGATTTTAGATGCTTTAATTTCTGCCCCCGCGACTGTGTATGTAATACAGGAACGTCGAATGTGGAAGATTACAGGGGATTTAGTAGAGGGAATTTGAAATTCAATGGATCACCCGGTCAGTGGAAAATATGGTCGCGGGATAATTGGAGTTGGACTTCCTGCGGCTGTTCGAAAGCTTTTCGAATTCTTGATTAATTGAAGTTACCGACCAGAGGGCTATTCTAGACGCAGTGACGCAACAGGCTGGCTGTTAGGGTGTTAATACGAGGCTAATTCTGGAGGATTAACACTGGAGATACCAGGCAAGTCAAGATGACTTGTGCACACTTATAATGACAATTATAAGTAGACTGCGGATATTTATGCAAAGTTATAATTTTGGACACTACTATAGAAGAACAAAACGTACACAGAAATTTCTTTTCTGTACTATAAGTTTTCGTATGTAAATTAAATTTTCTCAGATCTTTTGCAACTATTACTACGATATGAAAGTGAAGAAATTAGTTAATTTACAAATTCGTAACTTTTCAAAACTTTCTCCTGTTTATCAATCGAAACAGATATGCGTTTATTGTCAATAGTTCTAGTGTAAAACCAAAACCACATAAATTTCCATTATACAATTACCCCAGTCACCAGAATCATCTTCTCTAATTTCATGTAATCGAACTTGTACCTACGTTCTCCGTTAACATTTACGGGACAACAATAAATTCCCCATATTCGTTCGATCGTTCGGGTGTTCATCGGACACGGTCGAGGGAGAGCAGACGACGAAACGGTGTTTTCTGTTCGTCGCAATGAATTTTCGTGGCGAGAATTGGCGCGTGTCGGGCAATTGAAATGCACGGTGCCTCACCTCGGTTCCAGTACGGCGAGAAATTCTTAAATGGCCGGCCCGTTGCTGCCCAGGAATGTATGGAAATGTTACGTACCACCTCTGTCCTTTATTGTCCTACATGGTGACTGGTGGCGGGTTAGGTAGATATATGGACTGCTGCGTGCGCTCGCGTACCTACGTACCTGTGACGGGGTCCCCCGTGTGTAAGTATGTGCGCGAGCACGCGAGCGCGAGCGTGAAAAGATAGATGAACGCGGGTATGTGTGTGACGCGTGACACGTGTTAATCGTGCCTGTGAGGTCCAAACCCTCCCCCACTAGGACCCGACCAGGTACACACCGTGTACGCACAAGCATAAACTCCCTATAACAGCCGTTCGTTAAGCCCGTTGCACACCTGACGCCGTGAAATTAATTCGACACCAGGAAATTCTCAAAACAAATGCAATTGAAATGGAGAATTTCTGAGAAGTCAGTGTCCAATTAACCTTTGCACCAGAAGTGCTACAGATTTATATTTTCAACAAGGAAAGTCTATAAATAGAACGAGTGAGTCTTTGCGAGAAAATCGATGGTGCAAAATTAACAACAACGTAGGGATAAATAAAATCCCGAATATTAGATACTAGTAGTTCAAACATTGATTTCATTTCGAGGTTCACGACTAACGAATTATTTTGTGTGAACGGGGCTTAAGGATCGACGGGGCTACCGGTGGACCGATATCACGGGTCTGCTTTTTAATTTACGATTCCCGATTTTCTCTCGATGGCGCGTGGTTAATGAAATTGATGCGCGCAAGGGCCCCGGGGGTCGTGCATCAGATTAGGCCCACTGGTAAACGGCGATTCGATGAATTAGTGATATTTAAGATTATCAGAGTTCGTTTCCCCCCTTCGAGGGTGGCACGGACCGTGTTTCCACGGTCGCGCGTGTGTCCCCCGAGTGATTCCACGTGACTTACAAGGTTCGATCCAACGAATCAAAGGAATTCGATGGGTCAAGAGGGACAGCCACACACACCTTTACCATCGAAGGTGAAACAAGGTATGGAACCAGGTGATTTATTCCGATTTACAGGGCGTTTAGATAAAGTTCGCGCGTTCCGTGCGGAAAAATAGACACGTCTACGTGACCGTGACGTATGCAAAGCGGGTCTCTGGAGATCAGTGTTTAAAACGACGACTACGGCAGCGGCGGCGGCGATCATAAATTTCTTTTGTCGTTCATGAAAGCTGCTGCTCGCGCGGTGTCGCAATCGTCCCCCGGCCATTATGTTGGCACGGGATACACTGTGTCCTGGTGAGCCCAGATAGGCACATACGTACAATAAAAACTCGTTATACGCGCGGAAACAAGCACGGTTCATAGTTGAACGGGAATGGTAATGCTCGCATTATCATGAACGACTTATATCGGAAAATAATGTACGTTATCTGGTGCCCCGCGGTGACTCTCGTTAAAGAGAGCGAACCACGGTTTCCACGCGGGCGCGAATTCTTTCCTGCAATCAGGACACGAGGCTTTAGACTCCGTGAGATTGTTCGACCGTAAGATAACGTTCCTGGATAATATTAGTAGAAATCTTCTGTAATTAAGAAAAGAAAAAATGATAATAGGCTTCCTGTCCTCTACCGGTTAATAACTTAACAAATATCCAGTTGTACGTGCAAATTTAAAAAATGCAGTAACTGCAGTTATCACAGAAGATTTTTAAATTTAATTTAATTTAATTTAATTCTCACGGGTAAAAACAGATACAAAAAATCATAAAATAGAATTGAGTTCAGACATACCAATAATAAGAATAAACATAGAAATAAAAACAAACATTACATAGGTCATTTCCGAATTTCTCGTCACAACGAGTGAAGACCATCTAAAGGCGCAGTTCGAAGCCAAAGGGTGAACAGATCGGAAAAATGTTGGTTTCGTTCCCAACGAATTGGAGACTCCGATTTCAGAAACATTCGAGACCGGGAACAGTGCCATCGTTCGTCGATGAAACAGTCGCTGTTTAATGCAACCCGAAGACACACACGCAGCCGTCGCTCATAAATATTTATCGGAAATAGCTGTGACCGAAAGAGTTAATCTACGAGCCGGTGTTTTCCTCCCGCGGATCGTCGCCGTGGAACACGGTGTTATTTTTCAAAACAAAATTTACGACAGCAAACCGGGGAGTCATTCTTGCGAAATGCACGCCGGCCATCCGTTATTGTGCCAACAAACGACGCTAAACTATTTAACAACAGGCTCTCTCGTTTCGCAACGATTTATCTTGCTCGCGCGATCGGGGTCCCGCGTGCGCTCGCGCCACGGCGACAAATTCGACGGCTCCGAGCGAAAACGATCACGAATAATATCAGATTAGAGCGAAAGTACAGTCGGCTTGTTCGTTTTGGTCGGGATAGAACGAAGTTTTAAACTGATAGATCTCCACAATTACTAAAGAGGCATTCCTACATTAAATCCCACTTCCTAGTTTCTCGTTCCGTTAAGAACCGCCTCCACCAACGATCTTTCCACCGACTCCAATGAAACTCTCACCCTCTCGAGTAGGAAAAGACTCATCAGCGAATCAACGGCCAGAGAAACTGGCTCGATCAAGCCACACTCGAAATCAGCTGAAACCACGGCCCATTAATTCCACTTTACGGGTTCTGTCCGAGGGTCGGGGGAACTCGGGTCGGCGCGAGCCGTAAATAAGTCACGGCGATCGGATCGAAACGATAGAAAATCACGGCACGTCTCGTATGACACACATGTTGCAACCGATGGAATGCAGCCTATCATACTCTATCAGTCGCGCGTGCCCCTGCCGTTTCTTTTGTGGAAATCGACGGGCGAAACTTTGCCCCCCCCCCCTTCGATCGGGAACAGGGGGAGGAGGAGTTTCGCGAAAAACCGTGACCTTTTTCGGCTAATGCAGGCCGTTGCAAGCGTATCGAGTCGCGATTTCACGAGACAAATTGCAACTGGTTGAAATTGAATACCGAGTAGCTCTTGGGGAATAGACCCAATGACGCAATCGATAGTGACTGATGCAAAGCTCTCAGATCTGTTCACTCCAATTTCATCGATGTCCACTTTTTTTCCCCCCGTAGAAAATGCTGCTGACCAATGGCAATCGTTTGTAGAACGACTTCATTTGTAGAGTCTATGTTTAGGCGGAGGCAGACTGCTTGGCTCTGTAATGTTCTTTTTTTTTTTTTGGTGTCAGTAGGAAAGTGGGGAAATTGTTGGACAGTACATGGAAAGGTGTCTTTTCGAACGACTTGTAATTTATCTGAGTGTCAGTGGGAGTACTAATTTTTACTTCACCGAATTTTGTCGAATTTAATATTTATGTATCATTGATCTAGAACGCCTAGGTCCATTTAAAAAAAGGATAGTAGTCACTTTTTTTCATTTTCCTTTGATTCTATGAAAACCGCTTCTGGGAGCCCCCTTCTCACCGGTGAAACATGAGCTTTCAGTTATAGTATTACCTAAATAAAAGTGGAAAATAAAATAAAGAAGTAAATAAAATAGAAAAGACGAAAATAGTTGAATGATGTTCTGGTTCTGTTAATCTCACCGATAGACCTAATAGAACGTCTAAACTAATTCTAATATCAGAGGATTTAAACAGAAAAGATCTATGTCCTCGCACGGGATACCAGAAGTAGATCGACCCAACATATTCGCACGTTATCCCCTTTTCAAACAGAATCTACAAGAAAGTTCGAGCGAGCTTCGATGTTCAATTGAAGATAAATCGACGATTCTTCCCCTTGGTTCAACAAGCACCATAAATTAAGCAAATTACACGTCGACAGTCTGTATCTAATCGTCGTTCGAGCCGTAAGAGTACTTAATTCGCATCGCGGGCTATTAGAGCGACCGGTGAGTTTATCTGTATATCATCGCTTCCCATGCGACTAGACACGCTTGTTAATAACTTTCCACGAGATAAGACCGTTTAACGGGGCTCGATAATCGGATAGAAACGAAACGAAGGTGGTCCGTTCGGATTGATTCGACGACTGCACAAATCTACCTGCAAATTCTCTGGTTAGGATCCTGAATTTTCCGCATTTCTTAGATCGAGATAAATCAGGGGGACTCGTTGGCTCGAGGGAGTTGGGAGACAACCGTGCTCGAACGCTCGACAATACGGCCACGCGAATTAACACGACTCTTTTATGCCCAACACATCCGTGACAATGGCACGCAGAACGGTGAGAGTACACTGGCACGCATTCACCTGCGTTTGGCGATGTTGGCCAGATGTTTCTTATGGCAGTTTTGTTTGAAAAATAATACTACGATTCTGGTTTTGGTGTCTAGACTGGGTGGAGGGAGACCCTTTCATTATTTTGTTCTAATCAGGAAGTGTTTATTCCCTGTTTAATAATTGCCATACAGTACATCTCGTAACTATAAAACCACCTTGAAATTCAATTCCTGTATTTTCTACTAAAAATTCAATTGAATCAAGTATATAGTGTATTACAGTGTATTATGGTACCACAGGTATTCAATTAACACTTGCAGTTCCAAGCAGTTCAATAGTTTCGAAATTGCAGTGTGTATACTATTAATACTTTTCTTACTTATTGTTAAGTAGTCTGTCAATGTTCCTAGCGAAAGTTATTTATGATTCCACTCCAATATTTTTCACTCTATTTTTTAATTTATTCCAGAACCGGCTCTAATTTTTAACGTCAGTTAACCGACACTATTCTTAGCCTCGCTAGCTAGATTTTCAACTGTCTCAGTTCGAGCACACAACCAAGAAAGTGACTTTATAAAATTCCACCGATTCAGAGACCGCGACCTCCAAAGCTAAGCGACCGGGCGTTATCGGGCCACCGGCAAGGACACCAATAACCGACCAGAGTGGTCCCGTGGCGTTGATTTTTTCTCCAAAGATCACTCCAATAACCCGTGTAATTCGCCGTTCGATCGATTCACGATAAGCCGGGAACGGAACGCGAGCCACCCACGCGATTGCAACCGGACTACCGACTTTGCTCCGGAATATTATCAGATTGTTACAAAGGTCACGATAACTTTGCGATTCGATGAGGAACTGACAACGTTTGCTCCTGATATTCGATAAATATCTGCTAACAATTCATCCAGAATCCTATAAAATTTTATCACGTTTTATAACTTCGTTTCTTAAAGGTCAATGACCCTTTGATTTACACTACTACCGTTATTACAATTTTAATATCATAATTTTAGGTGAACTTTGAGTTAGTTTTAAAAGTTTTGTCGTAGATAGAGAGTCGAATCATTCATTGTTAGTTACAGTAACTCACAAATTTGTTCACGGAAGGCTGTCAAACTACAAATCTTATTGTAAAATTACGAAAAATTTATCAGAAAAGCACGACAAAAATAATAATCATGAGGATACATAAGTAGAAATTGCATAAAAAATTTGTACATTTTGTTGTAATTTAGAAAGTATATGAATGAATACGTAAGTCACTGTATAGACACTATATGTGGCTGAAAGTCTCCTACAATTTACGATTTCACTTCAGTGATCGATTAAATTATACAACTCTATGGATTAAAAAAACATACAATTCTATATTTTATAATTTAATGTTCCAGAGGTCATTGGTCTATCCAGTAACTACCTCGAGAGCATTAAAACAGGATAACAATGGCACGCAGAAAAGTTAGGACGAAGGTGGAACGTGTGTCCGCCATTATATGTTAAGTATTTAAAAAGATCTCACTCACCATGGCGTCGCGGCGCTGGTGACTGCGTCCATCGGTCTCCTTACGCCTACGATGACCAACGGTGGACCCGTTTCTTCGGAATGGATCACGGAAATCGGAAGCAGTTCCGCACGAACGACGCCAACCGCGTTGTATGTCCAGGTGAATGAAGGCTGGCCACGCGGTCGCGTGCCCGCCACGCACGCCAATCGCTCGCGGACTGAACGAATCGCTCGATGGTGACCTGCCACGGAGCACCGCAATGTTATTTATCGTCCTCTTTCCCGGAATCGACGACCCATGGACACCTTTTTTTCTCCTTGTTTTCATACGCGGCTGCTTTGCGCCTTGGAGGCAATACTTGAACTGTATAAGTTTCTGGAACAATTCGATACATTGGACATATGAATACTCTCGTCCTTCTGTTGACTTTGAAACTGTTATTTAGGTATAGTAATATTTACTGGATAATTTTAAATACCGGCAATGAAAAGTATATTCCAGTTATTTTACTGAAACTGATATTACCTTTGAGGTAATTTTTTATCTCAAATCTTCAAATGTAAATATTTATCTCTCCACTATATTAATCATTTACCACTGTGTCAATTTTCCACCTAGAGGAAGTTAAGTTAGAAACTCATATTTACAATAATACCACAACGTGTGCTGAACCCTTCCCACTTATAAACTTGCACCGGAAATTCTGTCTGTACCAAATATACCAAACAAATATTATTACACTCCAATAAACATCCGAATGTCTGCTACCATCCTCAAAACACCACCATCAATCAACAACAATATGTACGCAAAACATCGAGCTTGTAGAACCCCCTGATAAATACATTTCAACGAAACGGCAAGCTTGTAGGTCGCTCGTAAATAGTTCCAGACCGATCTTTCACGAATCCCTTAGCCTCCATCGCGTGTCCACTCGGGACGACGTGTTCGTGAAAACCGCGTCGAGATCTTGTATGCACGGGACGTTTCAGGTTAGCGCGTGTCCCCTTCGCGTTCGCGCTTCCAAGTCGGCCGTGTGCACGCGCGCAAGTCTGTCCCTCCGCGGCTCGATCGCGACGTACAGACGCTCGATGAGGGGGACAGACACACACACACGTACAGTCCAAGAGGATAGGAAGAACCTGGATTGTACCACGGTAGCAGGAGGAAGCGTGGATAGGCGGTTGCAAAGCTGAATCGAAGTGAAAAACTGGCCGAGCCTCGACGACTCTATTCCACGTTTGGTTCCATTCCCACGAGGCGCCTCGAGCCATTCGGGGCGAAGAACGTGCGCGCGCGCGAGGAAAAACAGGATGGAGTTTTATGAAATATGGACGAGCCGAGCGACGCTGATTCCATTTGACGATGATTTAGGAACTTCTTTCGTGTCTAGACACTCGATCGAACGATTCGATTGCTGACGATTCGGAATCTAGTGGCGACAGGAGTGTTGTAGGATTAATCATAGGGTAGTTTTAACCCTTTAACGTGCAGGACTTTAAATCTTTCTCGTTTTTTCTCACTCCTCTCGATTATCGTCTGGCTTGTTCTACACGATTATTGTCCAAACGTTACCCCACCACTGGGGTGGCGTGGAACCTGTCAAGCGTGTACTTTGCTGTCGAGGCTAGGGCTTCGAGCAAAAGTCGAATTTACGAGGGACTGAAGCGTTTCGGCCTATAAGATTATTGTCCCGGCACGGACTCGAGTTCGGGACAATAATCGAGAGGAGTCTGTACGTCACAATAATTATTCATAACACCTATGAATACCTCGTGACCCTGAAATATATTTCCTTTATTCAAAATTTTACTATAAAGTGTTTTACTTCTGGATAAAAAATGGTACCATTCATACTTAAAACAGTGGTCAAAGTATTGGTTCTAGATTAACCGTAGAAGTACCTATTAAGTCGACTGAACAATTTACACATTTAATTATTCAAACATTTTCTTGTCTTAAATTGCCCAACGATCGAATCATTAAGGAATACCAAGATTCAACGAAGATCACCCGCCGTCATTTTGCCAGATGAGAAAACCTCGAACGTTGCTCGCTATCTCGCGTTTGTGAAACGTCGGATATACACAGGAACGTGTGCGTGTTCATCCGTGTGTGTTCACCCGAGCGATCTACACGTCGCTGCACGAGTCCACGGAGGAAACACGTTCGGAAAAACTGGCAGCTACTCGTCGTTCGCTTTACAACTCTATTCTCCTCCGACTTCTCCGTTCCCTTTCTTCGTTTGTTTCAGCGCGGCACGTTTTTGCTGGGTGGCGCGAACCAAGAATACCAATTTCCAGTACGCATGCGCGTCCAACCGTTGCCGTTGTATAAACGTGTCGACCCACGGATCATAATCAGAAATGAAATTCGAAAATCAACATGTGAAGATCTGGTTTTGGAGATCCTAATGTTTCCGTTAACCCACTGACGACTATAAGTGTAGTAATAATAAACTATAAGTGGGGGTAAGTTTGAATCTGACTTGTCCCAAAGTCAGAAAATCATTGTTTTCGATTTTGTCAGGTATTTTTACGTGAAATATTCTTTGACGAAAGAATCATCTTAACTTAACAATTTGCAGAGCGAGGAAATAGAAAATGATTATTTTCTGACTTCGGAACAAAAAGAATTTGTCGATTTTGTTATTCGTTCATTAGTCATTTGGGCCATTTCTTATTTAATCCTATGCCAGGCTCTCAATGAAGACTATAACTATAAAATATTTCTAGAACTGTGTTCTAGAATATATTACCTTAGTAACGAAACAGCTCGCGTCCAGTAATAGCATTCACAATAATTTCAACAGACAAGCAACTTAAGTGTTCACATACTGGACACTGACCCCCATCGAAATTCATTTAAAATTAAGTTTCTCCACTCTGTCTTATTGGACCTATAATTACCAATAGATGCGAGATGAGACACGACAATTCTTCGAAGCTTCGAAGAACACCGTGATAAATAGATATCGAAAGACACATGACGGAGACAAAGCTCGAGTCGACGAGGAGGTGGTTATTCAACAGAAAATTGATTCGGGCAGCTGCGTTTCTTGCGCGCCGGGTTCTTCTACCTGGCCAAATAAAAGAGCCACTGGAGGGGGGGGATTTTTTTACGGGTGCAAACGAAAACCCCTCGATTCTCTTTTTCGATGGTCGCCGATATCCGCCGCTAACGAGGTCGTCCCAATTAATTCCCAGAGCCGTCGTCAAGGTGGTCGATCGATAATCGGGGGACAGTCGACACGCCGAGGCGAGGAGACGAATCCGGCGAAAAAAGG
The DNA here is from genome assembly GCF_001272555.1 of Dufourea novaeangliae. NCBI lineage: Eukaryota > Metazoa > Arthropoda > Insecta > Hymenoptera > Halictidae > Dufourea > Dufourea novaeangliae. The sequence continues at coordinate 6,529,206 of NW_015373910.1, read as the reverse complement.
GCTGCGAAAAAGGACGAGAAAATCGTGCGCCAGAGAAACGGTGGACGATTAAAGAAAGAAGAAAACAACGACAACAACAAGAAGAAGAAAAAAAATTACGACGGGATACCAGCCTGCCTGTCTTCCTCACTTATGTAATTATAGCGGTATCTCATCTCCGCGATACCACCGGCCGCCATTTATTTCACCCGATGATTAGCAAATTGCCACAATAAACCGCGTTTTAATTGTCAACTCGGTTGAAGGGGATCGTTCGTGACGATTCTGTTACACTGTGGTCGCGTTATGTTCCGGCGATTAATCGAAGAAATCATGTCGGTGACTGGGTAACCTCTTTCTGGAGAACGACACGACAACTGCCGTCCAGCCGGTGATTTCAACGCCTGTCGATGGGAACGGAGCAGGAAGCTTGCGGAGTATTCTTGGCTCGCGTTTTTCCGACAAATGTGACCGATACTGGAATCGATATTTTTCTTTGATCTGATTATTTTTCCGCTAATTGACAGTTTTTATGTCGTGGAAATTATGACGGATTACTACTTGGATTACTTATTAGTTTTACGATTCTGTTTTTACGAAGGGAATGAATATTTCTGTTTGGACATGGTTAAAAAGGGAACGCACTGAACGCTTAAGAGATTTTATAACTATTAAAGTCGAATTTTAAAAATTAAAAATTAAATTTTTCTATTCTATGCCTTTTTTGTAACGTAGAGAGTTCAATTTGAAAAATTGTAAAAATGAAAATAATTGAATTGAAAAGAAACAGTGTTGAACCAATGGCACAAAAATTATTCGAATATGAAACAAGAAATTGGAAAACATCAATATTTACTCATTTGCTTAATTTACTCGTTTCTACATGTACCTAATATTTATTTACTGGTACATCCATCCTTCTTTGAACAGTATTTGAGAATCAGAGTTGTTCTCATAGATCGTGTCGTTGAAAAATCGCGTGTAACCGAAACAGAGCGTGCGTCATTACAAAAAGAACTATCGATATTAAACTACGAATCGTCGGACGCGCGCGTCACTAAAGGGGAGGTAAGAGTGTCACGGAACGGTATGTAAACGAGCCAAGGGACGATAAATCACGAAGAAAATCGCTCTCGAAGGCCGTGGGGTAGAGAAGCTCGGTGTCGATGACACCCGCCATTGGGAACCCCGCGCGATCTAGAATAACGCACGCATATGCCCGAAAAATGAGCATCCTAGTGGGGGTAAAACCCCGCCACGGAACCACCCCTTCCGTGGACACGCGTCGAAAAGTGCGTCGACATGCAAATTCCTGGCCAACAATGAGATCCCTCTCTATGGATAGGTTGGGGGTCGCCCACCCCTTACGTGCACGCTCGACGTCCGTTCGAAGTGAGACAGACCCAAGGGGTTGGTTTCTGTTCTCCTCCAACAGTTCGACCATTTTATACGGTGGTTTTCCAGCTTGCGTGGCTTCCGATTATTCCGCAACGAGGGTGTTTACGAGGGATTGCGGGGGCGGTGACCGTATTTTGTCATTCTGATTCGGGGAAAGAGGAATGGGACAGTATTAATGCTTTTGATTCGAATGAATCTTTTATTAGGTTGTTTCGTGATGGAAACGCAGTGGATCTGAGGAAAGCTTGGTTCACCCTGTATATTAATCGACTGATCCTTCAGACATTTGTACCGTCGCGCAGTGTGGTATTTTGCTCAAAAATCGCAAATTTCGTTTATAATTGTTGACAGGTGTATTGCTGCACTTTAAGTTAATTTTTATAATTCTGGACTACTTAAGATTTGATATAGAGAAAAAGTATGTATATATATACATCAACTTTTTTTTTAATTAATTGAGAATATACGAGATTGTGCGTCGTTGAAAAATTGTACAATTATTATCACAGATTCTAAATATTGAAAGAACAACTCCTGTAGATCATTACAATACTACTTAACCCTTTCAATTCCTTTGTCGGATGCAACTCTACATAGGAATAGTTACCTCTGAATAGAATAACTATCGAGTGACACTCGAAATTTCATCAAAGTTCCACTGCTATTACCAATATAACCACGAAAAAAGCATCTATTTAAATTTCTTCCTATCAAGACTACCACCCAAGAGTTCCTCGGTAACTTCCCCGATAACCATCGGCACTAAAATGTCATACCGGTTAAATCGTTAATCACGTTCAACGGAAGAAGGAAAAACGGGATTTTCCATTTCCCTCGACTGGTCTAGCACACCACCGCTCACGTTGCTGTTACATATTTCACTGGCAAGCAGTATCTACCAGGGTATAAATGGTCCCCCGGCCCTTCCGTGAGCACGCAATTCACGTTGCCTCGCATCGAAGCAACAGAGAAGGACAGAGATAGCTATACGTGTTTTCCATTTCCCTTCTGTCGAGGGGGTGGTTATCTCGCTCGCTCCCGTGGCGATCTCTCGGTTATTCCGTGTCCCGGTCGGTCTTTCCGCGGGATCATCTGCATATCTAAATAATCGAACCGTGGCCATGTGTCGTGGCGCGACGAAGAGGAGTGGAACGGTTTTCGAAGGAGCAAAACGTATGGCGTGTGCACGCGCGCGAGCGCGCGGGGCTGCTCGTTTCTCGTTCGGTAGCCTCTACGGACGCACGGTCGACGCTGTTTTGCATTGCAAATACACACAGCGCTCGCGCGCGCGCGCGCGCACGGGTCCCCGGGGTTCCTTGAACCAGATCCGATTCGCTCAGCCAGTACCGCGAATCTAGATCTATCTCTCTTTTCTACCCGCGTTTCGACCTTTAATCCCGCGGACGCGCTTCATTGATTGCCGATTGAAAATCCCCATCATCCCCTTACCACCCTCCTTTTCATGCTGGGCTCTTCACCCTTTCGGTTTTAGATCATGTTGGTCCGTGCTTAGGTGGTGAACTCCTTTAATGACAGTCTACATTGTCTAATATGGTATGAAACTTTCTTGTATCTAAAATTGCTTGTTTTTTTTTTATGGTAAACGTAGCGATTAACATTGCATGGTTGAAACTTCATACAATTAAGTAATTCTCCATGTCCTTCCAGAATCATTCCGAGACTATATTGTACAGAAATAATGCCATTCGTTTGGCATTTTCATTAACGAACGTGTAATCGAAGGTATGAATTATCGATATTGTCCACTCTGTTATGCGACAGCAAAATAATTTAATTCTCCTCTCTTTCACACATGCTTTCTTCGTTTTTCTCACACCGTTCGATTCGTTTCTTTTTTCATTTTGCTTTGACGCCTCTCGCGAAAAATCATTGCCACCCTTCCGTGTGTGGTTCGCCTCGTGTATGTTCGTTTGCTCATTGTATAAGGCACGCTGGCTCACAGCGGCAGCTGCGCCCGTTTTTACGAATACATTAACGCGCGCCCCGGCTTGATAAATCGTTGCTTAACGGGAACACGGCTGCGGTGTTCGCGCCTCGCGAGATAAATCGATTCGACGTGTTTGACGCGCCGCGAGGCGGCCTTACAGATTTCGGACCTCGTCGAAAGATCGCGGATAAATGTCTACTTAAGCATTGTAATTACGCGAAATTCGTCCTGGTTCGGGGGACGAATAGTATGCAAATTAGTAAATTCGACCGGAGAGTGATTTTCCTCGTTGATCGAATGTTCATAGTGTTTCCTATTTTCTTACATGAATTGTTCTATGGCTTAGAATATATTGTCGATTTAGAGTTCTTTGATGCACTAGATTTGTTCAGTAATAGCATCAGTAAATTATTCGTATAATATATATTACTAGACCAGGGATTTTATGCATCTATAGAATGTTCGATTGTATAAAATACAGTTTAGTAAATGTGTGTGTACACCAGAATCGTTGCCAAAACACCAAGGAAACAAAATTTTCCGTAAGGAAATTTTCAGTACGTTTTTAAAGAATATCCAATTACAGAGAGTAAGAAACCAGCGTCGCATATGGACAAATAAATAAATCCATCGGCGGCCGTATAGATTTTTTTACGAAGGGCAAATACAGCGGGCAACAACAATGGGGCGGAAGAAAGTGGAGCACGTGGTACGTACGTGCGCGGGCCACAATTCATCTTTGCAAAGCGATGCAAAGCAGATACCACTTAGCGTGCTCGTCCCACGGAAGCGGTTCATTGATCGCCGAACGCGTGTGCATACGCGCGCAATACAAACGCCGTTCGCTTTTGCTCACCCTTATTTCCATCGGTGAACTATTCTATTTAAACTACGCTGGCAAAAGTCACCCTGTGTGCGCTCGCGCGCTGTAATCGGCACATACGCGAATTGGCAGCTGCCATTTCGGTAATGAATCGGGAACCCGAGGTGTCCTTCGCTGATTTATCGGCTGATTAGCATACGACGCGATCCACCGTGGGGTTCGACGACAGAACACGGATCGACGCGTGTAAGCGTCCTCTTGGATGATGGCGCGCCTGCGACGCAACGGAACCGGAAATCGGACTGCTTCGACTTGTTCTCGCGTCCTACCTCTGGTTTACAGTTTTTATTAGCTACATGAAGATTCAGTGTAGGGTATACTGGATTCTGTTTTTGACGGGATCTTTTCGGACGATTTTAACCGAAAATCTCCTGGAATTGCAGTTTAACTAGAAATATTCCCCTTTTAAACGGTGTTTTGAAGTTATGTCTTTAAGTGCTCCAGATTCTGTTTTCAGATGAAACTTCCTATACAACTGGGATTGAAAATCTTATGGAATTTCATTTTAATCAGGGATATCACCTTCTTAGCAGTATTTTGGGAATTGGGAAAATGTCACAATTACTACCACTTTAAGAGTCCAGCGTAACTTCATTTTTGAAAACAGTTAAAAGAATTAGACGGAATAGAAGGAATACAATTTTGTAAACGAAGGACAAAGGACAAAACAATAAAGAAGCTGGTCTATTTTTTTGTTAGACGAAATTGAAGACAATAGACAAATTGGTCCACTTTCTATTGTTAATAAGACATCTACAATAAGTACCTACTACATGAAATAGAAGGAATATAATGTAGATACTGGTCTACAGTATGGGATCAAGGAACTCGCGAAATTTCTCGCGTAGCCGGTGTCGTTATCGGTCCGCGATACCGGAACAACGACACCGGAACCATGGGGACGGGTCCTCTCCATCGGTCGGCGGGCAGATTGAACGGATACCGGTGTGGAAAGAATTCCGTTATCGAGCGGCCACGGAGATACGAGCGGGTGACTCGAATTCGACTCACGGTGGAATTGAAATACGAGCGGCTGGCCTTGTCGCCATTCGCGCGGACAGTACCGGGGGAGGATTTTATACTGACCGAGCGAGTTTACATCGCTGGACGGTGGTGTAAGCCTGGGCCTCTGTGTGGGCAACCCGCCTCCCTGCATTGTACCTGCCCCGAGGAGAACAGACCGCGTGAAATGTCGCGCCGCAGGTAGACACCCGGCTGACTTATGATCCGTCTGGGTTATTAACAGGTCGGATTTTGCGTCTGGGCAGACGATTCTTCTTTTCTTTTTTTTTTGTTTTCTCACCCTGCGAATAATCTCGATTCGAATATTTTGATCCTTGATATTCCAGGTTCTCGAAAAAGTTGAACTCTGAAATCGGATGTAAATAGCTTTGTAGATCGATAAATTTACTATTATAAATTACATCTATCCTTTTCCTAGATATACATTTCCAGGGAACTCTCAGATACTTATTCGTACCAACTACAAATATCCAGTTTTGCATACTAAAGTATGAGAATAAATCCTCCCAATAGGAGTGCAGTATAATAATTAAGGTTACATGTACAGATTTACGTTTTCGTTCTTCCAAAAATCGTCCATACGAAATGCATCCAAAAACGAGAGTAAAAGAGAAGAGAATGGGAGCGGAAGGAGGATAGGGTTTAAGAAAAATAACGAAGCAGAGAAACGCGACGGAGGTGAGCGTGCAATTGCAGAAATCCGAACCGCATCGGAGCGTACGGTTGCTCGCCCACGCCACATGCTCGCGTTATCTGGGCCTCCGGGGCCCGACAGAAAAGGGGTCCGGGGCCTCTTTCTCTCTCCGTTTCTCCAGCCACGCAAGACGTACGGCGAGAGGGCGAAGGGAAGACTCCTCTCGGTGAGTTTCCAAGGATCGCCAAGGGACGAAGTGCTCGCCGTTCAGGACAAATGGAATCGAGGCGGGTATAAGAACGGCGGGACAACCTCGACGGTATCGCTCGAACGATATCAACGTCGGCCCCGTTCGCGCAACCGGGCTATATCAATATTATGCTTAGTCGTTTCTCCGTAAAACGTGCCCCACCAACTGAAACTGTTGTGTCTGCATACGACCGCGCGACCGGATACAGAGCGAATAAAGAACCCCCCCCCCCCCCCGTAGCTCGCGTGGTCATCTTTGGGAAATTAATCGGGCCCGAGGTTGCGGTGTTATCGTCACCGCACCGGATGCGTCTCGCTGATGTACCGCGCGGAAGGTGCATTCTGTCATCAGGGCAAGTGCATTCGGAGAGATTGCTGGAGAAATTGCGATCTTTCGGTTTTGGAATATTAGAATGTTCTGGGAGAAATTGTGATGTTTGGTTCTTGAAGAACTGGGATCTAGAAGGAATCGTGATCTTTGGTTTTTGGAGTATTAGGATCTAGGAGAAATTGTGATGTTTGGTTTTTGGAGATTTAGGACCTAGAAGAAATCGTAATCATTGGTTCTTGAAGAACTAGAATCTAGGAGGAACCGTGACCTTTAGTTTTTGGAGCTTCAAAGTAGATCTAGAAGTTTGAAAATTCGCTTATCTGCTCCAAAAAATAATATCCAAGCCTCGTGCAAGAAATATCTTCGACATTTGCGAACAAAGGAATCGTCTCATCCGCCGGTGCCATCGTTACCGCCACACCCCGTGCATATCGATCCCCACGATCGATCCACGAAATGTCATTTACCAGCCCGGTAGTTCCGGGAGCGGACACACACACAACACTTTCGAATTTAAATTGCGATCGGTTTCGCGAATCCACGAGTCATTCCGGTCGTTACCTCACCGTGCCGATCACGGTCTTTCCCCATCTGTCTCTCTCGCTAACCTTCGTCGCGGCGTTCTAACGTCCTCAACAAACAAGAAGAAAAGCCCAGAAGGCAAAATCGGGCGCGTAGAATTCGGACAAATCTCCGGAAGCAGAGTCGTGCTTCCGTGAAACTGGAAATCTTTCGGTCAAATACGGTTTACACCGCCACGAGCAGCTGAACGGACGTGACGAGTCACGCAATTTTGCCATTGTTCGATCGATCCTCGAAGAATCCATCGGGCCAGACGGACAAAACGGTCGACCTGCACGGTTTCTGGCCTGATTTTTCCCTGCTAGATCTAGACCGACAAGTGTCGATTCTCGAATTCGCAACGGACCGATCGGAGCCGACCAAGCGTGAATAGAAGCTAACCGTTTTGCTGGTTGGGGGCGGAAAAATTGTGAGAATTTCACGGTCGATCCTTTCCACTAGCCTGGAAATTCGATAAATGCGTCCTTAATGGGACGATCGGGCGTTCCTCGCTGCGGTTTACGTAATTTCTTCGCGATGAATCGATGCTACCTTCCTAGAGGACACAATGACGATCGATATAGATCGGAGAATAGATGGTCTAGGTGGTGACAAATGTCTGCCGCCTGGACAAATAGGTTTCCTTCGAGCTTTCGCGTTTCTTGACGGTAAGAAATGATTCTAGATCGATGAAGAATATTATGGGGATGATTCTAGAAACTATGAATTTTCGTCAGATCGATGAGAAGTGAACGATCAATGTTCATATTATTATACATCAACTCCCCAAGAATGGAATCAAAACCCCAGAATCTATTCTTCATTAACACTAGAACTACCAGAGCAGTCAAAATGACAGGTTGTCACATTCTTGTAACGATGATTAAAATATAATAACAATACAATTCCTCAGATCCTTGGCTACTTCATTTGATATCGGAGTGACGAAATCAGTTAATTTATAAATTCGTTCATTTTCACACATTTATCATGTTTATCAACCGAACGAAATAAATGTGCGATTATTGTTCTAGTGTTATGCCACAAAGAATACAGAATACCATGGACACGTTCCAAAAGACTTTCATTACATCGTCTCCCACCACGGCCAATCATTCACTCGTGGCTGACTTGCAAGAAGAGGACCAGGTCCACCGAAGTTTCTCCGAAAACTTTGATCGGCAATTCGATCTACGGAGTGACTCTCTTCTCGCCGTCCCCTCGAACAATACCAGAGGAACAAGGGTAAGGAAGGGGTGGGGGTCTGGGTCGTCGGTTTGTCGCAGCTCGCCACTCCTTGAAACCGTCCCGAGAGCAAGAAGAAAGAGCGATTACTAAACGACGAAGGGCACGATGACGAGGCGAACGTTAACAGAAACGAAACGATAAGACCAAGACGACACAGAGAAGGAGGAGGAGTATGTGGAAGGAGGAACGTATAACACGAGGGAGCCAGGCCAGAGCGAGAAAGGATATTCGGAGCGTAGCTGCCGGTGATAGAAAAGAAGCAAAACCGTTCTTCGAACCGCTTCGTTTCGGCGGCTCGTTCTACTCCTCCTTCCCTATCCCCTTCTTCCTCTACTCTCCTTTTTTAATTTTCAGAATCCAGTTAGTCCCGAGATACATCGAGCAATCCCGGGGTTCATTTGAATAAGCCGTGTAAGTACTAGCCGGGCCGGGCCCCGTTACAGGGGCCCAACCGTGCTGCAGAAAAGAAGTAGTGGGAGAGGGGGGGGGGCGCGAAACGGAGAAGGAGAAACTTACAGGTTCGATAGGAAGATGAACAAGGATGGGAATAGGAGCGTCGAGACGCGCGCGAGGAGGGAGGTGGGGGCAAGGAGGGACGGCATATCACTTTACTACCAAAGGTGCTTTCACGGACAGGTGCACCTACGTGCACCAACACGGTCGCGAAGAAAAAGGCCCGGGCATTATACATTATGATTCGTCATTTCGGAATAACAACGAACCGTATACCGGCGCGCCACGCCCTCCAACGCGAGGAATTCTACATTTGGAACACGTCCACGCGCGGAAACAAGGAAACTTTCGGAGGCCCACCTTTCCTTGGTTTGCGTTTGACGTTGAGGGATGGATTGGTGATGTGTACTATGCCGGTTCGGGGGTGGTTGCATCCCTTGTGGAGGATCGGTACTGTTTATTGTTGTATATCGTGGTTTTTTAGTGTGTATGGGGGAGAAGGTTGGGTTATGGAATGGTACTGATTGTTTGAAGGACAAGGTTCACCTAAGACGATGTATGTAATGCTTGTTAGTAGTTTTGTGGAGTTACGATGGAGTCACTTGAAGTGTATACTATAGATCTGTTTTTAGAAGGTAGTTTAACTTATTATCTATGGTCTGCTATTTAATGGTTTCAGTAGAATACAACGATCAACAGCTAAGGAACTATGGGTAAACAGTTTCATCGTAGTAGGAAATTGTATTCATGAAAAATAACAAGAACTCTAATAGAATGATGTAACAATTTCTTCTTTAACTCTGATCTAAGGGTAAATTAATAAGCACTGAATCTTAGGAGTCTATTAATATGTCACCGTTCAGTAAAATGTTTAGTGTGAATTAGGGGAAGTCGTTGGTGGACCTGGTAAAATGGAGTGCAAACGATTACATTGTTATGTAATTGTAGCAATAGGTCTTTATTGCACTAGTGACGAAGGTGATGTGAGATACAGAGACAAATGATAGGTCGACTCTACATGTACTGTACATAGTCGTCAGGCTTAGCTACAAAATATATGAGCTGGACTATAAACAAGTATGAAGGTACGAAAATTTGTGAAGAAATCTACTTTGAGGTTTTAAGTGGTTCTTGTAGAAAAAAGTAGATACGCCCTTTTTAATCAGACCAACTCCAGGTCGCCTAGCTCTATTGATTGCATTGCAATTTTTACTTAAAGATGGGGAATAAGAACTGCAAAAAACTTAAGAATTGCGATACACACTAAGAAGTCTCTATAACACTTCATAATTTCTAAACAAAAATATAAGTTTGGAATGTAGAATTGATCAACAATTTACTTCAACAGTTCTTTTTTGGAAAAATTGTTTTCGCACGTTAACCACCTTTTGATAGTCCAGAGATGAATCGGTGAAACGAGCCCATTAACATAACATCGAAGCTACATTGTGACGGGAACGAAAAGTTAACAACATCGAGAAAACGCCTAATGGCGATTGGCCCCGTTAATGACAGCCGAATCGAGTCCCGTGACGAACCCTTCGGATCTCTTCAATTAACCGATCGAAGAATAATCGACGACCATGAAATCGGATTTCACGTGAGGCCGGCCCCGGTACGTGAGGGAATCCCCGAAAAGAAACGGGATGATTGCGTTAAGTGTTTTCGTCCACGTGCACGCCATTTCGATCTCGATAAAATTTGGGACGGCGAAATGGGCCTGGTTAACGTTAATGAATTTTTGCAACAAAATGTCAAACGCAGTGCATTTTCTCGTTCTAAGGAAACGAAATAAAATTGAGAAGAGAGTAAACACAGCTTTGTATTCTTAAAGTCTGGCAATTTCTGTGGTATACATTCCGTAGATATTCTGTGTATATTCTCTATGTGAAAAATATGAGAAAATGACAATAAGAACCTTAAAGTTGAACTCATATTAACTGCAGTATGAATTTACTGATGAAGCAAATGTTCTCGTATAAAATTCAGACTACTGGGCGGAGCATTTACAAAGGAGTAAATTAATAATGAAATTGAAAGAAACAGTAGTACATAAATAAGAAGAACAAAAATTGTTCCAGTATTTTTAGTAGATTCTTCGTGATGAATTCTACTCCAGACCATTCAATTACAATATAAAAACTATAATTGAATTGTTCTGAATCCATTCGGTCAATTTCCAAGTACAAAATCTTGCATTCACCCTCACCAATTCTCAGAACTTAGTATTCTGTAGCTGTTGCAGTCACGGAACTGAGTTCAGAGACTTCTAACATTTCAAGACACGAAAATATACTTTCAAGAATCATGTTTCAATCATAGAAAGCAAAATACACACTTTCAAAATTGCAGAGTAATTGAGGTATCTTCAATTGGAAGAATATCTAAACTCCAATTTTACGTCCTCACGATGTAAGTTTACTCCAACACGATATACAACAACCTCACGATCCGAATTTATCAATCTTCCAATGCCAAAAATAAAATTTATCGAGGGAAAAACGGTTTCCCCCGTTCTGGAACGGCTATTTAGATCCTTTCAGCTCGGCTTGTTGTTCCACGTCGCTGGTGAACAGCTCACCGACATCTTGGATTTCGGCCACGACGTCAGGTTCGCTGAGTAAACGTCCCTCAACGTCGATCTCGTCGTCGGGACGCTTCCTGCCTCCGTGACGGCGTCGAAGACAGCTCAAATAAACAGTCCGTCACCGGGCGAGCGTCGAAATCCTGGTTCCCGTCGAGAAAAACCTCAATTAAACGTCATCGTTGTCGACCTAGGATCGTTAACCATCGACCAACTAGACCGTAGTTGTAGAAGAAAAAAACTAAACGATGATCAAAGGGTAATGAGAGTTCAAGAATTCAATTTACAAGTGTTAAACGTTCGTTGGATAAATATTATATGATATTTCGATACAATGGAATCGATTCATGTCGAAGAAAACCTCTTTTAAACGTCATCTTCGTCCATTCAGGATCGTTAACCATCGACGAACTAGACCATGTTTGTCGACGAAAAAGAAGAATCGACGGTGAGAAGGTAACGAAGGGTCAAAAAATTATTTTGTGTTAAACGATCCTCGGATGAACACTGTATAATACTTGAATACAATGGAACCTCGACTTGACACCACCATTAACCCTTGACGAAGAAGACTGTATACTTCGAAAAAGAAAATACTAAGCGATAATGAGCAACTAGTGATCGATAATCGATGGAATATACTCCCCTATGTACGATTTAATTAATTATAGAAACGACGGTCATCCACACGGACTAGAAGACTCCATGGCGTTAAACCGATAAAAATTGGTCGTTTACGATCGCGTCCCACGGAATTCCAGCTAGGAACGTCATCCCCGTCGATCGTGGATCGTTAACCATCGAACGGGCGCGCGGAAGGGGAAGAGGGGCCTAGGCACACGGTTGGTAAGAGGCGAGGAACCCGACGATGGGAAGCTAATGAAAGCTCAGAAAATGATCGTTTAACAGCGATTCCCGAGCGCAATAAAGCGGCGGGCACGGCATTCGTTCATTTACGAAGCGATACAAGACACCGTGGCGCGTTTAAATTCGAAGAGCGCATTCGAACAGAACCGCGATCGACAGCGAGCAAAACGAAGTAGAATAAGACCAAGAGGAACGCCAACTGGGTGGCGGGGGAGGCAAGGGGTGGGGATGGAAGGGATGAGGGAGGAGCAGGATAGAGGCGAAGAGGGTGAGAGAAAGAAAAAGACAAACGAAGGGAGAGGGCAGTGGCGCGAACTCGGGTGGAAAAGGAGCCACCCGCGGCTGAAGAAAAGGACGAAGAAAAGCGAGGGGGGAACAACGACAACGACGACGATGAGAAGAGAAGAAACGAAGAAGAGGAGCCCACGGAGTCTCTCCTCTGGAGGGCGGCGGCGGTTGGGGGCACGCAAGGGGAAGAAAATGAGCGAGACCGTGAGCGATAACGCAGAGAAAGAGAATGAGGGCTGAGGGAGAGAGTGTTTGCTCGCGTTCAGAAGGGGCGGGAGAGAGGGAGAACGTAGATGTGTGTGTGTGTGTGTAAGGGAGAAAGAAAGAAATGGAAGGGAGGAGAGGGGCCGAAGGACGAGGAGAGGATGCAAGAAGCGAGACGAAACTGGTCGCATTCCGCGGGACAAGAGCCGTGTGGAAGAGACGGGAGGGAACGGGACAAAAGAGGATCACGCGGGTGATTACAACATTAATAAACAAATGAGCCTCGAGGCGGGAGAATTTGCCATCCAATCGGGTACTGGAGGCGGACACGAGGCGGAGCCACCTCCGACCAACCTCGAGGGCCTGCCGAGGACGCACTCTCCCTCTCTAACTCTCTCTCCTCCTCTCTTTTAACTCGATCGCGGTGGCTCCGTCTCTCACGATTGTGCCTTCGCTCTATACCACCGCGAGAGACTATAGGCTTTGCACTTTTACTGTATTGAGACGGGGCTGGGATACGCGCGTTCCCCGATGCGGAGACAACGCTCGTCTTTCTACCGAAGACGATGATGGTCTTTGGCTTTTTTTTCTGGCCTGGGGGATGATTTTTCATTCTCTCGGTGGTTTTTTCTGTCGAGATATGGAATTCTCTAGTCGAATGCTATTGATGTTAAATATTTCTGAAAAGTTTGTGTTGTTTAATTGTCATCTTGGTTAGGTCCTTTGTTAGAATGTACTTTTTGGAATCAATACGGTTGGTCTTGTTGAACATTCCAGTGGAACCTGTGATATTTGAGTGTGACCTTTCTAGATCTGTAGAAAATGTCCGTCTTTCCACTTTACAATTACTCTAGTTTATGAATTTCTGAAGAAATGGAGATTGAAAAGGGGAATGTTTTATAATAGATTTAGTATTACACTGCTATCTCATCTTTTTTTTCATAGAAGTCTTAACAAGAGGTCTGATTAATTAATCAACTATAGTTTCAATCAAGAATATTCTTCAGAGGTATAGCTTAAAACGGATTGAATTGTGAACAGTCAAGTGTTGCGATTCTTCGCCAAGCTATGCCATTTTTACCAAGCAAGAAACCAAGAAGATCTTGAAATAGATTTGTTCATACGTGCGTTAATAGAAATATTGACACGAACTCGAGTCAGGAATAGCGTTAATTGAGTCATTGATCGTGGTATCGATCGAGAAACGCCGATCCTACGTGGCACGGTCGAGGTTTATGTAGATATGATACGCGCTGTCTGACAAGGGACCTTCGCTTACTACTCGCATGTAGGTTAAACGTTCGAAATTAATCAGTCGTGGACATTCCGCTCACGGTGCCGGCGTCGACACGCGCTAACGTGCGTCCCTGCATTCTAGGAACTTCCAGTAGCTGGACGCGATATCGAGAAACCTTTTCATTCATAATCGTGACGATCGCGAGAAGAATCGATATTCACCATAATACAAGAAAAACGTTTCACCAGTCAGATCGAACTTCACTAATATATCCATATAATGCTAACCTTGAAATTCATTGTTTTTTATCGATTCTGATACCCTTCCCTATATAATTGATTTCAAAGAATTTCTATTTTAAACGATTTTTAGGTACCAGAATCCCCATTTCAACGCGGGTCTTTAATAGTGTCTATAAATTTGATAGTGTGTGCGTCGCGTGTATGTAAATAACACTGAACAAAGTTTCCACTCCATTTCCTTGCTTGTCATTTCAGTAAATCCTATGTCTTCGTTCCCTTCAATCTTCTGACCCTCAAACTTCACATTAAATTCTTACCAAGTTTATTAGAACGTACCCCTACTTTCCTATTGCAACAAAACGAGCCAACAAAATACATTTCCAATCTTTTATTCCCTATTCGAACCTCTCCACCCAGACAATTAATTTGCCCATCTCAGCAGCCCATAAATACCGTACGAACATTCCTGATTTCCCAACAAACAAACATTACCAAAGTGCAACGTAACACTTATCAGCGAACTTAATAGCAGACTGTTCCAAGGCGTGTCCGGCTCAGGGTTCCCAGAAAGAATTTCAATTTCGACCGATTTTTATGGCGTTATCGTCCGACGCTCGCCCAAAGGGGCAACACATTCCCATCGGCCATTCAGCGAAGCCTCCTCAGCCCCCCGTTCCCTCGCGAAGGGGGCACAAGCAGCCCCGGTGCAGCGAGAGACATCGTCACGGGCAACAACAACCGGCGAGGATCACTTCTCGCGGGGTATTGATCGTAAATCATATCAGCCCGCTACGGAATCGCGAGGGAGGACAAACGATGTGAGAAAGGAAGCAGGAATAGAGCGACTCGGTTCGTGGATAACGAGCGTTACAGCGGGGTCCTCGCCTCACCCCTTGCAAAAAGGTAAAAGGTGGACGCGTTGGGTCGTCTCCAGTACAGAAATGGAGGTCGAAGAAGAACAGAACACTCGTAAGACTATGCGTGTGAGTGTTCGCCTCTCCTTAATCTTTCGAGGAATTAGGTGATGCCGCGCCCTTTCCTGCATTCGACCAGTTCCAGAGCTTAGGCCCCGTGGTGGTTCACGAGCATCCTTCGACCCTGCCCGGAAGCGACCGATTACACCGGGCGCACAGCTTAATAGCCCGTGAAAACAATAGAATTACCCGCGGGGGCCACCGCGGATCGAATTAAAAAAAATAAAAAACATCGAACTGGCTGGGCTTCGCGTCTCCGTGGAACGACAACGGAGGGGGGAGGACGGTTAAATGGAGGAAATTGAACGCCGGTGTTGCGCGCCTTGGACTCTAATCGGTCTGGAAATCTATCGCGGAGAACCGAGACGTTCCGGAAAATTGCCGGTCCCAACCCTGCGCAGTCGTTTCCGCGGTTCGCCAGTCGGGGACCAACTACCGCAACGCACCATTGCCTCGTGTCACGTTGCTCGCGCAACCACACGTGACCGAACCCAGGTGCCCCTTGGACAACGTGGCCTTTCGAGAGTTTGATTGAATAGTCGCGGTTCGATGATGGAACGTTGTCTCTTGGTAATGGAGATACTCGTCGGGAGGGGGGAAATTGGAATGTGTAGGGAGCGACGAAAGAACGTGGAAGACGGAGATCGGACCTGGTGGTACAATGGGGAATATGTTTAGGATAGTATTAGTGTGGGGAGAGGAATATTGAAAGGGTACCAGAGGTTGTTATTAGATAGGCATATACTAGTGCATAAAAAAGGTGCCATTTTTTCGATTTGTTTCATTTTTATTATATGTATAATATATATTATATAGAGCCCAGTATGTTGAGGTTGTAAGTTGATGTTAAGAAATAGTAATAAAAAAAGGAAACCAAAAAAAAATGGTCACTTTGTTGTTGGCTACTGTATTATCAGACTTTTGTGAGTTAGAATACTATTTGAAAGTTTATTTAAGTTAGAATAGAGTGAGAAACCTAATTTTACAAGTGTGGAATCATATTTTTGTCTTGTATGTACAGTGAGAAAGAAAGATAGATATTAAAGCATACTAATGTAATTAATTTTTGTTCGTGTTGTGGCTGCAGTTCATTAAAGTGTTCCACTTGTAGCGAAGAAAAAGGTAGAAAAAATGTTAAATTTAAACCGTGTCACTAGTTGATTAAAAAGAAATAGTGGATTACATACTGGTGCACCTACTGCAATAAAATCTCCAACTTCCGATTTACAAATTCATTATCACGTGTGTCGAACCGTCCACCTTAAACGACAGCCACATCAAGCATCGGTTTCCCAAGAAGCTACCAACGCAAGCCATCGAGCCCTCGAGTTCGATCTCAAGCCTTAGGTCTCTCCTCGGTGTCTCCAACGTAAAAAAAGGTGGCCAGAAAAACGAGAAAGACGTTCGAGGGGTCCCAGAAACCGTGGACCCCGATTCCTATTCATCGATTACGCGGTGGCAGAGGTCCAGGTTGACGCGTCCTTAGGAAGGATGGGTAGGAAGGGGGGGGGGGGGATGTCCCCCGAAGGGCACAATTCCGGTAGTGATAAAACTCGCGAAGCGTCTTCCTAATTCGAGACGTGGAAGCGCTCCCCGTGTGTCCTTTTAGCATAATCCCCTGGCTCGACAAGGGACCCACGGTGAGTAGGAACACAGGAGGGCAGCCACGAAGACACACCGGGGCCCGCAGGACACACACGGGGGCCAATACGGATCGTCTCCCTGCGAGCGTGTCCACGGTCAATCCTCGTCTATGTGTCGTGGTGAGAGACCGGCGTCCGTGCACCACCAGCAGTCCTGGCGCATCAGCAACAGCAGCAGCAACAGCAGCAAGAGCAGGAGCAACGTTGGCCATCGCGTTGTCTGATCATCCTCGCCCTAATGAAGGCTGGTTTATCTGAAGGCTTTCGATTCCCAGTAGAACCCATACCACACGTATGCAGTGGTGGTGGTGGACACCTTCGCGGTGGTGCTAGCCACCAGCTCCCGTACATCCTCGCGCAAAAGTCCCGGGCCAATATAGGGACAGAGGGTCCCTGATGGTTCCGTGGATCGAAAAGAATGAAACGTTTGTACGAACAGAAATCATCGTGCGAGACTACCTGGGTAGGGAAGCTAGAAGTAATAGGAATAATGAATGGAAAATGATTCCGTGGATCCCCTAGGTACCACAGACTATCCTTGAGAATAAGCTTCGATATCTTCTAGGGCCAATAGAATTCAACGAGGGTATGTAGATTCTTTATGAATAGACTCCTTGTCTTCTTTCATTATGCTACTGGATCGATGTATCTTCAGGAGGGGAATAGTCGTGGGATAGATTCCGTCGTTTTCGTGGGTTGGTACTGAACCGGATCGCGAGGAAGATCGATAATCTGTGGGATCGTTCTTGGCGGTGGCTGTACGCGGCTCAGGCCACCCAAAGCTGGAGAGGACTCCGAGGTGGGTGCTCCCTGATAGGGGGACGCGGGGGAACGGGAGAAATCCACGATGTTAATTTTAACTTAATTAAGGCTTAATTGAGAGGAAAACATTATACTCCGCGAGCGCGACATTGCCCCAAGGGGGCTTCTGCATCTGCAACGCAAATCCGGATTTGAAATTTCAAAAATCGCGCCCGCCCCTTCAGCTCCCCCGTCCTGCCCAACCGCCGCCTCCTCTCACTCCTCCCTCTACGCTTCCTCCGCCCCTCCCCCTCTGCTCTGTGGCCCGTACGGGGGTGCAAGATCGCGGATCGTGGTCAATTAGAGAAGGTGGAGGTGGCCGCCGGTGATACCGGTGGCCACCGGCCGATCCTGGAAACGAAAAGAAACCAGAATGATCGCGGGCCCGTTTGACGTTCGCAGCGTGCCCCGTTTAATGGATTTATTTAAATACCGATCGATCGATCGGGCCCGCTTCGTGATCGACCCAGAAGTAACTGACGGGAGAAATTTCCTTGGCCCTTGAAAATAGGATGAAGTTCAGGAAGGTTTTGTTAGTAGAACCGGCGATTAATTAAAGAGATGATTAACCCTTAAATCGTTGCTTCAAAATTATGAGACTGATATGTATGATTTTTCTTGTTATTCTGAAGTTGAAAATACGGATATTGAATCGATCTATTTTTTTCAATTTTGTATTTACTTTTGGAAGAAGTACTTGAATTTTCACAACTGAAATCAAGTTTGAATTCAATCATCCACTTAAAATTCTACTTAAAAATGTAAAATGTCGTACTTCAATTATGCTTCAAATTCCACTACGTCTCTTAAAATTTATTATAGAAGCTCCGATTTTCACTCAAAATACCTACCAACAACTGTGTCATCGTTCTGAATTAAAATACACGAAGAACACCGTTAGTTCACGTCAGAAAAATCCCGAGGAAACAACTATTTATCGTATTCGATGAAAGGAAAGACGCGTAACACTGATCAACAACAGTGATAATCGTTCCGTGATCGCAGTTTACTAGGATAAAAAGAGTCGCTTTCGGAGCGTGACACCGAACAGAGCCGTTTACACGTAGCTATATCACGCGCGCAGTCATGCATTTCGGAACTTTTGAAATGTAGTCATGATCTCCGCGTCGCGTTTACGGAGGAGCACGTACGTTCCTTGAATGGGCCACGGTTCGATTCGTAAACGTTATCCGACTCCCCCAACTCGATGTCCACCGACGAGAACCTTAAACAGTTCGGCCGCCGTGTAAACACACGATCAATTCTGCGTATCGATTGGTAAATCGTCGGCCGAAAATCGGGGGGCAAGGAAACGCGCTCGTGCTCATCGAGCGGAAAAATCGACGCTCGTGGAATGGATTAATAAAGAAATCATCGGTCGACCATAAGTAAACGACTGTACTCTACATTTTGTACGCAAGTGTCCAATTACTGGACGGTTTTTTTTAATGAGTTAATGAAATATTGTGGAGGTTACAGACTGAAGTGACTGCGAAATTGTTAAATTTGTTTCTAGTATTTCTTCAGATAAAAAGGGACTCTGTTCTTCAGAGGGAGAATGGGTGAAAAAATTTCCAAATTTTTGAACAGTGTAAGCTAAGAAATTATTTATTTTTCCAGCAGTGAAGATTCGGTGATTTTCCTATCAATTCTAAAATATCGCCTCGAATAGATTTCTGTTCCGAACGTCAGCCAGTCAAAAGTGCATTTCTTTTTAAAACACAAATAGCATTATTTCGCCGGGCCACGATGGGCCAAAGTCTACTGCATCGATAAGGTGTATACCCACCGGGGTCAAAGACAAACAAACGATTCCAATAAACGAAACAGGCGAACGGTCTCGTGAGTCGAAGCTCGCCGACGTGCTGTGACGTCACTTCCGTTTCCTGGTACGCCGGAGACCGCGTACACAGGGAACACTGTCGCTCATTTTAATCGTGAAAACGGGGCGCGATTCGACGAACCGTGCCGAGAAATATATATATATCGATATTTATCGGATCGGTGGATCGTTTCGATCGCGGCGGTTTGTGATCATGGAGCAATCGCCGCCGTCGAAATTAAAATTGTTACGAATTTATGCCACTACCATCGACTATGTTCGTGGTGGTTTATGATCGGTAATGCAGACCGTGGACCACCAATTTGTAGTCACTGATTCTCCGTGACCAGGAAAAATTGTAACACGAGGCGTTTTATCCAGACGTCCTGGGGATAGTTACGGGTTAATCGATCCTGTTAATTGATCGGTCGATCGTGAAACAGGTTGCTGTGTAGAACATGGTGAACGACTGACTAGATGCTCCAATGAACGGGCGAAGCGTTATAATTAATAGGAACACTGACTGGTCTATGAAGATAGTCTAGTATTATAGTAATATCAAATGAATGGGGTATTACGGAATGGGATGGTGGAATGTCGTTTGTGAATATGTATAGTAACGAAAATTGTGATTGTTAAGTGATTTACAACTCTTTATGATCGAACAGTTTTTGTACTGTCTGTGGTTGCAGAATATTCAAGTGTGGCGATATTTTATAATGTGTTGGACTGTTCTTGACTCTGTCATACACTGCGTGGCATAACTATAGAAGCACTCTGAAATTTTGTATTCTAATGTATTGTGGTTAATATGAAAACAAACCATTCTTTTTATAGGAAATAGAATCTATACTTTTTTGGAGAAACATTATTTCTCAACACGATTTCAGTCATGGCATACGTGGTTTTATAAAATTTAGGGTGGTTTTATAGTTATGCCACACAGTGTACTGTTTGATCTTGGAAAAGATGTACCGAAGAAGAAGATCTGAAAGTCTGTCGGGTGAAGAATTTACCTTGAAGAGAAGAATATATCCTAAAAGTCTTACGAAGAAAGAAAACAAGAAGAATATATTGGGAAAGAATTCTTGAAGGTGTTTCAAAAAGAAGAAAATTATACCAAAGAAGAATATCCCAAAGGTCTTTTATAAAAGAAAGAGGAGTATTCGATGGTGTTTCAAAAAGAGAAAAAGAATTCATCGGAATCGTCCCTACAAGAGTAAGAACACACTGTACCTTGATTTCAGTCATTACCACCGTCGATCGCGATCGTTCCTTGTACAATGTACAAGTTGACCGTATCCGAACCGTATCGCGGA
Source organism: Dufourea novaeangliae (assembly GCF_001272555.1). Lineage (NCBI taxonomy): Eukaryota > Metazoa > Arthropoda > Insecta > Hymenoptera > Halictidae > Dufourea > Dufourea novaeangliae. The sequence continues at coordinate 6,508,518 of NW_015373910.1, read as the reverse complement.
GCAATGCATACATAACAGACTGTCATAATTAATGAGGCGGTCGATTAATCAAGGGGGTTGCAGAGGGGACGAGGCGGATATAAATAACAGAGTACCACGCTGGTGGTGGGGGAAAGTTGAGGATTTGCATTTTGCTCGCGGGCCACCGCAAAAATTCCGAGCATTGTTCGAGCAGCGAAGTTTTTAAAGCCGTCAAGGTCGCCGGTGAAAAACCATCCTGTTGGATATTACGTGGGTTAACTGAGATATACAGATATACGTCCGCGAGGATATTCAAAAACGGCTTGCACACGTGGATCGGAATGACGGATCGGTGGCCTCTCGTGATGAATCGCCCCGTTATAATTCCTGACTTGGACTGATGATGAATTCGCCCCCCCTACCCTCTTTCCCCACCCCCTCACCTCGCTCCCACCCTCCTACCTTTACTCCCGTGACCCCCTCCTTCTACTTCATCCTGGTGACCCTACCCTCCTCCCATTCGTGGCGGTCTGTTCGAGCACCTTTCGTGGTTTAACGTAATTCCCCCAGACGCTCGATGGTCCCACGAATATATGGGCACGTACGTTAAACAGAACGGAAATAATTGAGCTCTTTCAGAGGTGGATTCATATTAGCCTCGTTCTTGGTATCTGGTTGTTTTAACAATTTATGTATTACTTGAAAATTCTGCTGCTTGTCTACTACAACGGTCCTTTTAATTATGATAAAGTTCTCTAAAATTCCGCTTCCTGTCTACTTCACTTTCTTGCCGAAGCTCGAACATCGGTCGAAAGACGAATTTCCGAGGGTCTAAAGCATTTTCACCTACAAGATTATTGTTCCGGACGGTAGTCGAGAGGAGTCTGTAGTACATTCTAAAGAATACACAGTTACCTTCAAAATCACCCTAGTTGCCCCATCGTGACAAAATCGATACTAATAGAATCGTCCCAGTAAAAACAGTAAAATCTCAACCAGACAAGATGGTCCGCCTCGACTATAATACCAACCGCTCCACATATACGTATACACCATCGTACATTTGAATAAGCGAATAGCGAAGCTGTCGATCGAACCCTGAAGAAGCCGTCTCTCTAACGAACGCCGTTTTAATCCCCCTCCTCAGTTTCTTTGGCGCCGGCTATCTCCGCGGCGCGGATCGCGCGGTCTCGTGTAAAAAAATTTTATTGGCAGTTTCAAGGCGCACGACGTCCAGCCATACGGAGCTTGGGGGCGCAAGAAACAAGGTCGGGCGACTCCTAAATCGTCGCGTCGCGCTCGCGCGCACGCTGATCCGCGAGACGGGGCCCTTCTAACCCCCTCCCACCCCCGATGATCCACCCGCGCCTGTCAGCCGCGTCATTCACGGCGGAATATCGCCCGGCGTGTCGTGTTTCGTTCGATCGTCGTCTCGGATTGTTATTTGCGGTTATCGTTGCCCCCGATGGATTTTTAAACACGTCGAATTCCAGGCCTGGTTACGCTTATAAACACACCGAACGGCTCCGTTTTCTCTTCGTTCCGGACGAACAGAGAGGGCCGATATGGAAAGGGAGGATCGAGACGGGGGATCGACGAGGTTTATTATGCCAGTAAGCAAATTACGATCGAAACGAGTCGACCGAGTGGAGTGACTAATTGATTAAGCCCGTACACGTATATAGGTACACTTAGACTGCTCTCTATTTCGTGACCGTTGCAGCGGAACTAATCACTAGCCTGCGGAAGTTTATGCAAAATCGAAATTTTCGATAATTCTATCTAAACGTGGAGCTGAATTATTGAATTCTGTACTAGAGACGTTACTACGTCAATAATAATATATAAATAGTGTGGAATTGGATTGAAACGTTTATTTTGGTGAAAATTTACCGAGTTAAGAAATGCTAAATCGTATAAATATCTGCAGTGTATTATTGACCATGGGATTATTGGTACCTCGAGGATAATTTTTCTGATTTTACTATAAATATGGGTCTCGTGGGGATTTTTAGGAAATGATTGAAAAGTAACGGAAACGTTGAAATAGATGCAAGCTTTGGGTTTTTTTGAGGTGTGGGTAACTTACACGATATATCTGACTATGATGATCTGATCTACTAACCATTTACACTCGGGATCGCCTAATTCTCCCTACATTTTATTCCTTCAGACGGGACAATCGAGTGCAAAGAGTTAAAAACAGATGTTCTTCAGGATTTTTAATAAGATGATTGTTTGAAATAAAAAAAACGAAGTACCTATAGAATTTCCACAGGTACCGTAAGAAATGAAGATGTTACGAGAAACAAACGAACAAGGAAATAGAAACTGTGGTCGAAGACGAATGGCGAAACACGGATGATCGCCAGACACCTGGGACACCTGAAGAAAACGTCCACCTACGCGAACTCGGGACTCATTGTCCGCGGCCTGCCGGCTGTTGGCCGAGTCGGCGGAGTGACAACTAGAGAAATGATGAATGTTAGCCTCCGCGCCACAGAACAAGTGTGCGAACCCCGTCCCGTGGACGGTTTTCGTGGAACCGACTTCCCAGTACCGAAAAATTACATAATTATGTTACATTCTGAGTCGCGAATTCGGATGCAACACTTTTAAAAAAATCACACAATTAATACACGTAACAGAGTGTGGAAAGAATCTACAGTAAATCATCGATGAGTGTTTGAAGATTCTTCGGCACTTAACAATAAATATTTCATCAACCAATGGCCATATGAGCTTGAAAGAAATATCATTGGCTTCAGAATTCATTAAAAAGTGAACGTTAAAAAATGCCCAATTTCGCGTGGAATGTCCCAGAGTGAATCGAAGTCAATAGGTATCTACGTTGGTCATCCAACAATTACCCCAAATAACAAATGGATTCCACGGATCTCATGAAGCGATCACCAGATTTGACATCTCTAGGTCCAGCTGGAGATTGGACAGGCCCCGAAATATTTTTGAACGTCTCGCAATCAGGCGACGTGACCGAAGGGGACACAGGAGGAGTCAGCGGTCTCTATTTCCTCGCCGAGATCCGATCGATAAGACGGTGATCTCAGCCACGTAGAAATCGTGAGAATTTCCGGAGGGTCATCCGTTTCTGTTCGATGCATACCAGAAAGCGGAGATAACCGAAGTGGGATAGCCGTAGGATCGAATAAGAAGTCATTACAATGGCTGTCAGGGCAAAAGGGAAGACCCTGGTTATTAACATCGAAACTTCGACTCATCCTTCATTCCTTTTTTCGTTTTTCTCGAACACCATAGATCGAAGATTCAGAACAATAGTAATAACGTTTCGGAGAGGAAATATGGAGGACGATGGAACGAAGCGAAGCTTTGAATAATCTGGAATGAAAAATTGCCAATATGGTGTCTTTTGTAGCTTTCTGCTACCACAGGTTTTATACTCATAATCGAATTCTGATCATTCCTGTCTGAAACTGTGAATTCGCACAAACTTTCGTAGCCTACTGATCACCCTAAAACTCCATAGTATTACTACCATCTATGGTTTCCACTTGCTACATCCAACCTACACTAAGAACAAGTAAATCTGTATTTAATTCCAGCTTCCACGGATCACAAATCCCGTAAACACCCCTGTTCCATCGAGCCCTGCACCCATTTCACCGACTTCTCCAGACAGCCACCTTTCTCCCTCACACGTCCTCCCATCCTTCGAAACGCTTACGACGCGGATTCGGCGTGTCTACGGTTTAGAACAATGGTAATAACAACGCCAGGGCCCAGAAAATGAGAGGGATAGGAGTTGGAACGTCGGGATGATCCGGGCACGAAAAATTGGCAACTCGGTGGAACGAGGCGATACCGGAGACGGGGTGGGAGGGAGGAAGAACGAAAGCGGTTCCAAGAGGGAAACGGCGAAAGGGGTGATGGTGGTAGGAGGAACGGTTCGGCAGGGGGGGGGGAGGGGAGGCAAATTCGTAACGAATTCTTTTGTTTCGAGCACCCCGAAGAAAAGGAGCAACTGAAGAGTAAAACGATCCGGGACTGCTACTCGGTGGTGGTGGTGTACGGGCCCACGATGAGAAAGAGGGAGAGGGAACGTTAGTTCGGGGGCCCTCGGTTAGCCGCGTCTGCGAAAGCCTTTTGCTGCAGCCGTGCATGCAGCCTCTTGCCAAGAGTCACAAACCCGTGGCGGCGGCGGCCCGCACACCTGTGTTAAACCCACGTGAATCGCTTTCGTTCGCGGTGTGTATGTGTATGTGCACAAACGCCTCCACGTGTATAGAGAAACAGCGCACGGGCGCGCGCGCGAGCCCTCGCGCTCGCGTCTCGGGAATATAAGGTTTTATTTTCGAAATTTATGATTGTCAATAAATTTTAAAAGCGTTCCGTCTGGAGCCCTAAGGGCTGGCAGGGCTGGCCAGACCGAAAGTAGTCGTCGAGAGGGCCAGATCCCTGTCTCCCTTTCTCTCTTTATTCCTTTCTCTTTCTTCTTTCTCCTCGGTCCCCCCCTCACCGTCACTGTGCGACGATGCTCTCTTTCCTCTTTCTTCGTTTCTTCTTTTACTTCGTCTGCCGTCCTTACTCCACCGTTGTTCCCTTCTTCTTCTTCTTCTTCGAGCGGTCCTCTCCACCTATATTCTCGAGCGTATCCCGGGCCCCTATGGGGATTCGGGTTTAGCGGTTAATTGCGTTTGGTGCAACCCGCGTGGATTTTACAACCGCGATTTTCATCCTCTTTTTTTTTCTTCTTTCTCTATCCCACTCTGGAGACTTTCGGTTGGTCTGCAACCTCCTACTATTACCCTTCGTTTCTTCTGCTTCGTCCAGAGGTACGCGCTTTATATTCCCTCTTTCCTACCCTCTTGACTTCCATTTCACCTCCTACGGTTCCGTTTTCGACCGAGGCGATGTTTAATTGTTCCCGAGTTCGTCTCTCGAAATCGCTTTCTTTCTCACCGTCTAAGTTATTTTTCGGCCATTCCCACTGGTATTACCCAGATCCGTGAAGAATTTTCTTCTTGCGCACGCGCGAGGCTCGATCGAGATTCCCCGCGAAAAATGAATCCGCCCCGGAGATGAATTAATGAGCGTAGATTAGCGGCCAGGCGGTTATTTATGGGCGGCTGGCTGGAAGCCCGAACGATGCGAATCCGAGGTTTTATATTCCGTGGCGTGCGATCCACCGATGCCCACGGACGGTCTTGCTCCATTTTTCGTCGCGGGGATCCGCTCGCTGCTTGGATCCTGCCCCGTTCGGCGCGTGTAATTTCTTCGTATACGAAAACCGATATTTCACGGCTAATCACCAACATTTCGGAGGCGTGGAAAAGACGTTCGTTATTCATCGGGTGTCCCCCCGGGACATGCGTGTGAACCAGGGGGTGGAGGGGGGAGTATCGGGGATCCAGGATCGAGGGTGGACTGGAGAACTCCTCGATTTTGATTGCTCTTTCTTTTGTTTTCGGAGATTATGAATAGTAATTAACGATCTGTTCGTGCCTGGACCGGGACAGATTTGGATTTCGATTTTGACTCTTTGTTGCATATAACTGGACTGCGGATTGTTGCGCATTTATAGCATCCCTTGACTCGATGAACGCATTAAATTTTGGATATTAACACCTTGCTTTATAACAACGAGTCAGACACGTGGTGACGATTTCAATCTGGATTTAATAAACATGCATACCATTCATTTTCTTTGAGTCGAAGTGAAAGTCTGTTTCATTGGTATTAATATTTAAGATTTAAAGTAAACGATACACTTGCCCTAAGAATAAAATTCTTTTTGTATCCAGGTGCTATGATTTTGAAGCAGAATTTCAGTTGTTCCTTAAGTTCTCTAATATCTCCAGTTGTTTAGAGTGCAGATTATTCTATACTTTACGTTGCAATTTAATTAACAATCGTAAATGATGCGAATCTTCACTGCGACTTTAAACAATTTCAACCTAAGCATTATCGGAACCCCCGTTCCATAATTTCACATTACTATGCCTCTCTGTCGCTATATCTATCGCTATAACTCTTTACTACCGAGCCTCCATAATCATAATTGAATTCCGCCATATTACTCTGTTGCTATAACACGGCATCGCTGTATCCTCCTCCCACTATAACTCCTTAGTATCATACCTCTATCATCATAATTGAATTCCGCCGTAGTGCGCCTAGAGCAACCGCTTCCGATTCTTTTATCTTTCCGCTGTAACAAATCGCGTGAGCCTGTGCGTCAGTTTCTCTATCTTTTAATCGCTACAATTTTTCACTAATTTATCTATCAAAATCTCTGCTCTATTACTTCCTTGTTTAGCAATCTTGTCTTTCTTCCTCCATCAATCTTTATTAGACATTTCTGCTCCAGTATATCTTCTTTTTCGTTGAATTCTTTCTCCTATGCAATCTTCTATTCTGAATTTTTTTGAATAATCGATTCTTATAGTATCACCCTATAGATTAAATTTCTAATCTTCCAACTATTACCTTCAAATTAATCTCTTCTACCACTTTCACCGAAATTACCTCATAGAAAACATTGCACAGCTCAATTGCTAGCATTTACACCCGTTCGTATGCAGATCTTTTCGAAAAGGTGGAGAAGATCGAGAGACAACTCCGATCAATCTCTGAGTTCGACGCGTTCGCCGTGCCGGCGATGTGTATCTCGATCGAGGCAATGATCAAAGATCGCCGGCCTCGTTACCAGACGTTATAAGGACGTACGAAACCGTGCAGTAAGAATAATTACTCGTAATCAAGCTCAATCTAATGCTTCGTAGGATGACTTACGTCATTTTTTTTCTCATCTCTCTCTCTCTCTCTTTCTCTCGTTCCACCCCACGTTTCCCTTTACTCCTAACACGCGCGCATTAATTACAAATCGTCTCTCCTCCCTTTGTCGATCTACTCGTTTACGTTCCTTTTTTAATTTCATCTCCATCTCAATAGCGTCGTTAATGCCTTTTGTCGGTAAAGGCGCAAACGTTCGCCAATCATCCCGTGAAAATGTTTGAAAGAAAACCGTCTTTGCTTCTCGCTGTTTAATCTTGATCGCGGCGTCCGTGCGCGGGAAACTCTACAGGGTGTCGTCGTGGAATTTCCAAACGAAAATGACATTCGATCTTTCAATTCTAGATGAAGTTGATAGAGTCTATCTTTCTAGGGGGTCATTTTTAACATCCTTAATCCCTTGCCTTACGATTTTTACGATTGCTTTATCGTTAATAATTTCCTAGATACAAAAGGAATTTTATTCTTAGGGCAAGTATAAGTGTGTTTATCAAATCCAGTTTGAAATCGTCATCACATGTCTGACTCAATGTTATAAAGCAAGAGGTTAAAATTCGTCAGATATTTGTGACGATTTGTAATTTTTCATTTCTATAAAAAAAACATAATGTTTAGATAATCAATGAGATCTCGTTGTTGCATAATTTTTTATTATTTCAGTGCCTCAAACGGACAACGGTAGCGAACCTGTTAAACAGAACTAATTTCAACGTCTCCAGATCTTCTGCCCCTTTCTCCGATTACAGAACCCAAGAGATTAATGTTCAATTCGATGGAATTTCAAGGAATCGACGAGCAAGTTGTTTGTTAAAGGTTTCTAAGAAAACACAAGCCCAGGTTTCAGGCCCACCATTTTCGGGTTCTCCGATTCTAGATAAAGGGAAGTCCCCATCATCTCCGCGCGCTCTATCTGTCTCTCCGCGGCGTGTAGATGAAGAAGACGAAGAGGACGAGAAAAGGAACAGGACGAGACCTGGTCCGACGTCTTCCTAACCGATTTTTGTTCCCACAATATTGAAAGGCGTCGAGTCATCATTTCGAGTTCAGAGAGATGAAAGAACATTATTATTCCAATTTTAAAGGATGCCCCGGACCCCGAGGACCTCAGCGCCCCGGGACGATGGATCTCTCGGTTCCATCTTGCCACCCCTTTAAGACTTCGATCTCCGTCGACTCCCCCCATCCTCGATCTCTTCTTCATGGTCCATCAGAACCGTTTAAAATTTCGAATGCGCGGTTACTTGACTTTTCTTCTCCCCTTCGCGGTTCTTCTTTTTATTTGTTCTTTTTTTTCTTTTCATACAGTTGTCATTCCATCGCTCGACGATCAGGGGTCTGCGGCTCTGACACAGCGGATTCGAGGATATCGGTATTGTTAATGGTCAATTAGATAAACGTTTCTGGCGAATCGCTTGTTTGCCTACTCGACGATGCTGACCTCGTGCATCGTTCGATGGAGTTTCTTAACTGGGGAATGGAAAATACTGTCCACATTGTTTTCGATTGCTTTTAATGAACAGGCCGATTAGGAATTAAGTTTCTTCTTGTTCGATAAAGTTTCCTAACCCTCTAAATAAGGTCTTGGACGTTTCCGACACAAATTATAGTTCTTCTTGTGCTGTCACCACTCTTTATTTAATATTTATTTATTACTCAATTATTATTACTTATTGTAGAAATATATAAAAATCAAAGTACAAGATTATAACTTTTTTTACCAATCTGAGAACAGCAGAAAAATGCTTATGTCGGATCCGACCTCATCTTAAAACTCATCTTACCATTCTAGGGTTAACTGGAGAAATAGAAAACACTGTCGACATTGTTTCAGATTTCTTCGAATGTTTAACACTAGCACTACCGATAATAAAAGCATATTTGCTTCGATCGATGGATAAACTTGAAAATTTAGAAATTTAAAAATTGACTAATTTCTTCACTTTCGTATCGTAATAAAAGGTGCAAAAAATCTGAGAAAATGTATTGTCACATTTTAATCGTCGTTGTAAGAGTGTACTCACAAATCATTTTGATTTGCTTGGTAGTTCTAGTGTTAAGTTTCTCCTTGTGGAACGGAGCATGTAATTGGCTCTTTGAACCGATACTGACTGAGCACGACTGTCAGAATATTTCCTAAAGATCTTCAGAATACAATAATGGAATTTCGAAAATGATCATTTCCCCCCAATAGTAAGCCAGAATGATAGTTTCACTTAATCTAAAAAAAAATCGTCTGTTCCCAGAAGAAAGTTCCTCCAGATGAAAGTAATCTTTCCGAAAGAGAAGGACATGTCTGGTGAACGAAAGGAGCAGATCGTCGAAGTGCGCGGAGCCATTCGGCCGTTTTTCTCTCGTCCCACACAGAGGCTCTCCTCGTTTCCTCCGCTCCCTCTTCTTCTTCATCTTCGGAGCGCTAGCAGCCGCGCGCGGTTGCTTATTAATTTCTCCCGATGGTTTGCTCTCTTTGTACGACGTTATGGAATCTTTCCGCTGCGTTTCTCGAATCGCTCGTCGATTCTCGATCCCTCCACCCCTCCTTTAGCTCCTCGATCCACCCCGTCCTCCCCTGCATCTGCCTTCCCTTTCTTCGTCTTCTTCTTCTTGATCTTCTTCTACTGCGTGGGCAGACTCGACACCGTGGCACAGAAAGGGAGCAGAGAAAGATGGACGAAGAGTGAGACAGAGAAGTCCAAGAACGAAGGGGAAGACGAACGAGAGAAGAGTTTTTGTATTCCAGGAACGCTCGTTCGAATATGAATATGCATTGATTGACTCGTAATTGCGAGCTACTTCTCCGGGGCTTGGCATTGTTCACCGGGTTATTTATTATCCGGATGGACATTGTTTAAACGCGGTAACGAAGTATTCAACGGGGCCCACGGATATTTATTCGTCGAAGAGCACCGCGAGAGCCGTTTGACAGCCCTTCCCCCCACCCTCCTCTTGGAGCCGCGCACCGATTTATCTTGCCGGTGCTTCGAGCTGCTCTCTTGAAAATCTGCTCGTTCGGTTTCTCGTGCATCGACACGAAATCTTCCAGTTATATTAACCCTTGCACGGCGGTGCTTGGATCTGTATGGACCTGAGTTCTTTATGGACTTTATTTTATGGACTGTATTTAAGCTATTCGTTGTTCAGATTAACCCTTTTGGTACCTTAGAGCCGATATATCGGTTTTGTAGGTTTCCGAAAAATACGTTGAGTCAACATACAGATACTTCTCGATTATCGTCTGACTTGTTCTACACGATTATTGTCCAGGCGTTATCCTCACCACTGGGAAAGAGGCCCTGGAACCTGTCAAGCGCATACTTTATTGCTCCTCCGCATACAGTTCATGTTTTCTTCTCCGACGACAATAGGAAGGACAATGTGGTCTAATTAAACTGTTAATAGAAATGTGTTACAGTTTTAATGTCTTCGTTTTTACGGTTCCTTGATAGTTCTGTCCCCTCCCAAGGGACATATTTGCGTCAGTTTTTACGACAAAACGACGGACCGGTTGGTATGCGTGTCTCGTCTAGGAGAACGAATACGAGACACAGGGGACGATCAATCATAGTCAGGTGGTTTCATCGAGAGCCTCGGTTCCGAACGGGGCAGAATGAACAGGGTGATTTCTCATAGGCCCAGCGAACGAATGATCCACCCTGCGGCCCCGTTCACGAAATCCACGAAAGGACACGTGAATTCGTACGTAATTGGGCTAATATACTGAATATGTAAATCTTCGTCTAATCTTCAGAAATTCCTCGAGTCAATCGGCTTCAATGGAAGCGGAGACTTTTTTAAACAAAACGGTCTTGTATTTAGGGTTGCCAACTTTTTCTGATACAATTCCTGGACATATCATTGTTTGGACACATTATGTACAAAAAATATGTAAAAAATTATAATACAGTTTTTTTTTATGTTTTTCTTTATTTTAATTATTTTGGAGTGTATGTGATATTGGTCGAAAGTTTTCTCTGAAATTCCGGGACATTTTGATATTCAATCTGGATTCTGTACAACAACCCTATCTGGCAACCCTATTTGTATTAGGGAATGATAATTATTCGAGTCTATCCACGGTGCTCCGTTTCGTGAATGTCTCGCGGCCACGATGAACGATGGGAACGGGTTCCAGTGACGTCAACCGGCTGGAAAGTAATATAGACAGTCGGTTTCACTTTCCCGTGTGTCATCAAGTTTGACGGCCGGGATGAAATCGGAGTTGATTCCCGGTAATCCGGCCGATAAATCGGCGGCCGGTTCGTCGTTCGATAAACCATCAGCCCCCTTGTATTTACTAAATACAAGGAGATACGAGCTCCTTTTATTTTAACAGCTCGGACACGCTTCCCCGTAACCGACTTGGCTTTGGGGTCGTACGGAAACTCCGGCTTCATTGCTCCGAATTCTTTGAATATCGTTTCATCGACGGATATCACGCTGATAAATAGTTGAAAATTCATAAACTATTGTAAGCATTTTTTTTGACATTGATTTCATATATTTTCGTTGACAAATACTGGGTTTTTGCAATTTAACTCACTGAGGATGGTTGGTTTTGTAATTCTTGAATGGTAACATGGATTTTAAGATCGTACTTGGTCAGGTGGGGTTGGATCCGACCCAAGCTCTTTTTCGCGATTTCGTATTAAATGTTTACTAATAAAAATAGAGTGGAGACAATATAAGGAACCGGAAAAATATAGGACCCGGAACTTATGCCACGCAGTAGATAGAAGTACCAAAATGTCCCTTTATCTCCGACAAATTGCTGAGAATCGTGTAGTCAACGAACCGGGTAATTAGTATCCTTAAATTTCCTTAGCCTTAATTTTCCAAAATAAATCATCACTCATTCAAATTATCAATATTCCAGTATCAACTAGAAATTTATCTTGTCCATCGTTCGCCGAGTTCCTCCGTCCACCATCTTCGCGGAGCAAACCTCGACGGTCGAAAACAACGGGAATGGATTACATCCCCCTCGATATCTGGCCCAAGAAGGAATAATTCACCTGGATGAAAAATTATCGACTCGCGCGGTTCCCGTGGCCGTGATGGAAAAGAAAAAAAAAAAACGTTCCCCCATTTTTTCGTTACTCGGTGAATAAACCGAGTTCGGGGCCCCACGGCTTCTCTTTTTGCCTGGGCCGTTGCCCGCCTCGAGGAGTCCTCTTTCATTGCTCGGTCCTCGGGGCATTATCGTGATTATGATTATTTAAATTTGTTCCTTTTTGCCGTGGCGGAGTCGAGAGCGGCGTTTGAGCGGCAGGGCCCATTGTTCGATTATTTGAATATCGAACGTACACGCGGACGGACGGGAATCGATTCGTGGGGCCTAATGGGGATTACACGGCCAATCAGCCTTTGCCGAGGCCCTTGCTCCTTCTCCCTCTTCATCTGGCCGCGCGCGTCTTTTATCCTTCTCTCACGTTCGATCTATTGCCATGCTTTTCTCTCTCTCTCTTTGTGTTCCACTCGCTTTCTAAAACATCTCTCTTTCTCCGTCTTGGTATTCACCGATTAACTCGCTCATGACTCTCTAACGACTGGTCGACGGAGAGAGATAAAAACTGGCCATTTGGAGCGGAAGAGATGTAACAAAAGTTAGAAAATGGAGTCTGTGGAATCTGATACGTGTTACTGTTGCGTTTTACTTTTTCCTTTTTTCGATTTAGCTGGATGGATATGTCGAGACCAGAGGAAGTATATTAACTGTAAATTGTCGATTTATCTTGCTCCTTCTTAGACGTGCTTTTATATAGTTCCTTGTACATCTCTTATTTGGGGTTAATTACTAGTTAACAAAGTAGTTACACCAGAATTGGACACAATGTTATTCGAATAATACATGGTATCTAAAATCATAATCCTGACTCTTTCACCCGTTAACAAGATTAAATAATCGTCTTGCCATGTGTCTACTCATTCTTGAAGAAATATTATTTGATTACAAAAATTAGAATTTCCACATTTAATCAATTAGAAATAGCGAAGTACTTGTTTTTATCTTTTAAACACAATCGTCAAAAAAAAAGTGTGATCTCCATCCACCAGCTAGCTCAAACCACAATTTTAACGACGACAATAGCTACAAGAATAATAATTAAACATTAATCTCATGTAGACCAGAATGGGCCCAACAGTAATTTCACGGTGTACGTTCCGCGGGAGCGTCTTATAAAACGCAGAAGACCAGAGGCACCAACGATTACTAATAACTTAATAACTCTCCTCGCCGGACACGGCCATAAAGTCCGAATAATAATAACAACTCGAGTGGTCCAAAGGGAGAGGAGGGGGGGGGGGGAGAGAAGATGTTCTCCGGGCACAGTCCGTGGGGCTTGTTTTCAAGGAAAATAAAAATCCAACGAAACCGAGTGATTTTCGGGGAACAGACGGGAAGAATAGGATACACACAGACGAAGGATTCCCTGTGGAATCGTGGCGCATAGGTGGAGGATTTCGAGCCTTCCAGGTCTCTGTCCCTCTCTCTATCTCTATCTCTCTCGTGCCTTACCGCCCACCGAAAAACCCGGGGCCCCCGTTCGGTTACACGTCAGTTTGAAGAATTCTTCACGAGTCAGAAAAATGAGCATCGTCATGATTTTTGAAAGTAAAAAATGAACGACTGCTGGAGCGAGAACGAAGCGTAGGCAGAGTGAGAGAGAACGCGATAAAGAGATAGAGAGAGAGATGCTCGGGGGCCCCTGGACCCTTTTTCGAGCTGGTCTCTCCCCCGTTTCCCTCCCCCTCCCCGCCACCCAGGCCCGTTCCATCGCTCCGTTGTTCACACACGCGGCCGATATGAGTACACGCACGTTGATTTAATCTCCTCGCGCGCGCACGTCCCTTATATGTATGTTAATGTAACATAGACGGGAATCGGGATTAGGTCGCCGTCAAGCTGGTCGGCCGGCCACGGGTAAAACGATATTTCGAATGAAAAGTGAGATCACCGGTGTGTTTTGTGGATTTCCAGACGCCGTGGAATTTCTGTTGCGGCCTCTGAAATAGATAGTAGCCGCACCCGGGGGACTTGTGATTTTCGTTCTTCTTTTTTACGTCCCTTTGAACAAAAAATCTCCATGGCAATTCTCTGGGCGACGAATCGTGAGTTGGAGAATATAGAATCTAGGAACTTAATCTGAATTTCCGTTCCGAGGCAATGAAAGTTGCGAAATTTCGTCTATTTCACGTTTAACAAATCGACCAAGGTGAGTGTCAACGATTATCCACTATCCATGCATCACATTTAAAAAAAACTTCGATTTGGGGAATATGGAAGCTACAAATTAAATAAGAATTTTTATTAAAATGCAATGGAGGTAGTAAAATTTCGTCTATTTCACGTTTAATAAACCGACCAAGATGCGTTTCAACGATTATCCACCGCCTATGCATCACAATTAAATCGTGAGTGTTCACAGACAACGATTAAATACCGCGCTAGCCGGGGGGTTGATGTAAGCCACACGAAAAAGTAATTCCCCGTGGAAGCACCGTGGCCGAATAAAGCGTAAAAGTCCCGTGGAATCCTTAATTTTCAATCTAAATTCTAATAACACCGACCATGGGGGGGTACACGCCTACCATCGGTACGCTTCATTCTCTCCGGTAGTATCGGTGAAATTACACCCGGCTCCCTCGGTTCTTGCAACAATAAGAAGGAATACCACTGCAACGCACGATCAGAATGTCGTTTCGAAGCTTCTCGCGGGGTAAAGTGATTACACACACCGGGGCCCTGGTAAGTCCCCGGGGGCCCACTGGCGGGCAGAGAGAGAGAGGGAGATAGGGAGGGGAGGCAGGGCCCATCGGCGCGGCGTTTTACGCGTGCACACGCGACCATCCGCGGAAAATAAAAGACGGGACCGTGCCGGCTGACGTTTATAGCTTGTAATACACGATCATCTATTATTATTATCTCGTCCAACGTCCCACGATCCTCTCTCTAGTCACTTTACGCCCCCACCCCACCCCACCCCGCTTTCCTCACGTCGCTGTCGCGCGCTTCTTGCAACATCCGTCCAATACATAAACGTCCCTTTGCTCTGGTTTATTGAACGGTTCAGGATCGATGTCGTCGCCATGGAATTCGACGGACGATTGCCCGCCATTCTGCGGGGATTTCGCGACGATTCTTCGAGGGGAATCTGATGTCTCTATTACTTGGTCCGGTCGACTGACTGAAATGATCTTATTTGGGAGGCTTGAATGTTTTTAATGGGAGTTTCTTTGGGTTCGTGTTTGGGAAATCGACTGACCAAGTTTTATAAAAGGGGGAGAGTTTAACCCTAGATTCATAAACTATAACTTTTTCCCTTTATTCCATTGCTACCTAGAATCATTTATAGATCTGGTTTGCGAATTAGAATTTACATCCTTTCAATTTGAAATATCTTGTAATTACGACAGGAATTTAGAGATTAGAGGTTTTTGAATTATTTCTTTACAATAGTCTCGGTATATCTTTCAATCCCTGATGAACCAACGGACAACCTCTTGGAACAGAACAAGAACAAAAAATGCATAGCATCGTTTCACATAAAATGTGCTCATCAGTATCATCAGAAAAGAAGCGACTGTTACGAAGGGGAGAGAAACACGTTGAAGCTGGAAACTCCAAGTGTTAATTAATCACACCTTTGGATCCTTCTGGGAGGACGGTCGAAACGGCAACGAAAATGGGGAGTGAGAGATGGAGTTGCTCTGTGGTAATGCTGGCATTCGGTTTGGCAGCAGGGTGAGCGAAGTGTGGGCTGGCGCGGAGGGGGGAATAAGAAGAAACGACCGGAGAAAGGAGTAAAAGAAGGGAACAGTGGGGGAGAGACTGGAGCAAAAGGCCGAACAGAGGGAACGAGAGGGAGAGAAACCAACGTCGGCCGCGCTTATAATATAATATTCATATTTCGAACGAAAGATCTTATCTCTTAAATGAATCGAACGCGCTCCGATTCGAGATATCTCGAACTGGAGAACTCCTCGACGCATTGTAATGGCCACGAGGCCGGAACGATTCTCTCTGTATGCGTTGAAACTAATACATCACGCCGCAGAAAGTCCCTCCGCACCCCTTTACCCTCTTGCACTCTTCGCTCCCCCTTTTTTTCGAATCACCCCCACCCCTCTGTAATCGTTGTTCTTATTTCTTGTTCCACCTTCTTTCTCTTTCCTACGACTTCGACATCCACTACACGCACGAAGTTATTGCCTTCTTCCTTGGTATTGGGCTTTCTATCCGAAGGTACACTCTCGATGACTTCTTCACTTTTGAAATGTTTTAGGTCAGAGGAAGACAAGTTACTTCTGAGTAAGAAGGTAATTTTCAATGTTTTAAGGGTAGTTTCATCGCTTGGGATTGGTACATCTCAAAAATGGAGTGATCATGGAGGGAAATATTAAAATGATCTAACGTCTGACAAGTTATCTTTATACCGAATTAATAGTTATAGAAATCACTACAAGCAAAGTTAAACTTCTTTTCCAAAGGGTGGAGAAGATAGTCACGTCAGGAAATGTCGATAATAACCTGCGAACGGAGGCAACAAATTATTAAAAGAATAACCCAGGAATTTGGAAACTCAATCGGCTGTGAAACTCAACCGGCTCGAAGGGTGAACTTATCATTTCTTTTCTTCTTCCCCCGTTCCCCAACCGAGACTCGGAATGTATTCAAGAAAAAAGAAAGGCGGGGCGAGGGGGTGGGGGAGGAAGAGAGACAGCGTCGAAAAAAACAGACGAAGGAGAAAGATTCCGTAGAGAGAAAGAGCTTTGCTCGGTCAAACACCCTGCGCGTATAGTGGCTCCCTATGACTCTGAAGTTTCGAGGAGCTCTCGGGGGCTCTATCTGCCCGGCCAGATCTCAGCGGCGGGAATGATTTTCGAAATATGATTAATTGCCCGGCCGTGGCATTTCTTCCAGAGCTGGACTTCTCAAAGCGCGGCCTCTCTCGCCCAGAGATTTTTCTGCCCGTAACGATCCACGTCTAGCGACGAACAAGATTACGAATTCCTGGTTTCTTCGACGACCGTTCCTTGGCCCTCGTCGTTTATTATTCTGGTCGTTCGATGAAACGTTCAGACCCATTTTCGAGATACTTTTGCCTTCGAATATTTATAACTTGTGTGATTGTAGAACTTAATTGTAACACTTGTATCTTTTTGCAATTCCAAGTCAAATTTAAAGCACCAATGGCTATGAGATTCGAAAGCATTTTGTGCTTTCTGGTTGATGGAGTTAATCGGTTTAACTTTTTCGGTGGTATAACAGACATCTGAACACTTAGAGGACGGTTAGATTTTTTCATTACTTTTTATGTTTCAGTTACAACTTTTATTTATTTGTCAGTGTTACACTACGGAAAATAAGTGACCTCTCTGGAGCCCAAAAATAGGCTTCCCGCCCTTACAGGCTAACAATCAGTAGCAAGAATCAATATTCAAAAATTCCAATTTCTCATTGTATCTACATTAGCCCAATTATTATCCCCCGATTCCCAAAGAATAACAATTTCCAATTCATAAAATCCAATCTACATCTCCGTTCATTGATCGCAAGAGGCTACATTGCATAAATGAGATCTACATCGAGAAAAGGAAAAAAAAAAACGACGACACCTCCGCGCGAGCGTAATAGTCACGCGACAAAATGGCGGACGCGGCGTGGCAAATAGGCCCCGTTGGGACCGCGGGGGGAGGGGAAAAAGGAAGGCGAGGCCGTTCGACGAACGTCAAAGGCGAGAGCGTGATGAGAGGACGAAAAAGGCGTACCTATGAATTCTGGAGACAAAGGAGGAATGTAATCAAGAAATCAGAGAACCAACTTGGCCAGGGGAGGGGTGGTACGGGTGAGGTGGGGTAGGATGGAGGGAAGGGAGAGAGGAGGACAAGATCGGCATTGGCAAAAGGCATAGGTACTGGTCGGCCGAGATCGCAACAAATGACTGTGTTTAAACTTGAACGTGACAAAATTTAAAAATCCCGCCCGAGGCTCGCAAGGACTTGGCGGAGGGGGTGGAGGGGGTAGACGGGGCCAGCACGGAGCATGGCGGGCCAGAGGGAGGGAAGATAAAGGTCTCTTCTCTTTCTCCTCTTCGTCCCGTTGCTCCGCTTTTACGTTGCTTCGCGTTTCTCTCCTTTTGTTCATCGGCAGACGCGCGTTCGTTCGCGATTCGAATTTCTTTCCTCTTGCTCGCGTGCTCATTGGAGACCTTCCTTCGTCGGTAATCGACGCCAAAGGGGGTTGGATTGGGGTGCGCGTCGATTCGTAACGCCTGGGGCCCTCGACTGAAATTCTAATCAATTCCGAGTAATCCACTCTGGCTATCGTTACTTTCTGTTTCCTTTCGATTCCGTTCGCGGATGCACCGGATCTTGCTGCTTGTTTCTTTATTACACGGTTTCTTTGTAATTGGTTCGGTAGAAATTAGACCCTCTGTGGAATTATGGCGACAAGTAATGAGAAACGGGGTCAGTTTATCGTTGCTTCGAGTTCGAATAATATAATCGACGATCGGGAACGGGGATTGGGTTGGACCGATACGGAATAGAGTGCTGGGGACTGATTAATTTAATTCAGCGAGCGTTCTGATTAACGGAACAGTGGTGGGAGGGGCGGATGACTCTAAACCGCGGAGGTCTTTCGTATTCCAACTACCAAGTTACTCATAATCCAACAAGATATTTAAAGAAAGAAATTCCTACTTTTGTTCTTGTCTTTATGAATCGCTTCACAAAATGTTATTTTGCATAAAAATCCGTAATCTATTCATGAATCGCACTGTCCAATAAGTAGACACATAAACGAGCAAATATTTGTTTTATAGAAAAAAACATCAATGTAAATATAATGTGGTCGTAGGATAAAGCTGTATTTCTCTCCGTTTTTAATTCTTCTCGTTTTATCGTCTATTGACGACAGCCGAAAAAATCGCTATCTTCCTCCATGTAAAGATAGACAGATAAAAACTAAGTAGTATTTTCTAAATATTTTTAGAACACCCAAAGTTGTATATTTGCAAAGCGGTAAAAACGAGAGAAAAAAATCTATAATAAATCTCTCTCCAATTCCTGGCCAACGTTGCTCCTTTACAATTGCCCCCTAATGAATCCTCATTTGCGTACGTTTTTCCCCCATAATGATAGACCGTTCCCGTTTCCGTCGCAATCTCCCTCTCCCGCCACGATCATTACAATTTCTCCGATTCTTGTCATTGGCCGGAACGCGATACCTGAGCCTCGATAACCCCTTTCCGTCCTTCCTGATCCTTCGTTTTTTCTCATTCGTTCCCCTCCCCGATTTAAAGTCGATCTTCTAGAGCGCTGATCCGGAGATTATGCTATTTCGAAATTATAACATCTGCAACCAGGGGCGGATGCAGCCGGGTCCGAGTCCGAATCAGAGGGGGAAGAGCATACCAATGGGGGGACCATTGTTTTTCTGGGCCGGGTAATGACGCTCGAATCGATCCCCGAAAATGCATTTCGTTCCCTGGCCCCGATCGTGAGCGAAGATTAGCTAATCGCAACTCGGGGAATCGCCACGCGTGGCCCCCGCCCAGATATTCGTTTCTATCGTGAACCATCGGACCAGATAAAGCTCTCGATTGTCAGGCGATAATTCGTAGGTATCTTCCGAAAATATGGCAAAAACTAACGGAGAAGATAATTAAAAAATATGTATGTGTTCTCATTCTCGATGACGTGTCAGTGATCTAATCTAATCTATCTTCTTTGGAACGATACGATTCAAGATCATCTATTTCTTTTCAATATAATGTAAATTCAAGCCTTCTTGTCTAATTAGTTCAAATATTGTAGAGGAAGGATTGTTATTAAATTAGGACATGTACCCCATTTTCTTAACCTGTAATAGGCACAATAATACGAATACGTAATCAGCAAAAATTTCAAGTTTTTAGTATTTCCAAAATTTTACTTTCGTTAATTAATATTTATGGATAATGTGAAAACTGCCACGGAATGTGAGTATCATTCTAAACGGTTATAAGTAGACTGAGGATGTTTATGCATTTATAGTGAATTATAATATACAAAATGCAGTAAAATATAGACTCTCATAAACTTAACGGTACAATAACTTCTTATCTCATATTTATACTCATAAATTAATGTGTAAAATTGTAAATTTGCATAAACATCAACAATCTAATTATAAGATATTAAAGTTTAAAAATCTCGATTTGCACCAGCACGCTGGAAAGAAGTGTGTCTACCACGAGTTAAGAATAAAATCTACTTTGAGTAAATATAGAGGAGAACGTGATAATAAATGAAACTAAATGAAAATTTTTGATTATTTCAAACCTAGTTTGAAACGTGGTCGATTCACCAGTTGAAAAACTGTAGTCGATTTTCAAAAGCTCGCTGGGTGCCCAGCTCGAAGGTGGCGAGGAGACTGCAAACCGAACAAAACGAGGCGGCGGATAAAAGAGCGGGATGGGGCAGAGAGGGAAGAAAAAGTCGTAAAAGAAGGGAGAAAAGGGATCGAAGGTTCGAGGAGGAGGAGGAATCGCGATACCATAATATCGCGGTTATACCAGGGTCTGTCTCTTTTCAAATAATTCAAAAACCGGCCGATCGAACATATATTCCTGGGCCGACTCGCAGCTCGCACCGTGTAATTATCGTAGAAGGGCCCCAACAGACCCTGAATCGCTGAATGCCCGCAGTGGTGGTCAACCTTCCGACAAATCGAGCATCGTTCGATCGCCTACGCCGCTGCTGAATTGCTTAAACGGCGAACCCAATTGTCTGTATCCGTGCTAATAGATCAATTATCCTGCCTGGAAACGAACGAATGAAAAGATTTTCCGCCATTTTCAATCGATTTCGAACTTCGAATCCGTACATTTCTACATTGCACGCGCAATTCAAAGTTCCGTCAGATAAAGTATCAAAACGTGAATTCCTTTAAAGGAAACCAATCACCATTTATCATTTTAATACAAATCCAGTTTAGTATCTCTCGTTCCAAACGAATATATTAATCGAACAATTTCGAATTTGTCATCTGGACTGTAAAAAGAGTTCCAGTGCAATTTCCAGAAGATGCAATTATTCCAAGGAAAAGAAATATTAAACAATATAACCGGCTTACGAAGCACAGAACAATGGAAGCCTAGGCGTGCAAGCGATAAAATTTCAAGATCAGCCCAGACTGTGAACGGTGGAGGGGGTAAGGTGGAACGAACCGGAGAGGATCTATGGATCGAGATTTCGCGATTCGCACGAGACCGCGCCGCTGCGATCTGTTAGATCATATTATACGTTTGTCCTTTACCTTCTCGACGGGGCGGTGCAAGGATGCAGCTGCGGCTCCCTTCAAGGTCCTCCACCGGCGATGTATACACGTGTAGCCGACTAGATTACCGGTTTACTCTCTCCCCCGAACGATCGATCGATCGATCGAATCGTACGGCGAACGACAAACTCCCGAATCTCGAGCCGGCGCGCACGATTCGCACGAAAACGAACGACGATTAAAGAGGTGGAGGCAAAGAATGTCCATGGAATGTTCATTCGACAAATGTCTTTTTAATTGAAACGATCGGGACGAACGATCTCGGAACGGGTTATCGATCGTCGCGGTGGAACGCGAGATATTAACATTTCTGGTAATGTCGTGTCTCCTTTTTCTGTTTTTCGTAATATTTTTTTCTTTCCTCGATATCTTATCGACAGGCGAATACTAATCTATGCTGCGGAAAGATACTTTGCGATTTCTTTTATCGTTTGTATCGATCGACCCAGTAGCGATTAGGATCAATCGTTTGCGATCAGATTCCATGAAGTATTTGGGGTACTTAGGATTTCTGATTGGAATAACAGATCCTTCGGTGTGTTACGATCATAATTAACTGGAATCATAATTCAGTGTACATTGAAGTGTATAATAAGTTTTATGTTTGTTCCGATGCTATTTACCGCAAGTTTTATAACATGCTTGTTTGTGCCATAAATTCTTTCTTTCTTCTTTTTTCTAGTTTTAATCTTAATTATGATTAAGTTCAGTTTTACTATAATATGTTCTTCCTGTTATTTGAATTTAGATGAATTTACGCCCGTTACAATAAATTGTCAGTACTATTTTTAATATAAATGAGCATAAAAAGCATATACTAGTGATAAAGTACAGGCGAAGGTAGCCTGAAATGTGAGGCATTAGAGTGAAAGGTATGGTTTTCGATGGGTTTCTTGTAAAAGCGTCTGCTTCCACCAGACGATATTTAAATATAGTCCACTAATCTTTACCGACCGGCATGGTTAGGTTGAATCACGACCACGGCTTTTCCGTCCCGTTCCCACGACAATATGGCGTGTATTTGGGAGAAAGACAAAAAAATCCGTGAAGGGTTACGGGCAGATCGTTCCTCGTGGGCTCGGGCAGAGTGGAGTCGGATCAGGACTTCCGGCGCGACAAAAACTGCCTTTCCTCGCGGGGATGCGTTTCCACGGGAAGGGAGGACGCCGAACAGGCAGATGGAATTAACACGAAATCAGGTACCGAATGTATGCGCCTCGTCATTGTGTAGTAAAAAAAGGCAGCGACTCCCCCGAAACGGGAATATTACGTGGGAAAGGAAAGAAAAAATATCGAAAGTGCACCAATTTGTCTTGTTCCTCGTGTACAGTGATCGACTGCATCCGAAATTGTGACGGCGAAAATATAGTTGCTTGGGATTTTATAGTGGGCTGAACTTTGGGCTGTACTTTGACCCATTACTTACTTAAGTGATAACAAATAACACGAATATCAAGAATAAAC
Source organism: Dufourea novaeangliae (assembly GCF_001272555.1). Lineage (NCBI taxonomy): Eukaryota > Metazoa > Arthropoda > Insecta > Hymenoptera > Halictidae > Dufourea > Dufourea novaeangliae. The sequence goes on along the minus strand of NW_015373910.1, from coordinate 6,486,002 downwards.
AGGGACCCTCTATATTCACAATTGCTCGTGGATATTCCCTCAGTCAGTTAAAATTACACGAGCAACGGTTTTCCAAGCGAATCGTCGATCAAAAACCGCGAGAATCCCGGAAACGATTAAGAACGTTCTCATGCCGTTCGATCATTAGAATTTTCACGCTGCCATGGAACTCTTTCACGTGTCCCTGATCGATTGATCTGGGCGTAAAAAAAAGAAGAAAGAGAGAAGGAGAGAAGGAAACCCCTTCACGATGAAAAATCTCGCGAGGGTGAGTGTAAAAAAAAACACGATCGAAGAATTTGTGAAACGAAGGAATCTTGAAAAGGGCGGTCGAGAGAAGAAGGAAGGGGGAAAAAAAACACGAAACGATCAGGTACGAAGGTAAATAGAAACGGGGGATGATTAATCGATCGGTGGATCGGCTGGCCCCCTGCAGTTTCCCCGATCTCGTCGGAACCCTCTTTCGTGCCCCATGCAGCCTGTTTGTCTTTTTTCTCCCTGTCTTTTCTGGATGCTGCCGCGACCACGGAAGTGCAGACGCAAATTACCAAAACAGAATTCCAAAAATATTCTCTCCGCCTCCCCTCGGTCCGGAAATTGGTACTCGCAACCCTTGAGAAGACTGTGACGCGCGGGTGGGTCGCACCAACGAAATTAGCCTGTTTCCCACAACCTGTCACGCCCTCGATTTCCAATTTCAGGGAGGACGGGGAGGAAAGAAACGTATTTGAACAAAAAATCCACCCCCCGAGGCGCGTTTGCTTATGGGAATCGGCTGGCTGACAAATAGAAGGAAATTCGGAATTTATTTTGACTCTCTGGTGCTGGATGTGGAACATCTACCAGTGGCGTGTATGTATAAATATGTACACAGTGAATATGACAAGTATTTGCACAGTTAAGTTCCTTTTTATAAATAAATCGAATGGGGGAGAAATATATAATGGTAAAGGAAACATTATTTGGAAACACTTCTAGCATTATATCAAGAGGGGAATTAATTATGTGCTCTAAGACTCGTGTAATCTGATATTTGCAACACTATATAATTCACATTAAATAATTTAACGCTTTAACTCCCAGTCATCGATGCAACACGCATTTTAAAAGTACGTGAAAGTCTGTCGTCTATTACCGTAGTTTCACTGATATGAATTAGATATCAACGTTTTCGAGTGAGAATATTCAAGTATTCCCTCCAATAATTAATAAAAAAAGAAAAGAAACGGGTCCATTTAATATCGACATTTTCGACTTCAAGATAAGAACTCAGAATTTTGAAATAACGATTTAAGTGTCTGGGCGTTGAAGGGTTAAGAACCTAATGTGTAAATTATTCCTAAATGCAATCGATATCGTGGAGTTACAAGAAGAATTCGAAGAACTCAAGTGTTACCCTCCCAAAAAAGTTGTTCGAGCTACAGAGCAAAAATATTCAATCTCCGGCAGATATTTAATCGCATCCGTCTCTTTTTGCCAGGCATCGACGTCATACCACGTCGAGCACGAATCACGGTGTATTCCGAAATCTAAAATTATAAAGGCGACCGATAAGTGGCGGCAAAGCGGGCCATGTGCGCGTTCCTTTCTTAGGAATCGACGCAGAGCCACCCGAGGGAAAAGGGGATGATGCTTCGTGTGTGCCTGCTGTTTCTCAACTCCCTATCTCATCGACTTTTCGTTTCTGTACGCCACCCAAAAATGACGAATACGACGATGAGGATGGTTCTGGTTTGATGATAATGGTCCCCGCACCAGCGTAGCCAGAATCACGTGTCCTCGACGACGGATATTTATAAACAGGCAAATTCACTTCCTAAATCAGTTCTCCACGAATTCCTCACTTATCTCTAACTATCCCCTAATCCTCAACAAAAATAGCGTACTTTCTAGAATACACGTGTACAGTAATAATTTCTTACAGGGCTCCTTCAGAAGTTCGCCAAAATGAGCATCGTATGACAGCAATTTCTGATTTTCAAAGTGTTCGAGATCCCACTGATGCTATATTTAAACCTACCAATTGCTTCACAAAACAACAGAACCTAAATTAATCCTGTTTCCCAGCGGCGAACCGCTAAACGAAACGTTCCAGGACGTCCCGCAACGTTAATTGAAGTCATCGAACAGGCTTCTACGCCATTGAACGTAGGCTTCGAGTGGCTCCGGATGAGAAACTTAGCGGGTGGATCGCACACGGCCGGTACGATTTCTCGAATCGAAAGAGCCACTAGACCGTACGAAGTGAGAAGTTGGGGGTGCTCGAGAGGGGCGACGCCTCGGCGTGGAATTTAAAGGGAGAGACGGGGTGCAACGAACTCTACGAAGGCTCGAGTGTGACTTTCGTACGAATTCGGGGGACGATCAATTTTCGTACCGTGAGACGATCTCGATGATCGGTTACGAACACTTCAACTCCACCTTGAAACCGATAAAACCATCAATATCTGGTGCAAAATCAAAGGAAAACTAAAACAGTCGCCTTGAGGATCACACGATTTAATAAAAATCATTGACGAGGAAAGAAATCCACGGAGATTTCTCCTCTTTCTATCCGCGAGAGACACGTGTATACATATATCCAGCATTCAACGGTTTCCATTATCTCGAGCTATTTTTACAGTGACTCCTTTCCTTTTAAAGCGGGCCGGATCCGTTCGTCGTTTCATACACGGTTAGATCCATAGACGACGCTAAGCCGATCCACGATCCCCGAAACAGGATTTTTTTTTTCTTTCATCTCCGACGTCCTCTCCTCTTTTCTCGGTCCGTGGGCCCCCGTAAGATCTGAAGAATTTCACGCGAGTCACGTTTCGAGCGGGGGATCACGCCTCGGGCAGCTCCGACTCGAGATTTTTCAGACGCCGTTCGGCGAGCAGCCCAGGTCTCGGCCACTCGAAGCTGTCCCGAATTCAATTACCCAAACAACAACAAGCCGACGAGTGGACACGGAACAGGCCGTCTTCTAAACAGTCACCCCCTCTGATAATTGTCGTCGCGTGAGAAATTTCGCGTGAGTACTCGCGGGAGACACTCGACGACCGAGGAGGATCCTGCGGGATCTCGTTTATTTAGAATATATCTTTCTTTACGAAGAGTCTTCTCGGGGGGAAAGTGTCGTGAGAATTGGAATTTTTCGAGGTCTCTGCTTCGAAACGATTTTTTTTTTGTGGTAATTGTCGTGTGAAGGCCTCTGAGTGATCTGAACGATCCCGAAGGATCATACTTCGAAGAGTCTATGGGGGATCTTGTGGAGAACTGTCCTGGGAAGTAGTTGGAAAATTGCAGAACAGTGTCTTCTAAACACGGTTATTATATACAAGTGGGTTTTTCTAAGATGTGATGAATGTACTTTGAAGGAACTATGAAGGCTCTTTTGGTGAACTGTGCTAGGAACTGTAAATTATAGGACAGTTTTATTTTAAACACGTTTCAAATGTCGTATTTAAATACAGGTGGTGTAAAAAGGTGTACAAAGTAAAAAAGAAAGTGTTCGTTAACCCCTTCGGCCGTGTCGAACAATAATTCTCCAGGCAATCAACCCTCCGTCCAAACATCCGATCTCGAAACATCAACGAACAATACACCCCGCCGAAATTCCATCCCCCTGATTCTCGAAAAACTACCAACCGAAACAGACTCGAAAAAATCCCATAAACCCGTACAATGGTAGCCGTAGCCACCCCCTTCCGCGGTGTTGAAAATCGTTGCTCGATGCGACCAGCGATAAGACGTCCTCTGCGCGGATAATATCGAGTGCCGAAGCAACGGAACGCACAGTTCACGCGTTGCGCGCACGTACAAGCGCGCAAACACACGTGCAAAGCGTACAAAGAGTAGGACTACTCGCTAGCGCACACACGAGGAGAGGACTCGGGGGCTTGGTCCCGGGCGTATACAGCTGTTGCGCGGCAGCTGACGGGAAAAAAAGGGGTTAAGAACCCCGGATAGCGGTGGAAGAAAGGAGAAAACGCGCCAAGAAGGAAGGGGCCCACACGACGAAGAAGGACCTTTGGGCTGGCACGTAAAAGGGGTGGAGAGTGGGAGAGATCGAGAGAAACGTACGATCAACAGAGAAAGATCAAACTACCACGTCGTCCATTGAATCGTTCCACGAGGGAGAGAAAAAGGTCTCTGGGCGCGCTTCGCGATTTCTGGATTTCCGCGTCTTTAGTAACCCGAGAAGCGAAAACAGTAGGGCAGGTAGCTGTTCCGTCAGAAAGGGGAAACACTGCGTAGAGGTGAGTTCAAGGAGGAGGAGGAAATCGAATACCCCTACGGTGAACCCTTTCAATCTCTCTTTCGTTTGAATGAGGGGCCAGTTTTAGGGAAGACGTGGCTGACAGAAAGAGACCCGAAATGACGACAGAGAGGAAGCAAAAAAAAAATTGCGCAAGATGTCATCTCTGGTCGTTCTTTTCTACGCAACGATTCTAGGTTCCCCGAACCTCTTGGTTCTTCCAGATTGACGGAACCCTCGCGCGTTACCTGCTCACCAGCTGTGTTTTCTCAAAGGATTTCGAATTTTTGGACATAGTCCTCTCCACCCCATTCTTGGATATGCTTCGATGTACCACCTTCGGTTCCTTTTTACCTCGTTCGCCCGAGCCGGTTCTTCTCGGCCGGCCTCGGGATCCCACCAGTGGCTTTTGATCGAGTTTGACGCTAGATCCTGATACTGTCTGCGCGAAACGGGGGATCCTGAGATCCCGCGGCCAGAGTGAGTATCCTGGACCTCGGGGCCGGTGTCGGTTTCGGTCGCGGTGATCGCGTTCCAGGAGATCGAGGGACCCGTACTCCCCTTTGTCCTTGTCCCTCCCCGATGAATAATCCGTTCCATTATTTCAGTCTCGGGAATTCCTTGCGGGAAGATTGTCTTGGGATTTTTGTTCCCTCGAAGATCGGAGATAGGCCGTACCAGCCGTGTTTCGTAGAAATTAACCAGCCTGATAGAAAGCAAATAAGTTCGTTCTGCCTCTTTTTGTTAATTTCGGAATAGGGGATGTTCAAGTAAGGATTCCCTATTATCGCGAACCCTCTACATACACGCTGCATTAAATCCCCATATGCTTGAGAATATATGTATAAAAAAAAAAAAAAACAGAGAAGAAACGATTGAAAAGTTGAAAAAGTCCTTTAGGCCTTTTTCCCATGACTCAGGTAGACGCGGTAGGTACTGGAGGATCCAAGGGGGGTTCTTTCCTCTCTCAAATCCAGGATCTTGTCTTTCTATTTGAATAAGATTCACCCTGTTTATCATTTTCTACGATTCTCACCCCTCTCGCCCGTTCTCTCATCACCCTTTCGCATTCGCCAGGATACCCCCGCGCATAATACGTAAAAATCCTTTCCCAAGGGGTGAAATGAGCCTCCCCGCTTTTTATTTTTCACCCCTTTTTGCTCGTCAGTTTCTAACGTCAAATTAGAATTTTGTACGGACCGGCTGGATCAAAAATTCGTTTTTCACCTGGGGCCCTTCTCCTTTTACCCTTTCACCGCCGCACTGTTCACCCTCCCGTTTCGACCCCCCGTTCACGATCTCGCGAATTTTAGGGCCTCTAATGGAGGCTTTAAAAACTGCTCTTCGACCTTGCTGACGGCCCCTGGAACTTACTTTTTGTATTCGTCTAAGAAGAAAACTGTAAGAAATTGTTGGTTTAATACGCGTCTGTCGCAACAATCCCAACTACTTTTCCAGCAGGTTATTAATGTTTAAAAATACAACTTCAGGCGTTCTAAAAATATTTAAAAATATTTATAAACTACTACTTAACTTTAATATTCTTCCCTATTTTCTACTATTCTATTTCCAATTTAAGAAATCCATACTACGAAGTCAACAGCTCTCAGCTTTTGTTTCCGAAAAGACGTGCTACTACATCACCCGACCTCGAGCTACTAAAACGAAACATTGAATATAAAAACAGTTGGCGGAAAACTCACCATCCAAGAAACGAAAAGGTGTTCATCCCCCTTCTCAATACCCAATCATTACCAGCCACCTTTCTCAGACACCAAATCGACAGTAGCAACGGATTCATCAATTTCCTCCAAAAAAAAAACGGCGAAAACACGAAGTAAAAAGCGTTAGAAGGGAGATTCTTGGCGCTGGAATCGCGTGAAAAAGGAAAAGGGTCGGTTTTCTCCCAAGGACCAGGCTAAAACCCTCCGGGCGATAGAATGACAAATGGTTCTCTGGACTCGATTATATCCGCTAAAAATCCACGTCCTGTAGATTTGATGGATGGAGAGGCGCGATCATGTGTGGAAAATTCGCGCCGCGAATCGTGCAATCGGCCCGAACGATCACGATGCTTTTCGAACGCGTTTAGAAACCGTGTCCGTAGACGAATCTGCGCGAATCGACGTCGACCAGAGCAAAGGAGCTACCCCTTTTTTCTTTCTCTCTCTCCTCTTGGCTCTCTCTTTGCACATCCTCTCTCTTTCTCTATTCCCTCTCTCGACGCTGTGTCTCTGTCCACTACGGTGTCTCGGATCGGCCGGACTATTTATTTTCGGCGTGTCAAAACGAGTGACTGATGACGGCACGATGCTAATTCCACCATGTGGGAACCGATCGTTACCAGATCTCACCGCGACCCGCGGAATAACAAAAAACTCCGGCCGATTCGGCCACGAGATACGGAATATAGGCCGGAAAAAAAGAGCTGCGTGTCGCCTCGCGAGGCCTACGACTTCTTCGAATGTATTGTTAAGCAGACCACTTTGGCGGCTCGCCGTCGATTAATTAGTAATGGTAATCAGGGTCTCTTATTCGGACGACTTTGAGGATGCAAAAGTAAATGAATTTTATTCTGGTAGCCTGTTAGTGAAGCGAAATACAGAATTTAAACTTTTAGCGATAAATTGTACTTCCGAATGGGTAGAATAAATATTGTGGACTACAGATGTTTATGCAAATATAGATTTTTATGGATTAGTTTGTGGAAATTGAAGTCAAGAAGTTTTCTTGTTATTAAATGTTTTGTTTTGTGGTTTAAGTCCCTGGTTTTTGGACACACGGTAGCTCGATCGCGTTTATCAGTTTTAAGGTCTTTAATGAGGCAGCGGATTGGTAATCCACCAAATCTGTGGCGGATAACATTCCAAATGGAACCGTTAACTTCCAACAATAATGAATATATCACAACTTTTATGCATTTATAAAAAGCTTAAAGAGTGTGTCAGACGTGCGGTAAAAAGACTCACCGAAGAAGAATCACGGCGTATAAGTACACGATGATAAACACATTGGCCGAAACCGACAAATTGGCCGACACGGCTGGGGCTCGTGTTCGAAGGAAACGTCCGAAGGGAGCGTGACCGGTCCCTCGGGAGCGTCGATCGCGTGGCGTCTGAAACAGAGAGGTAAAAAATAAAAGGAAAGGAAAGAAAGAACGAAACGGCCCGGTCAATTTCCCGGTGAGCAGTTAAAATACACGTTATTCTCGTAAAGTGGCGTCTATCCGCAAAAACATACCGATTCCATCCTGTTTACCAGTTGCGACCAACGGCGGGATAGAGAGAGAGAGGGACAGAGTATAAAGAGGAAAAAAAAATCACGACGGAGTGGAGGATGCGCGCGGCAGAAAGCTCGAAATCAAATATTGATTCTCAGTTATGCGCGTGTTGAGGGTCACGCGATGCCGGGCCGCCTTTATTAAGTGATTACTCTCATTAGCCTGCACGCGATGCGCTTTGTGCCGGTCGTTACAAGCCGATGAGACACAAAATGGCGTCCCCCCCTCCCCATCCCCGCCAAGTCACTGCTCTTTTCTGACAGAGATGGGCAAATTCATCATCTGGATATAAAGTTTCGAATAACGAATAAAAGATAGAAAAAAGTATTTCGCCGTGTTTAATTGATGAAACGTGGAAATTCCAGTTTCGATAACAAAAGTAATAGTTCTTGAACGAGTAGACGGCAAACAATTATGTACTTAATCTGATTAATTGTTTAAACATCAGTCTGACGATCTTAGATACTGTTATTATTTCACTGTGAATTTTTCGAATAAAATTTCGCCCAATTGTGATCGATTTGTATTTCCGAACCCTGGGATTTCAGTGAATCTTCTTCAGGTTGTGCGATACCGAAAATTAACCATCGTCGACAGTCAACCGTCGATCAAACGGAGCCCCGTGTGTTTGATATACGATCCCGGTTACGTTCTCATGAAAAGTAATTCACCCAACCCTTCAGAGAGCTATGCAAAATTGATCTTTCGAATGGAAGAACAGACGCTGGTTGCTGCAATTGCGGATCCCTTGTCACCCCGTGCGCGCGCACGCTCGCCAGGGACCTATGGGGCATCATTAATATTCCGATTTCGAACCGGGAGATTGCACTCGATGCTCTGTACCGTGAATTTGGTTCTTGGTGGGATGTAAGTATCGATAATTTAGAATAATAATAGTATTTTAATGGAAAATCCGTTGGACTGTATCGCACCCCGATGACAATACCGCCATAAATCAAACAATATGAATTTCTAGTTTTATGTGTGGATGGATTGTTAATACGGGCTTCTGCATGCTGCGAAACTGGCACAATTCTACTATCTATCTTTCTACAGTAGGAAGCTGTTGATTGACATTTGTTTCAGATGCTTTAATTTTGTGTTAAAACTTGGACAAGCTATAGAATCATCCATTTTTTATTTGTGGAGGTACTGCAACTGGTTATGAATTTAGGGGGTCTCTGAACCTATAAAACTTAGTGTGATGGAGGTTTTTAATAAACTAGATGTATCGTGTAACTTTGATTTCTCAACCACCTTTAGTTCACGTGTGAAAAACACCAAAATTAAAGAGCGAAATACAAACTAAACTCTTCTTTAGTCCTAACGTCACAGGATCACATAACAGACATCTTAAAATTCCTAAAGTACAAAAATCTATATCAAGAAATAACATAAACACCCAAGAAAAGAAGAGAGAAAAAAGCTTTGATTTCTGGACATTAGTGTGTAAACCTGAAGAATAAGAAATTGTTTCGATCACTTCTCAAAGAAACACGGACATAACGAATAAGAGTATGTTTATATTAATACTAAATAAAACGTTCTCCACTTTCCATCCACAGTAATCCATCTAATAAACGTCTCAAGCACCAACCGAACAATCCGATTCCCCCACCTCCGTCTAGCCACTGCGACGGGATCACCGTATTAAGACAAATTAGTCTATCCGACTGGACTGGTCTGGCCTATAAATAAACCGATTCCGATGGGTCCACGATCGAGCCACAGGGAGAAACCGAATTACGTAAGGACTATTAGCAGTTTCGCCCGCGGTGGAGACACAGCCGGCGGCCGGGGGTCGCGGTGTCCGCGTGCGCAACGACCAGAAAAGAGAGAAAAATAGGCACGGAAAGACAAACAAAATAAAAAAAAAAAAACAGTAGTAGTAGAAACGATGGGTATCGAGGAGGGTTCATCGATCGACCCGCGAACTGATTAGCCCGTGAGGTTCGATGTAGGCAAAAGAAGGGGGAGGGGGGGGGGGGGGGGGGGGGAGACAAGAGCCGATGACTCGCGATCGCCTTTTTGCGTCGCGATTTTCACCGCTGGTTATTTTGCCTGTCCCTTTCTTTCTCGGTTTCACGCAGCCCCACGGCGTCCACTACCCCTCCACTCTTTCTCTCTCTCGTCCCCCGCCGCGCCTTGTTCCACGATCGAGCGACGCACTCACGGGGCTCTCTTGTCCATTTGCTCGTCATGGTTTGAATTCTTACCGACCGTCCGACCGGACGACGAACCAGCCATTTGGAATTCGATCAGAAATACTTAAGGTGGCGTCTGCTCTCCACTGCGTCGTCTCTCTTTCTCTCTAACCCCTTCTTACTCCTCCATTCGTCTCCACCATCCCCCCTTTTCCACGGTCAGTCTCCGTCTCTCCTCTCCCCGTAAGTCCCCAATCAGCCCCCCTCCGCCCCTCCCCACTCATGGGGCCCCGCGGATCGTTCGACATCGGCGCGGAGACGACGACGACGCGGTTTTAGTCCTCGTCGTCCTCTCTATCGGCACCGAACCGATTCCCAAAGGCTTCCCGAAAGAATTTAAATTAAGCCGATGGGGCCCCACGGCACATATCGAACTGGGGCTAAAATTAATTGATTTATGGACAGCGCGCGGGTTGAGGCCCTCCGACTGGGACGTTCTAGCCGCGCGACGGACGGACGAGCGCCTCGACGGTTCCGGATGACGGCCAATTACCGGGGCCTCTCGAACTGCTACGGACCCACGCAAGAAAAATCGGACGGTCACGGTGAACGACGTGTCCTACCCGCTGACTGCTACCAATGACGCGCACGCGAGCGAGCCGAGGGGTGGACACGGTGATCGAGGGAATTCCTGTTTCTTGTCGCGATCGACTCTTTAATTCTTCCGTGGTCTCTGGTCGGTTTATTTACCGATGAATCGGATAGAATCGTTCACGGAGAAAATCAGTTTCTCTCCGTTTTCGAAGATCGATCTAGAAAAAACTCTATGTTCCCTAAAACTAGTATTATAGAATGTCTACACCTAAAAATGTGAATTTTCCTGAACATCCCCTATCTATTGATAACGGAGATATATTCCGTGCCGAAAGATTCAATGTGGAATTTACCAGTATTCTCAGTAGACGTGTTTGTCCTATAGAATTGTGAGATTATTATTTTTTTAAATCGACACGTAAAAATGTGAATTTTCGTTAGCATCCCCTATCTAATAATAACGGACATAATTAAAAGATTTAATGTGTAATTTACCAATATTCTCAGTAGACGTGTTTATCTTATAAAATTGTGAGATCATTGTCATTTGAATGGAATAAAGGTACTAAACACGCTTACAATGTCGTTAAGTGAAGATTCATTAAGCATACTGCTTTCTAATGACGAAGTGGCGGCTTAGACCGAAGGAGAACGCGATTTTAAGGTTCGTCCTGGAAACAAAGAGGCGACACGATGGAACGGAACGGATACTTTCGGTGAACCTCAACGAATACTGATTGTTTCTCGTCAAAAAGTACCCGTGAACTTTCAATGAAAGGTGGAAGCTCATCAATAAGTTATGCACGCGTGCACATTGCCCTTTGAAGTGCCGCTTGTCCGGGCTTTTAACCTCGCTCAATACAATTCGACGAGTTGAACGATCGTCGGAAGGGGAATCCATCGATACGAACGCCCAGAAATTCTCGATAAGCTTCGGCTGTCCTAACGTTTTACTGGCAATACGTGATTCTAGTTTATAATGGACAGACTCGAGATGAATGAATAACCGCATATTTGTGAAGCGGAAGCAGCGACCCAGAAACGTGAAAGAACTAAACATTCGATGAGACACGTACATTCTTATTTCATACGACAAATCATACCTATATTATGAAACTGTCCCAGAATATGCTTCCACGTTCTTAAATATTTTTTTTTGTATTAATAAGTTTTCGTATACATTAGAGGGATAAAATTGTTGCATAATGATAGGTGACTCTAAGTTAAGATGGAGTAAGTTTTCACAATTAAAATTTATCTTTCTTGCACTAATGATATAACGTTTTGAGTACGCCTTATTTTCTGGGGCACTTTATCAATAATTTTATGTTTCCTCTCATCGTTTAACATATTAACAATTTTTCATTCATTTGTGAATTAAAATGGAAAAGAAGCAGGCATGAATATGTAAAGACAATTTGTATGAGAATGCTTCAGTACTTACTAGTGACATCTAGACGATTGAAGCTCTCGGTTGAATTTCTGCTACATCGACGTACCACAGGCAAAATAGTTTACACTTCGTACATGTCACTTACAGAGTTTTACCGGTAAAACGTAACATTGGTTGGGTAGATATGATCACAGACGAGATACATATGTGTATGATAAATAAACTAATATTTTACAGGATTTAGAAGGAATTTATAGTACCGGCACAGCAATGTTTATATTCAACTCAACTCGAACTTACGTGGCAAAAATATGACATGAAATATCATGAAAACATGTATGGAAAAATAACCTATTAACACTCGACTCCATGTTGTACATGAACAAACATGAATTGTATTCATGCGCGTCTGGACAAATAAATATATTGCATGCTAGGTGTGTCCTGTATCTCGTCTGTGGTGGAAATCACAAATAACACGAATGTTCAGACAGTTTGCACTAAACAATACACTTCACTAGCCGGTTGTTGATTTACTGACCTTACACAGGTATTAAGCCATAAAACCCGCCGGAACCAAAATACTGAACGACTGCGCCATCTGATGGTTTAGTTCACCGGATGTCAGGAATTTCGCGCGAAATAGTGAATGGTGGCGCCACCACTAGTGAATTTCTGGTACTACTCTGCTGGTGCTTCAAATATTTCGACATATTATCTACATATTTTGCAAACAATAAATTTTTGTTTCATAAATAAATAACGATAAAAACAGAAGTGGCGAGGCTCCAGCATTTGGCGCGTAATTCAAATATTAAAATTAGTGAAATTGCATACGACAGGACGGTAGAGCGAACGATGGTGTTGCCATGTGTCGTCACTAAATAATGAATGGTAGCGCAATCTATCAGGAGACATTTGGTATTAATTGGCTAGCAGTTTCAGCATTTTGCCGTGGATGGCGCTATAACCCCTTCTCAGTACCAATTTTAAAAACGTAAGATTATTTGATTACTTTGCATTACCACGACTTTAAAAACTGAAACTATCACTCTAAAATATTAATTTAATTTCCTTTCTTTCCAAGTACATCATCGAACAGTATATAAAACAGTACAGAATAACAAGAATCATAACAGAACGACACGATACACTATTAATCTCACATACTTAATCAACCACTTAACACCAATGACCAATACAAATTTCCCAAAGAAACTCTATCAATCCAAACAAACAGACGCTACTAAACGGTACAAAGGTAGGTACTCTCGGAATTGTTCCAAAAACATAGGAGAGACGGATTAAGCCCATTTATCCGTATAATCCTCAGATCAACCCATTTGCAAACGTCTTGATTCCCCGTCCCACGAGACTCGGCCCATCTGGCAGGGAACTTGTCAGGGACAAGTTTGTCAGGGGACTTCAGCTCGCAGACTCCGCCCGGTAATTGCAGTTAACGCGATTCCCAAGATAGTTTGGACGTCTTCCGCGTAAGTTCGTCAACGAACGGGTTGAAACCAGACAGAGACCGGCAGGCAGACGGGTCCTTGAATAAACAAGACACGCCTGGAACACAAAAGATCACCGCCGTATACCGGGTCTCGAGAGCCCGTGATGTTCTGCGGGCTGAACAAGTTTCCGAGACGAGGGATCGGACCTCGGTGTGTGTCACGGTTTCACGCTGTCGTCGCGGCCCTCTGTGGCTGTCGAATGGGGAAAACACGAGAGGACAGCACGACGAAACTGTGATTTTATTTATGCAACTGGACAAAACAGAAACAGATTAATTTCGTATTAATTACTGGGATTCATTTAATCCTTCGTGTAAATAGAGAATGCATAGGTGATGAATGATTGGTAGATGGATGTCACATCATGATGATGGACAGATCGATAATATTTATATAGACGACAATGGTTAGAGATAAAGCAATTAATTATAGTAACGTGATTACGGTTGGGAAGTTAAACTCTCCTGTAATTGGATGTAAACATGGGAGGACAGGAAGGATGAAGGTATGTCCTGGAGAGCTTGCCTTCGAATATAAATGAACATTTATTTTTAAATAATAATAGTAAAGTAGTGTAGAATTCAGTGAAGCTCAAATCCTATTTAATGTTCCACGGTGAAACTACCGGTAACAACGACTTTATCAGGTATTATAAAGCCGGATCATCTCGAATGTCGTCTAAAACAAATGTATTATTCTTCCGAAACAATTTCTTATGCGATGCAGGTGTATCTATTCCACCTGTACAGAGCAGTCTGGATCCCCGCAATGAACAAAGCGTCGAGATACAGCGCCGCGGCACTCGTGGACGAATCCGAGGCTGCGAAATAGGGGGTGGATGGTGTGCGTGGGAGGGTAGCCTGGATAGCTTTCCCCGCGAATCGATTTGCTCCCACGCTCGAGCTAATTCGGCTCGTCCCGCCGATTCAAATTCTGTGTTCGATTCCCCAAAGTATCCAACACCGCGAAACATCGTGATAAACACGCGACCCCCTCCGATCGGTTTAATTTCATCTCATTCGAGGTGTGTTTGGTCGACCGTGACCGGGGGAGAACTCTGATAGGCTGCAATGGAGAACGCTCGGGCAGCGTAGGAACGGGCAATTGGATCCCGTTTCTGACATCGCTCATTTCTAGTGGCTTACTTTCGGACGTGATGATCTTTTCCGATCTGCGCTCGATCGGACGGACGAGAAATAGGGAACTGGCGAACGATCTGTCGGTGATGATTCGCGGCTGATTGGACTACGAGTCTTTGTAATTTGGTATCATTGAACCACGTTCGTTGCGATAGATCTTGAATGTTTTTTTCTTTTATTTGTCTTTAGTTGGTTTAACTTTTAAGGGGGTATTCTACTGTGATTATATTTAATCAAAATTTACGGAAGCCACCTTAAGGGCTCGACTAACACCAGTTAAACGATGAAAATAACAAAGATACCTTTTTGGTGCAGGAACTAAAGTGGAAGGTAATTTGGATCTCACAAGAATACGTGAAAATAGTGGAAATACCTTCGTCTAGCGTCGATCGAACGGAATTCCCGAAGAACTCAACGGTAGAAGAGATCAATCCTCTATCATGCTTGCGATTTCGGTTAAGTAAATATTCCCCGGATGGCTCTTTTTCCCACCGTTTCGAAGGAATCATCGAGCAAACGCTCCCTCGCTGCCGAGAAGAAAATAGCCGTGTTGTTTGGAATTCACGAGTCGTAAGAGGGAAGATCAAGGGCTGTTTGCTCTGAACGTAATAAAGGACTGTGTACATGTTGGCTGTCTACGTTCTCATACCTGCTCGCAGTTGCTTACAGAGTTTGCGCTTTGTAACACGAACACATCGAGTCTTGTGTTTTCCACAGAATAGTCGGGAACAAAAGGCAACGTTTATTTACAAAAGAAGAACTGTAATCGTACGAAACACATTGGTGCTCTGTAAATTGAACAGTGAGGAATACTCCCATATCCAAACATCTTGGTAATCCCAGTTAAAATTGACTAATTTCACAGTTCTAATTCGATCCACGATCATACTTTACTCGATGAACATTATTATATTAATCATTCCACGGATGCAGGCACATTTATAGACACCTTGTAGAAGGTATGAAGGAAAATGGGACAGCTTACAACCGGGACGCGATAATTGTATGCAACCGCCGGTTAAGATAGACGTCAGCAGTCGACGGTGGATACGGAACAACTGGTTAGCCGCATTATTCTCGAGGCAACGTGGAAATTATCGTTCTGGCACTTAACATACACACCTGTATATCACCGTCTGGCTATCAAGATCGAGCGGAGAGGGGCTGCAAGCCGTAAGTCACGGCCGTTCCTCGGGGATCCAGACGCCAACTAGGCATGATAAGGGGGTAGCTATAATGTCGGATGTTTTCGTCGACCGGGAAGGGAAAAAGAAGCTGCAGGTAATTTAAGTTTCTTGCGTCGAACCTCGCCCGACTCCAGATATCGGTGGCTGCGGAGAGTGATTGTGCACAGAGAGCTCGAAAGTATAAGTACTCGAAGAGCGTGACGACATATATCACGGGGCAAATAGTGACTTATCGAATGATAAGAAAAGGTCCTTTCGACACTCCACGTGGGGGTAGCGAAAGAGGAATAATCCTGAAATCAATTTCGCTCGAAACTAACACTTAAAGTGGATGAAAATAGGTCGTTACAGAGGGAATTTCTGGTTGTTGAAGATATTTTTATGAAGTGTATATTTCTAGGTATGGAATATTCCTCTCGCGTACCACGATTGATCGAGATTGTTATTTATCGAAGAACTCAATTTACTTTCTAGAATTAACTCGACTGAAGGGTGGCCACAGGATACGACGTTTCCGTCAGATGGAAAGAAACCGCAGGGAATTTCGTTTCAAAGGGCTCGCATCCACCTCGTAACTTCCCACGTCAAATGCGGTCTCTGGATCGTAACTTGTCCGCCCATTCTATTTTCCCGGATCCCCTTTTCTAGGTAGGAAACTTCCTAGGCGGGAGCAAATGTCTTCCAGTTGCGTCACAGATTATCGCTAAGCCAGGCACATACTTAGAAACAATGTTCGTGGAGGACATACGATAGCAAATTAGAAAACTGATCCTCTGAGGACGCTCAAATTCTATCGTAAAGTAATCTGGTTAAAGTATATACAAGTTTATATTTTATACTTATTCTTTATTAGTTATTTACTTGAATTATGATATGTTACATAACTGAATTATGATTCCTTACTATATAAATAAATAAATAAACAAAAATCCAAAGTCAAGATAATATTTTTAACTCGTCTGAAAATAGCAAAAAAGAGCTCGGGTCGAATCCGATTCCACCTTACCAAGTACGACCTTAAAACCGATCCTACTATTCGAAGTATAAAAATATTGAAATATTAAATAAAGCCAGGAGCGTTTCATTATTCGTATCAATAGAGGAAGAGCTGCCTGTTCGTTTAACTCATCATCAAGAACCTATCCAACGCGTCTTCATCCAAGGGAAGCTCCCCTGTTAAACACCTCTCCGGCGTTCAAGCTCTACCAGTGTAAATCGTGAAATCCGTTTACACGAAGTAATCGGTTAATTACTTTACAGCAGGTGCACGTTATGCTACAACCTAGTCCACGTGTGCAGCGTCCCCGTATCCGAAGCCCGTAACTGTAATGGCTTCGAATGTTATGGGACGTGATTGAATCGCGTGTGGCACGAGCAACGTATACGCAATGCCATACTATAACGCAAATCCGTACTGTACACAGATCTTCGGTAACCGTAAGTCTACCGTGGCCCGTTTCGTCCAACTTTCGCCATCCTCCCACGTCTCTTTCGCTGCCTCGAGCAAACCGAGCAATATGGGATGGGGCCACGCGAGTACTAGCGATGAACCGATACCAGTAAATACAAGTAAATAGTCGATATTTTCGTTTCGATGCCGAGTATTTTTAGTATCGATACTTTTGCTTGCGATATGTACTTGGTATCGAAATAAAGTACTTGTATCGAATGCAGCGAGTAATCGATACGAAAGCTAATGAACGTGAAGGTGGTTGTGAGCCAGCTACATTACTTAGTTAATAAACGTTCGTCGACAAAATATATCTTCGTTAAAAACCAGAGATGGGCAAATTCATTATCTGGATAAAGAGTTTCGAATAACGAATAAAAGATAGAAAAGTACTTCCTCATTTTTAATCGTTTAAACGTGGAAATTCCAATTTTTAGAACAAAATAATACTTCTTCCTGAATAAGTCGGCGAACAATTACTCGATCTCATTAACTGTTTAAAACACAGAATCATGTCCTTAGATACATCAACTCTTCACTATGTATTATTCCAAAAAAATTCTGTTCAACTCTGCTCAAAATGTATTATATTAAAAAAAAGAACTTTCCATTAATTCCCTTCGATACAAGTAGATATCGATACTTCTGATGCGATACTAAATAGATACTTCTTTCCGATACAAGTTATGAGTAAAAGTATCGTCACCCTGACGATGTCGGGTTATCCCTAGGGGCTGTCTTTATAGGGTTCCCATCGTAGGTCCAGGGTCACTAAATGGGACATGGGTATATTGATCTTCTTCGTTCTTCTTCGATGTTCCCTCGATCCCGGCCATCCTCTCGTCACCGACACCAGTCTTCTTTCCGATGGAATCGATCGGACCGGGGAGTTCCAGGAGTGTAGACCCGTCGACACGGGGAGGGCGAAATGTCGCCGGGTCGGAATACAATCTAGAAAATATGGAACACGAGTCGGTTGCCTCGAGACCCTGCATCGATCCGATCACTGTGATATTGCTCCTCGACGGAATCGCGGGAGATGCGTGTTTGTTTCGTCTCCGACGTTTGTAGCGTTGGGATTAATTCAATCACTGCTGCCCCTTTGTGGAGACGCAACGATCGGGAGTGGAGACGCGATTATAGGGAGCCGGGGGTCGCGATTCTGCAGTCGCGTTTCACGTTCGATTGCTTTTGACGTGTTCCTTGCTCGCTGTCGATAGATTCACCGCGTATCACGTTGTACGTTCGCTGCCAAACAGAGACAATGTCATCTCCAAAGTATCTGGACACTTGGGATGTTAGAGTACATAGTTTATTATCAGTGGACTGCAGATTTTTATGCAAAATAAAATTTTATAAAGTAATGCTCGAAGACAAGAACAGCAGTAGGAATTTAGAGCTCTGCTATTCGATAAATAAAATTTCCAAACAAATAATCAATGCATTGACTGACCTTCCACCAATGTTACGTCGAAGTTTCGAGTCGACACGTAGCACGAATGTTCCATGACTTATGAACGACACCGTCTACGAATTCCCTAGAAAGCCCACGATTCCAGATTTCTACTCTACCAATAGGAACCTTCCAGCCTAGGCCTCTCCTCTCATTTCCCTGAGTGGACAAGCAAGAAGCGTGGGGTTATCAACCGAAAACCCCGTTGTGCTTTCCCTAACATGTTATTCATATTATTCGAGTCACGTGGCGGGCATTCCGGGCCCGGGTCACGAAACACAATTCCCTCGGAATCGAACGATGCAACCGTAATAAAAATATCTTGATTACTGTTTGACAATCCCTTCTGAATAGAGCAGCGAGATTCTGTTCAGGGATGGACCGCTGTAAATCTCACTCGAGGCATTCGTCGAGCCAAGAAGGAGAGGTGCTCGAGATTTGTACCGTGGAGAGGTCGTCCGGTTGGGGTTAGACGCGTTCAAGCTCCTCCTCGCTCTGATTGGATTCCCTTGGGATATACTTCGTGGGGCAGTCTTTTCTACCCCGGTCGTTCCTGAGAGTTTCGGGTCCTCCCTCCCACCAACCCTCTTCCCTAGTGTCCAGTGGGTTGGGTGAACCGGGAGCTCGAGCTGTTTTGGTTCTCCGAATGGACGGAGACCGAACAGCCCCCAGACCATTGTTCCCCAATGTCAAAGCGACTTATAGGAGTCTTTCTTTTTTCCGGTGCGGCTCTTTTGGACGGAGTTCACCTGGTAATTAAGTCTCCTCGAGTTTCCCACCCCTACCCAGCGGAGTTTCCGAGCGACAAAGGGCGGACTGACAGCCCTACTACCGTCGCTTATCATAATTAGTTCTCGAGACGGAACGCTTCTGGGCCGCGTTAAAGGTCGATGATTGAACACCCAAGCCG
The DNA here is from genome assembly GCF_001272555.1 of Dufourea novaeangliae. NCBI lineage: Eukaryota > Metazoa > Arthropoda > Insecta > Hymenoptera > Halictidae > Dufourea > Dufourea novaeangliae. The sequence goes on along the minus strand of NW_015373910.1, from coordinate 6,466,698 downwards.
AGGGAGGAATCCCATTGTTGTTTCGTTTCTACGCCGATTAATCTTCGATCCTATTGTACGCGCGTATTTAGTTCACCACTCGGAGACACTTGTCCTCTACGATGTTCCTCTTGGTCTTTGGCCATTGAAATCATTAGTGAGGTAGAGTAATGAGTTACCTTCGAAGATCCTTGGATAATTGTGCACGTTATCTCCTGACAGATAGTGATGATTTTTAAGGTAAATTTACAATTTTCGATAGTAGTGTACGAAGATCGAAATTACACGGTACAGTAAATCATCGATGAGTGTTCCCAAGGTGTAACGCTGACTTAGCACAGTGATAGAACTTGGAATCCTGAAGCCAATGATATTTGTTTCAGCCACATATGCCCATTAGTTTATGGTGAAAAATTCGTTGGAAGAATCGATGGTTGATCCGGATACACCAACAGAGGGGGTCGCGATTAAATATCAAGAATGGAATATCGAAGGGTTAAGGCGTGTCGACGGGAAGAATTAATATCGTATTCGCCGAAATCCGACGGTGGAATTCGCTGGGCGATAAATTCAATATCACGTCGGTGTCAGGGCATGTAGCGACATCGTGGGCGGTCGACATTTTGAAATGCAGATTCAGCTGCACACACACACACAATTTTGCTTCCTGTTCCCGCCCGTTTTCGTTACAACACTTCTCGAGAACGTAGCATTCGTCGAAACGTTCCCCCATCCATATTCCCCTCGATTATTTTATTTACGTTCTGACAAAAAAAGAGGCACAACCGTATTTCGTTTGGTACGTACGATCCCATCGATCTGAAAATTCTATATTAATCTGTTATGTTATATTCATGCGTGGGCAAAGGGACTGATATAAATTCCAAGCGCGCCCGATGACGCAGGTGGCACGTCCAAAGATCGAGGCTTCCTTAGAATATCCAAAGAGATTTGCATTACACAACTGTTACGTTATTTCGGCCAGATATTCGTGCGACATAAAATATCGACGTCTCGACAACGATAGAACGTTTTTACCTATAACCCCCGTCTAATAATTCATCCGTAATGTTTTAACGAACCGACGTTGCATTTCCTGACGCGTGGGGAAATATTCTCGGGAAGGCCCAGAACGTGAGTCTACTCCGATATATCCGTAAATAGTTGAATTTTTCTGCCCTAGAAATCATAAATCCGGGGAAATTGAATTTTTCAAACGTGTTTCCTTTGACGGCTATGCATTATCCACCGACGCGTTCACTTGTTTAGCACCCTGATTTTTCTATGAGCTTTCTGTAACGGCTTCGTTGCAACTTGCATACAGCCAACGTGATTTTGAGGGAAAAACAAACGTTTATTAGAGGTGTAACGAGCCGACGTTGAAAGATTTTCAGATCGTTTCTGGGGTTTCTTTGCAGCTGATTTACAGGAATTTCAGGTCTACGTGAATTGGGAAATTGAGTACCACGTTCTTCCTTTCATAATATAAAAATTTTCGGAAAGGTGTGTATAAATTTTGCTTCACTTTGTATTTAATGAAATCTTCAATAAAGGAAGGAAATTTATTACTAATTTCCAAGTGTTGATAGCATTAATTTGCTCTTCGGGGAACGTAATTCACGAGATACTCCAATTAATAATCCTAGTGAATATCATCGCAACAGGTTTAAGCAGATATCTCATTTCCAAATCGATCGATTGAATTTGTACCTACTCTGACTCACAAGTTTGTTCACGAAACGCTATTATTTGCACCAATGGGAATTCTACTTCAAAATTAAGAAAAATTGACCAGAAAAGGATGATAAAAGCAATGATAAGAAAAATATGTAAATGGAAGTTGCATAAAACCTTTTACACCTATTGTTGTTTCAAAAGTATGTGAACAAATGTGTAAGTCACTGCATTAAATTGCAACAGTATCTATTCTGTAGTTAAGATTCCAGTAATCTTCCATTTTATTTTTCGCTAATTTCTGAATATCTTGTTCCCGATGCGCGACACAACGGTGAGCAAGGATAGTCAAAATGGGAAAATTTAGATAATCCAGCGAGTTGGCGGCGTGCCTATTAAGTCTCCGCTTCCGCAATTTAACACCGAAGATCAGTGTCCGACTAAATCACGAAGATACACGGTTATGTTTGCTGAAAGGATTACTGCGAAGATCAAGAATCCAGTTGCTGGCTCGTGTTTGATCGTCTTAGCGGCGCGGATCTGAAGAGACGGGAGCATATTTGTGAATATCAGACGGCAAACAGCGGGAAACTGTTCCGTTGCATGCCACTGATTCGCGCGGGGGAACGATGTTTACGGAACGGAACGTTCAATTTTGTAGTAATGGAAAAAAGAGACTGTGGATTGTTGCGACTACGTTAACTTGATGTGTGCTCGATAAGATTAAAGTTAATGGCTATTAAAAAAGGTAAATCAAGATACAGAATGAATGGGATCTGGATAACATTACTCCAAATGGATCGGCCATTTCGTTGGCCTGTTTCCCTTGAACCATGAAACGAAGTAGATTCGTCCTGTCCATGGTCAGACGGGACGTCCAAGAAGGTAGACCGTTCTGCTTTGAGCGGTATCAATTATATTACCAGGGTAATTTTTAGAGTAAGAATCAATCTGTCATAAACTGATGACAATTTATTGTAAGTCAGAATCCTTCTTTTTACAATGGAAATTTTTCTTAAACTATTTTTCAATATAATCCCTGTTGACGTCCAAGCATTTTTGAGATTGAGAAAGAAACTAGACGATTTCTATATTGGAGAACTCTCCGTCTGTTCTTAACAGATTATCTATTCCAGAAATGATTAAAGGAATTTTTGAACGGAATTAAGTTAATAGTGATTTAAATGTCTGCCCAACAGACATTTGATTCCAGTTACTCCGAATATATTAATGCCACATTGTTGTTGTATCTGTAGTTCGTGAACTGTGGTTCGAAGTAGATTATCCTGTACACGGCCAGACAATTCGAGAGTGCACTTCAACGGCCACAAGTTTCTCGATTATCAAGCGTTCCGGGTAAACGTGAATTACCACTGCTCTATACACACCAAGAACATCCAAGTGACATTACCAGGGAGCAAAATTTTTCTTCGAAAACCATGCACCAAAACGGAAACCAAACGACAACCAAACCAAACGTGAATTAACACTATTCTGAACACACCAAGAACATCCAAGTGACATTACCAGAGAGTAAAATATTTCCCCAAAAATCTTACACCAAAACGATCATGTCCTACATTGTCAGGATACACCAGGAACTAGATTCATTAATCCACGATCAGAAATTAACTTCAACCATTCACTCTTCGAACAAAACCCCGGACATACGCGAACCGTAATCACCAAAAAACATATTAAAACCATTCGAGCAGGACAAACAAAAATGAACAACCAGACGCTACATCAGCACGCTGAAAAATCGGATAACGATTAAAATCTCCCCCCCTAAAAAAAAATAAAAATTTCCGACGAGTGACCAAAAAGATACGATCTCACGGAAACGGATTGGCCGTTTCAATTTCACGCATCGTTTCATCAAACCATACGGAAATGTATCTGTCCCTCTTTTTTTTCCCCCTCCTGGCTATATACAAAGTGTCCAGGCGGAAAGGGGTGTCTCGGCAGGCTCGACCGACGTCGACGGCCTCGAGGAAGGCTGAGGGGAAGTGGGAAAAGCGACCGTCTCTCGGCGGGTCGTGCACGACCCCCGAAGAGAGCGGTATCGAATCGAGGATCTTCGCAGATTTTCGGGGAGCTTCGTTCGCCCACGGGTTCTCCCGGGCAGCCGGCACGGCTCAGTATACTGCGTGGCAGCCTGGACCGCAGGCGCCTCCAGTCGAGGACACGTAGTCGCGTTAGTTGCGTGTCTGGCTGCGCGGACGCACATCGCTTCTGGTGTGTACCATTCCAGGCGATACTTGCGATTTTTTGAGACAACGTACTGTGACTGGGATCTTGGAAAATTACAACGTCGGACTAAATGAAAAGAAAAGAAAAAACAAACACGAGAAATTACCAGTTGAAACGAACATAATTATCGTTAATCCAGGAACATATTTGAACTTGGTATCACCTGCTACCCAGCAGCAGCTGATTCCTGACCTACTGGGACCAAGGTCCACAGGATTCTATCCGTAAATGGAATATCAACAAGATTCTGTTGTTAAACGACCTTCCACAGACTATAGTTCACGTTGAATCGATTAATAGGATCGATAGTGTTCAACAGGATCATGGTCGTAGCTGTTTAGCTCCGTCGAAACGTCCGGACTGATAGGTCCGGCCGTTTAAGCCTCGCACGTACCGTTTGCACGCGGCCTACTGGTGTGTGTGTCCACGGTGTTCGTGGTGCAGAACGCGCGTGGCTGTTCGTGTATGTGTTTGTGAAGATGCACGACGTCGACCACACACAAGGGTCGTCGCTGTGATCGTTCAGTGTCCCAGCGCGCGCGTTGCCTTTGCCACGAACGGTTCGGTACACACGTTGTTTGTGGCCGAAAGAGTACTAAACTTGCGTGTGTGTGTGGGTGATAGACGAGGGGATAGAGTGTGCGATATTTCGGGGGTGAGGGAACGGAAGAAAAGCCTTGAAAAGTGAGGGACAGAGTAATGATCGTGACGACGGTCGTGCGGACAAATGAACACCTCGGAACAGCGTTTGGGATATTCCAAGTGAGTACACGTCTACTATTACATTTCTTCCACGTTGAACTTCATTCTCCATCGAACCAATTTTACTTTTCTTTCTGATCGTATAAATCGTTTCTCAGAAATGATCACCTCAATACACTTTCCAGTTTACGCAGCATAGGGGGGCTAACCGAGGATCAAGATAGATCCTTTCCGGGTCTCGCCAAGTCGACTTCATTCGCAGACCCCTGTTCGTCGAGCAGAAAGGGATCATTCGAACCGAAAATTGAGATAGAGACCATTTGCTAAACTGCTTCCACCAATCCCCCAGGGAAATTCGATGAATTTTCCCAATGCTGTTTCTCACGCTGCGCGTTGGTGATCGTCGCGTAGCAATTTTCCTTTCGCTCGACTCCACCCCGTCTGTCGAGACCTCTTTGAATACGCGATAAGGAATCGGTCGTGGATAGCATGTAGATTCGGCTGGTTGGTTTGGCGCGAAATCCAACGTGTGGCACCGTGTGTGCACCGACCAATCGCCACGCACCCTCCCCGGCCTGGTTCGTGCTTAACGAGAATTTCACAGTGTCTAACCCACCTCCTCCAGTCGGAAAAATCTTTCTGCCACGGTTTACCCTTCCACCGACGAAACTTGGCCGCGTTTAGCCGCAACAACGCCGCGACCTTCCCGGCCGGGGGATCGAGCGACTCGTCGTTCCTTGAAATAGCTTCCAGACGGGTCGGGTAGAGCTTTTCGTCGAGCCATTTCGGCGTTTCGAAATGCTGCCCTCTAACCCCTTCCACCCCCGTTTCTCCTCTTCCACCGTTCGTGGATGATGCTCGGAGTATATAGCGTCGTTTCGCGGAAAGTTCGAAGGGAATTTCGGGGAGAAACAATCCCGATAGAAACTCGGAGATATCAACCTCCCACCCCATCCAGTCGGCGTTATCAGGCCGGAGGGAAAGCTGCTGGAAGATAGGAATTGAAAACCGGGGATGTGGGGATGCTGCGGCCTGGAGGGATGACGATGTACGATAAGACTGATTCCGGGGTTATACTAGCCTGTTTCTTTTTTATATTGTTGGGAATGTCTGGTGTGTTGTACTGAAAGCCATTTAGCTTTGGACTCTCAGGGTTTTGGGGGGTTATTTTGGGACACAGAATACGTTACATACTTTCAGTGTACCTGTACAAAGTTCTAACCTGACCTGTTACATTCGCTAAACCACCAACTAAAATTAGACTTCGATGAAATCTCATTGGACGCTTAATATCCGAGCGATAAATCCTGAGTCTCGATCACCGACGTCTCTCATCCACCGATAGTCGGTTGAAAAGGGTGAGGGAACAGGGTAGCGGCGAGTTTTTCCCTGATCCAACGGGGGATTCGTCTTACAGAAATGTGCACTTTAGAACGATGATAAAAACCAAGTCGGCTATCCTCGCCTCGTCCCGTTAGGAACCCACTTCCGTCGCATTTTCATCCTTTTTTTTGCTTTCCTCCGCCTCTGCTCGCGACACATCTCTCCATTTCGTATCGGATCGCCTGTCTGGATTTCGACGTCGACGTCCACTGGTCCCCCCTCTTCCGCCATATAAATGGTAATCTTACACGAGTTGCCACGGATAAAATTTCGTTCGGGGAAAACGAGCCTGCGGCTGCGAAATTCCAACCGTGTATCCGTTAACCGTGACCGCGCGAGGAAGAACAATTTCTCTTTAATCTATGTGATACTGATAACTCGAACAATTCCAGAGATACCAGCAGCAATCGGTTAACAATAGTATTGCATAGTCGGTTAAGTTCTGTCACAAATCGACGAATGGCTACAAAGATTAAGAGCTTGTATAAAAGGAGGTATAATTATTATATAAGTATAATTATTCATTTTGAATAATTTATATAAAGAAACATAAAGGAATTATAGAAAAGATGTAATTTCCGCACGTATCCAGACTTTAACCACCCCTGGTCACTATACGTCGTCCCCAGAAATCGTTTCTCGCGTTTTCCTCAAGTGGCTACCACGGCTTAAATGCTCAGCGGTCCGTCGATCGGGACTTATTTCTTTGGTTTACGAGGAAGTCTCCTTTCATACGGGACAAATTCTTGCGATCAGAAAGGACCAAAGGCCTTCTGCCCGAGGGTCGGTCTGTGCACGCCCGAGCGGAAACGGCATTAGCATTTAAATGGCGTCGGAAGAAGGAGCCGTAGAGGGTGGGTTCTAAGTTACTCGGCAGCGGTGTCGCGGATTTTACGCGAGGTCGTACGTGCGAACGAAATCCTAGACGGTTCAGGCGGGGGAGGAACGACAGGCACACGCTAAGTGGCCGACGTGGGAAAAAGATAGAGGTCGCAAAATAACCTTTACGACGTTTTTAGAGACGGCCGTTACGAGTATCCAGTTACACCGTTCCACGGGGATCGTTGTCGACCGTATTAGCATTTACAACGGAGTTAATTGGCATTATCGCGGGACGTGAGCGCGAAAGATAAAAAAAAAAATATACAGTGGGGGCCGGAAATCGTAGTACAACCGGGCAGGGGGTAATTCTGCGTTAAAAAAGAAGAAAATATGTTGGTATAACATTTTCTTATCTGGGGTTCCGTTTTCGAAGAATGGGACTCGATGCCAGGACCTCCGATTTACCAATCAAACAACCTTATACTTGGATAAGTTTGTCATAAATGCTGAAGAAGTTTGTAATAAATAGTCACTCGAAGGGCATGTTTTGTGGGAGTTGTTAAACACAACGTTTCAACTGCGATTTCTTAAAGTAAACTGACGTATTACCGACAGTGTTTAGGGTATATACCTAAGAAGGGTCGGGCTATTTAATAGTATAAAATAAATTTTTGGAAATTATATAACAACCTATATAAGTAGACAGAGAGGGATTCAGAGTTTACGAGCGATCGAAAAGAACATCGAGAATCACACTATCGGTGGCTCGTAATTTTCGGTGCTCATTGAACTTCCGGTCCCTCGATATCGTCATTTGGAGTCGAGTTACTGGCGCACCCCCCCCCCCCCCGTCGCGATTCGTGGTAACCTGGAAGGAGGTTAAAATGAAATCTAGATCCGGATAAGGGCGAATGACGGCGGGGGCACGGTGTCGAGTGGACGCTGAGGAAGCGAGGTTAGCGATGGGATCAACTTTAGTACGTGGCCCGGGGTATCAATCAATTCGAGACGATAACACGTGGAGGTGTGGTTTTCTATTTGCACATTATTCGATTTTAGAAGCTATTTTGCCGTGGATACAGAGACTTGCAGCATTAGATTTGGCCGTATCGAACGGGTTAAACTGTCTAATCCTCCGTCTATACTTACTTTAAAACAAGCTAAAGAAGGTTCCAATATAATCACACCTTGATCCATCGAAATGTCCTCCAAAATAATTCTCATCAAAGAACAAACTTCGAGTTGTTGCTCGTCTACTATCTCTACCCAATCCAAAACTCACATCCCTGAAACACTTTGTACCATTTCTTCACTATCCACCCCGTATTCGCGACACCACGAACCGAATTCCAGCATCTATTAAGAAAACCAGGTCTCGATCGCGTCACCGGAAGCTCCAATTACCACTTCCCGCAGGAGCCATCCAAACTTCAGCCCCTGTTCACCGGAGTTTCAATTACCCCTCCAAGCTCAATTCCTTACCGTGGTGTAGCGACCACGCCGTATTCCACGGTATCGAGAGCCTCGATGGCTCGCTGCTCGGTTGATCCCATCGCTGGGAAAAGTGGCGAACGGTAGGGGGTCACAAATGGTAGCCGAGAGGATCAGGTGGGGAAACACCGGATAAGACAAAAAGGAAAGCCGAAGGGGGGATGGGAAAGACATCAAGGATATATATGTGTGTGTAACTGGTCTTATTTCTTCCCGCTGCCACGATGGTCCTACCCAGGAACAAAAGGCGATCCGACATCAAACATTCAAATTAGAAAACTCTCCCCCCTCGGTCCACGTACGGATTACACCCCCCCCCTTTACAGTTACCCAAAGCATCAAGGCTCTTCTTCTCTTTTACCCCTTTCAGCCCCTGTCGACGCACCGTTAAATCCTCCGTTTCTACTTTCCACGAAGCCACATACGATTCCGCCGCCGGTTGTCGGAGTTGCTGGAGCCTCGCGTTTAAGCCCCCACAGCCTACTTTCGTAAACCCTCTCGCGATTTTCGGGGCTGGTGGATCGTCAGGAAGAGAAGGGAACTCGCTGTTTGACCTCGCTACACTGGGATACACAGTTTCGCTCGACACACACACACGGACACATATACATATTTGCCCGTGGTTGGTGGCGTGGGTGGCCGCGTTAAAGCAAGGAAACACCGGCGCAACCACCGCGGCCCCCAAACCACCCCCACGCGCGCGATCAAACACCGCCGAGGGGTATTAGCGGCGGGTATATCTTCGTTGAAATTGCAAACGGGGGCGGAAGAATGCGGTCCGATAACCACTCGGCCTGTTGGTCCAGGAGGGTCGTTCGAACGTTATTTCTTTGTATACCCAGCAACGCCAGAGAAGCTTATGTTCGGGGGATCTGTGAATAGGAAAGTTTGAGGGTGGTTTCTTGGTACTGTGGGAAAAGAAACGGAAGGGAGTCGAATTTTCTTTAGCTATGGATTTGTGTATGGGAACGATGAATTAAAGGGGTGTATCGTAATGCCAGGTGAATAGTTGTAATGAATATACAGGGTGTTAATTTTAACTCGAGCACCTAAATTATTTCCGCTACTGTTGAAAGTAAGAAAAAAACTCAACGAGATACTTAACGGAGGAAATAAGTATCAAATTTCGTTTTTATGTATATGAATTACTGCGTAAAATTTCAGTTTGCCAAAAAATCCGCAGTCTACTTACAATCCATCTGAACATAGGGGTGGTTTAAGTCTTCATTCCGCCGATTTTTACAATGTTTAAAAAATACAGAGCCTAAAAATTGACAATTTTTATTCAAATAAAAGGAAAACCAGTTTACAACAAAATGTAGAAGGAACGATGTTTGAGGGTCCAAAAGGACCCACTCCATAGCAATCTCCGGAGAATTAACGAAAGTCTTATGTTATCCGACTTTTGATATTCTTCGTTCGGTTCAAGTCATTAGTAGAGAAGAATAGATTGGGAAAGGGAAATGGAAGGTCAAGGGGGGGTAGGGTATAGGTCAATTTCTGGGACGACAAACCACGAGGAAATGATGCGCCGTCTATTCGAGGCAAGCACGGACGACAAGTGTGGTTTCCATCTTGGATTCCTTTTAATTACTGCCACCACGCCGGATATTTGTATCGCCGTGCGACGCTAGTCTTTGTCCGAGGCGTGCGCGCGAGAATGAAGCCTCGACCGAGGGTTGGAAACAATGGCGAGGTGGGGGACAGTGGAAGGAAGGGAGGGGGGTAAATGAAGGGTGGGAAAAATTGCGAGCAGACAACACACGCTTCCTTCTCGAATTTCGTCCGAAACTATGCGATTTCTCGCGTACAGTGAAACAGGATCGATCGCTAGAAACTGTTATCGAGCCGTGAATGGTCTGTTATTAGATAGACAATAATACCTTTGTCTCCATCCGTCAGTTTTTATCCTCTCCGAAACTTGATTTAAACCGGTCGTTAAGCGTTAAATGCGAGCGAACTTTGGAAATGGACAGAGAGAGGAAAGTAAAACAAATTTACAGACCTGATAGAGGAAACTTCTGAAAACCAACCGACTCCTTATCGTGGCACCGTGTACTCCCAGGTAACCCAAATATTTTTTTAACCGCGGATCATAGAGCCAATCTAAAAATATCGCCAGTGAACTTCTGCCCTGGAGTTTCGTTTAAGGGGTTAAATACCTTTGAGCTGTTAAATAAGTGGGAGAATTAAAAATTCATTTCTGAAAAATTGAGCTGTAGATGTACAGCTCAATGTTATATGTTGAACTTTAAATAAACAACAATTCTACATATACAATAATTTGAAAAAAATGTTTTCTCTTATTTAACAGCTCAACGGTGTGTAACCGTTTAAACTACGGGGAATGTAGGAACGCGTATCGAGTCGTCGAGTTTCTCGTTTTTTTTTCACGGGCTCTTCGTCACCGTCACCAGAAACGTGTCAGACTCAGCGGAACTAATTACCGACACGTCTCTGCGAAGTCGGGTTCGGTTTACACGTAACGTTCACGTTTTGCCCGAGGAATGGCTTTATTTTTTCTGTTTTCTTTTTATGTTTTCATTCTACATCTTGTTCCTCCTTGAAGGAATTCAAAGGTCCGTCGTGGAACCGCAACGTCGTACGCCCGACAAATTATCGACTGCAACCCACCGACGACGCCCCTGGCCGGGGCTCAAAAGTGAAACTGTATGAAGGGGGAATTCGAGCCGCGGAGAATTTATGGTGTGCCCCGGCCAAAAGTCGTTCCACTTTAACTGCCCGGGGTATTTCGAATTTCGGGTGAAACGAGGCCACCAGCGAGTAGTATGGCCCTGTGCACGGTCAGACAAGCGGTAATACCAGTCGCAAAGATGTACTGGTTTCCTTATTGATTTTTCGGGGAACGTTGTTACATTCTTTTGGTATGCTGTTTGTAGACTATAGATGGTGTACAAATTAATTCATGGATGTCATAATTAATTATTGACTGAAAACCACCATCGATTTTTCGACAGGGAATTCCTCAATTGTCCGAGAACTGTTCCAAGACTGGATTGAATCTTAGTTTTTTGTGAAAATGAAGAAATCTATGAACAGAGGGCCATGAATTAATTTGTACACCTAATATAAAGATTGCAGTTATATTTTTCGAAATGGAGAATTTAAATATGTAGCAGATTTTGAGGGACTTAATATGTGTAGGTAGAAAGCACCGAAACGTTGACGTGTTTAATCCTCATATGACCTGTTTTTTTTATCTAAACTCGCGATTGCAGTGAGATTAAGTTAAGCTTAAAATGCATGTGTTAATTATTTACGAATATATCCAATCATAATTAATCTGGCGAGATGGAACCCATGTTAAATAGCACGTCGTGTTCATCCAGAATTTATCTATGGTGTCCATTTATTATGGAAATTTTTTACCTTCTATACTTTCGATAGTCTTAACTTTTTAATGGCAACGCCCGGGCCGTATCCGATCTAAGTTATAATTCCTCTCGTGCTCTTCCTACTGCATATTCTTTATTAATTTTTTATTATTCGCGTTCTAAAATATTTTTTATTATTTGGTACACATTTAATATTTACATTATTGTAATCACTTTTTTTGCCTATATAAAAATGGCACATAGAGCACGGGTCGGATCCGACCACATCTTACCAAGTACGACCTTAAAACCCACCTTACCATTCGAAGGTTTAGTACTCTTAAAACCTCTACAAGTAGAACAGGTACGAACGTGGTCAGACGTTGGGATAAAATGTACGAATAAAAAAGTCTCCCCCATTTCTCATCAATTTTTAACAAATGTATTAAGAACTCAAAGACCATGGCCAATCTATCCCAGACCAATTTACCCATAATTCACCTATCCCCAACGTCCCCTTTTACGTGAAACATTCACCGGTACCGAGAATTTTGTATCGGTATACCCCTCCAGAATTCACACGGCTCTCTGAAACAAACATCAGCCTCGTTGCTCTCGTTCAGCGTAGAATTTACGAGTTCGTGGGGCTACTCATAAAACAGTGAACCGAGGAGGGAACGTGTTCATCGAGCAGTTTACCTGTGTGCACGAATTTGAAGAAACATTTCCTCGAAGGACCAAAGGGCCTAATAAAAAATTTCACGCCTGTTCATCGGGAAACGGAGGTCACCCAAGTGATAAATGAGAGTTACAGGACATCGTTAAATAACATATATATACATATACAAATTACGAACGTTTTTATTCGTGGTTCGAAAATCAGCAGACTATTCCGTTCACGTAGGCTTCTCTCAAAGGAGAGAACGACAGGGGAAAAGGTTTCACCGGGAACGGGTTCTTTTCCGCTGAAGACGCGAAAACTTTCCGTGGGACGCGTTGTCCCCGTATACGACGAGCATCTGGAACACACAGATTTATTTCTCATACGGGGATGATATACAGGGTGAGCCGGCTAAGCGACCCTGAATTCTGAAGCCTCCCTTTCGCGTCCTTAAAATATTCGTCCGGGTCGAAAGTTTTGCTATTTCGCAAGATGTAAAGTATTCACGAGCGTCTGATTTCTTTCCATCCCGCCCCATCCCATCGTTTTCCACGGGACACGCCAGGATCACTCGTATTTCTCTTTGTATTCAGGCACTACAGTTTATTGTTGTGAAGTTTCTGACTGCTACCGTTACTCGCTCCGCGGAAGAATATTTTATTCGGTCGAGTACTGAGACGAATGGATCGAAATAATTCGCAATTCTAACGTTGCGGAAGAATCTTGCGAAATATATTTCCTTGGAATTGATAGTGTCAAGGTAAATGATTCTCTGCTCTAGACTACGCTGTAAACTGTCCAAGTATACACAATGTTTTCGAAATCGTAGTACGACAAAAAAAGAAGTGATTCTGGAATGAAAAATAAGTAGAAAATATACAACATAATTTTTTCATATAGAGCTCTGTTTTCGAGAAAATTGAGTTTGAAGGTTCATTTAAAACGCGTGTATTCGTGCAGGAAATAAGTAGAAACAGAATATTATGAACAGACTTACCAGCCAGATTTTCTAATTCGATTATCTTGGAAACGAAGCATCACACGAAAAAAGTTTATTCTATATTTTTGACTTACTTTTACACGAGAAATCACCTCCTTTCCGGTTGTACCGTAATTTCGGAAATAATCTGTATGTAGTAAATTCTCACGACGTTAATTTCATATTATCCGATTTTACTTCAGCGAACGAAATTGACGCCCCAGTAACCGGGCACAGAAGAAACGAACACGGAGCCACGCTATCCAAAAAGCTCACACGAAGGTTTTTCCAACACGAAAAAGTGTGGGCATGAGGATTCCACGGTGACACCCTGTACGCATTCGGAGGGAAACAAAACCTGGGCTTCGGAGTCGCTCGAGTGAGTTATGCCCCACGATCGCCCGGCAAGACGCGTCTCTACGGCTGTCTGGAAGAGTAATGAAACTTTTTACGTGCTTATAAGCTTCTTATGAATGTTTCACTATCTCTGCTGCGCAACCACGATCGTTCGATGTGCCCTTCCATAGCTCATCCCCAGTTTCGAGGTTAAGAAATCGTACAGATTTCACGGCAAAAAGGATACTTACCATTGTATCCGTCCGATGGCGATTATTAACCGTACGAATAACATGATAAATTAACCGTACGAATAACGTGATAAATTAACCGTACGTATACCACGATAAATTAACCGTACACTGGTTTTTGCGGGGGTTTAACTACCGTCAGTTCGGAGAAAAACGCTGAGCCGGTCAGAGATTCACGTCGGTTCGGTTAAATTGCGTAGAATTATTTCCTGCTCGTCGATAATCCCGTGGCGCAGGGAATTTCTTTTTTTTTCTTGGTTCCTTTACACAACAACGGTGCGCTGGTCATTTCGCTGACGCTGTGACGGCCGAAAAAGTTTCCCAAAGTTCGAACGGTGGAGAGCGCGGAGGGTTGAACGTGATAATGAAGGGAAATGGAATTCAACAAAGAGGAAGTTGTAAGTAGATCGTTGGTGCTTATGCAGATTTAAATTTCTCTGGATTAAATAGAAATTTCCACGAGGACGGATTCTGAATCCTATTAAGACTCGTTAATTTCGTCGAATGAACTGAAAGGAAATTATGATCGCGTAAACAAGTGAGTCGGGAATCTAGGATGAAATTATTCATATTACCCGTTGGTTCGTATGATATGAATGTTTAGATGATTAAAATTTGGTATACACATGTGCACTTGAATTCCACTTAGTGTGTGATTATTTCGGGTTATTTCCAGTTACGTTAATGCTTCGAAACGTTTGGAATGTTATCCAGTTATTGGCTATCTGCAAGTAGTAATACTCAGTAATAGTCAGACACAGTCTGACCAGTATCCCAAATCACGAGTACTCGATGGAATTTCGAACTTAATCCTTTGGAGAAGGAATTTTTTTATCCAAAATTATTATTCTATGGCATCCTTTCATTTTTCATCTACGATCATCCCCTTTCGAGTTGTACCACCAGATCACTGCCTCCCTATATGTTTAATGTTGTTTAACATTATGACCTTCGCTTGAAGGTCAGATCAAATGATTAAATGACTAAATGTACTTTAAGGGACAATTTCGTAGGAACTTCTGTTACAATGTTTCTCCTCAAACACAGCCAGCAGGTTCCGTCCCCCATTTAAATTATCGCTCGTTCCCGTGAACTTTCGCTATTTTTGCGTCCCGCCCCCACAACCAGTCCCTTATTTTAAATTCGGTTTTTTTCCGACCCGAAGTTTCAAAGAACTCTCGCCTGACGAATATTCCTGCGCGTATATATATGTACGTCTGGCGAGGTTCAGAGCAGAGCGGCGACATTCAATATTTCGCACGTTTGATACCGTCGTGGAATTAATCGACGGGGCCAGAAATGAAAAATAAATAGATCACCGTGCTCGCTCGTTATTTCGGTGGGATCCACGATCGATCTTTTCCTCGACCAACACTTGTCTTCCTCGGTTATTTCGAATTCAATTTCATCCTAGCCGAGAGTCTGCTCCCGAGATAAATGCAATCAAATTCCAGACGAAGAAATATTACCAGCTAGTACATATGTATGTGTATATACAGGTATGTACATATAATATTCCGCAATGGTTACTTCGCTAATTCTGCTTCGGCGGTGGTTACGCCGCGATAGCGTGAAATATATTACAGGCACGAAGTAATGGAACGTAGAATTTAACGGTTTACCTGATTGGAATGAAAGATCTTAGGGAGGAGCGGTAGAAAAGTGGAGGAGCTGTTGGATCAGACTGGAGGACGAAACTTTTCCATCCTTCAGGCTCTTTGTAGCATTCGCTTGGACTTACTTAATGGTTTTTACATTCTTTGAGAGCCCTGATTTCCAATTCTATGCCCTCTGAGTGTATATAATTACGAAATTTATTAAGAGTACGGTACTTCTTTAATTACTGGAATGAGGGTTGAACTTGGAACTATCACCTGAAGGTCTTTGAAGATATCATTTAAGGTCCCTAGATTATTCTATCATAAGTTGAGTTTTTCTGAATAGAGTAATCAACAGATTACTAGAATACACTACTCAAAACAGTTATTTCGATCAGAGCAATTCGTGAAAAGCTCCACTCGCTCGATCAGTCATGACCAAGTGACAGCACAGAATTCACCCGCAAGGATATAATTCATCGCTCTAGTTCTTAATTGTTCTGTCTCCACGAGTTTCTAAATTGAGAAAACTGGGTTGCAAGTTTACGAAGTTCAGCATTATAGAAGCAGGAAAGTGGTGAAATAATCAAACACACTATAACATCATCAACTGAACAGCTATTTATTACAATATTTAACACAATCATACCTCATTTTCAACATAAAGTTTTAATTGTTGTTAGTATCAGGGGATACAATCATTAAAAGAAAAGAACTATCAAAGTTTCGTAGTTGGGACTTGAAACAATATTTATCGTTTTCTAGGTCGAATTTTCTATACGTTGAATTTTACTTTGGGCCAATGAAACGCACGTAGATTGATTAACCAAATTTACTTAAAAAACGGAGTTAGAACAATTAAGAACTGGGCGATGAATTATATCCTTAACGTTCATACTCCGTAAAAGGCTTACCCCAAGTACTACTTCGGTTTCACCTAATCTCTAACATCTCATAATAGCTTCTCTCTTGCTCTCGACTAGCCTAACTTGCATAGAGTCCCATGACGCTAAAACATTTCCGAAATTCCTATCCCCTTTAATACACACACACACACACACACAGACACTTTTCCCCCGCGAACAGAATATTTTATGCTACACGAAACATCTGCTGCGTGCGCGTGGATCTATCCCGTGGGGAGGAAACTCTGCTCCGACTGCGTTCTCTAAATAACAAGAACGCAGCCGGAAGTTGTCGGAACTTCGCGAATGAAAATTTCACCGGCGATTCCCGCGGAAAATGGTTCGATAGAGAGGATCGCAACCGAATAGTTCGCTTCTCTACACGAAATATTCCAGCAATGAGAAACGCGTATCTATTTTCGATCCTGGACGATGATTTGCTGTATCGTTAGTCTCCGGACGCGCCAGCCGCGTCAGCATCGCCGCGCGGCCCTTTAGTAGCGCTGATAAAGGGACGAAAAGCCAGGGAATTTCTCCGCGCAATTGAGATGCAGAGGAACGCCCGCGTAGCCGGAATCCTATCAGCCTGATTCCCTTCGCGACTCCATGGTTCCGTTTTAAATTATCTTTTCTCCCAGGTTTTGTCCTCGGTTTCTGTGATTCTCTGCTGTTTTCTGGACTTTTTTAACCAGGAATTCCGTGAACGACGAACATTTTCATCCTTTGTGATTGCAATTAACGGATATTATAACTGGATTGAGGATGTTTTATGCAGAAATGTAAAATATTAGGACACTTATCGAATATATGCAGAACAAAAAGTTGCAGACTCAAAAAGACAAATCGTTACCTAGTTTCCCCTACTTGCGAGAGGTAATGTACATTTTTCTAGATAAATTTAGTACGGAATTTTAAGAATTCTGTATATATATCCGCAGAAGAATATCTATATAAATTCGAAAATAGAATCTATCATATACATTCTATTTTCGTTGACACAATAAATAGAGAAAGAATCCGGTACATCTTCGAGACGGCTGTTATTCTGTGCCTGACCATAGTTGGACTCATTCTACTGTGCACAGTTTCGTTCTATGCCATCTTCTTTCGAGTTTCTTTCCGTATCCTCTCGCTGTTGTCGCAGATCTTTCCAGATTCCTTCAGTCTCAGCAATTCCACGACTGCATGACCCGAATCTCAATTCTATGTTCGAGTGGCCTTATCATTAAAATGTAATTTGATCTTTTCACGGATACTCCGCGAGGAGTAGGGATTCTGGAGTCTTCCGTTCGCCTTCCGTTCGTCGGTATTATCCAAGCTTTTAAACCGCCTTCGTCTTTCAATTACGCTCGAGGGCCCGGTAATCGGAATAATTATCCAGGTTTCTCGGGCCGTGTTCGCAAACATGATCCCGTTTTATCGCACTTCGCCGGATATTCGAGTGGAAAAACCGGGCCTCTTCCTGTTTGCCGTGCAATCTTCGGATTCTGGTACCTACGATCCTTTCGCGACCGTACGCAATCTCGCTGGTCCAGATCCTACTCTAATATTCATTACGAATCCCGCACGATGAATTCCGACGAGACACTCAGAGACCATCCTGTACTTCGTGCATCCCCTAGATTTCTCCCCATCGTTATTCATTCCACTCCCACATTTTTTTATCATCGCCGTAACACTTTTTGCTCGTGTATCAAACCTCAGACCAACGTTTGCAACGAGCTCTGCTAATCTGAAGTTCCCATAGATCCCAGAAAACACACAACGCCCGCGAACTTTATCATTGTCGTAAAGCCTGACGCGTGCACCAGGGCCCCAGTTGGATTTAACTTCAGCTCTGGTACCGAGGATTTCATCAAGCATACGTCAGGCGTGAAAATTATTCGTATGGTCTACGTAAAAAGTCTTATCCTAACATTTATGAATTATAGGTATACAGAACACTTTTTGAGTATAATACATACAGAGTTTAGTACACGAAATAGAGAGAACGGTTTTTTCGATCCAACGATGTGACCATAGATTTGAACGTCAAATTTTCCGCAGTTCAGTATACAGGGGAAGACAATAAGAACTATTATCTGAAATAACTAATCGATACGATTTTACTGCATAGCAAGCAACAAGAAGGGTTGGTTTTTTTTCAAGTAGATAGTCATGTGTAATTTCGGAACGTCGACTTTTCAAGATAATACTTCTTATTGGCTTACCGTGCATCACAAAACATGGGCCACTATCGTACCATTTCGCGTATAGTAACAATATTCTGCCTGTTATCATTATCTTCTCATGCCATACAAGATCCGTGACCCGTGCTCCGTATTCAATCCCCGTTCGACGTCCGCCGACTCGTGTCCCCGAGAAATACGACAATATCGTAGCCGAATCGTCCCATTGCTCCAGACTCCCAACCCCCGTTTTATGCCCGTATCGGGTCTAATTGATTCACGAATATCGAATGGATGAACGCCGCGAATCGGCCTCGTTGAAAGAAAACACGGTCGACTAGGGGGGGTTGTCTCCTAGGCGAGAGGCTCTGTAATCGATCCCTTTGTGCCACTTTTTCGCCGTGTCTCGTTCCCTTTGCATCCACTTTCATTCGCCCACCCCCATATCGAAGAGCAAAGTGCAATCGACAGAGCCCGCGTCTAAATGGACCCTGACTTTCGTGGATCAACTTGTTCCGAATCCCATCGAGAGACGAAAAAAGAAAGGAATAAAATGCACCGAAGAAACTACCCCCATCTTCCCCTCTCTACGTTCGTCCCTCGAGCCTCGAATTATCGGACTTTCCTCATCTTCCGTCTTTCAACCCCTCGACGAACCAACCCCCTCACGGCTGGTCGAATTATCGGCGTGGAACAAGGGAATCGAACCCTCGGCGCCCAGAACTCGTTCCTTACCATACGTTTGATTTAATTCGATCCGTTGTTCGCGACCCACCCTCTTGCAACCCCCGAGGCGATCCTGACGAATCGATGGACGTTGGTTTCTTCTTCGATCGCTCGTAACGACTGATCACTCTGATTGACGGCGAGTCACGTCGATTCCTGGATTAACGAGGGATCTCCGTGGATGTGATTAGATTTCCGTCTTCGAAATGCGATCGGTGTGCCAGGGTGTTGTTCTGTTTGATTAAGATACTGGGACGGTGTTTTTCTTTGGAACGACAGAAGACGGAAGATTTTGTTGATGTTTCGTAATGCTAAGGGTAAAGATCGAGAATCTGAGGTTGGTCCGGTAACTTGAACATCCGTAGAATTGCTGTTCAGAAATATGAAGTTGTAAGTAAATAAGTGGTATTTTTAATTTACTCTTCATATTTTAGTAGCATCTACGGTAATGTTGACACTCGACGGTAAAATTAAGGGATTGCTAAATTTTCACCGAAAAATTGTCGACATTTGAACTGTTATAACTACCAATGTTTATGCAAAATGATAGCTTCTAAAATAATTCATTCAAACTTCAACGTCATTAAACCGATATCCCCAAAGAATTGAAGGCAAAAATAATATCAAACAAGCGACGAGTCCAAAATCGACAAATTTTTCGGTGAAAATTCAATGATCCTTTTCCTGCCGAGTGTATACACAAAACTCCGACGATCTAACCACAAAAAACTCACACTCGCCTGAATTCCCAGCCGTCAACGAAAACTTGCGGAAATTCTCAAAAGAACAGAATAACGGCAACAGTGGCGAGAAGTGCGAAACTCCAAAAGCCCCTGGTTACAGAGGACCCGTGCCGAGACACTTTTAAGAAGAAAGGGGATGGCCACGGACAAAGTGGTCCAATTCAGTCAGGGCCTCCTCAACAGGCTTCTTCCTCTCGAGGAAAACTTTTCGCGTTCGAGACAAGGTTCCCCGGGGCTGAAACGACCGGTAGCTCGTGTCCCAGACGAGGTGTATAACCAAAACCGACACCTCCGGTTCCGCTCCACGAAGTAGTTTAACGAGAACGAACCAACCACCCCCGTTTAATTAATCCGAGAAATTGGATTAACGGTCACCGTGGCCCTGTGGCTTAGGCATTTTGTTCGATGCTGGATGGAGTGGGGTGGCTCGTGACGCAACCCCCTATTGGGCGTAGACAGCACCTCATTTCGAGCTACCCGCTCGATCATTCTCGTAGATCTCGATTCCGTTTTCGGTCGCATTCACAGCTCGATGGCCGAGGGGCTGCTGCGTTGAATCGATTCCCCTTTGGAAAAATAATCTCCCACTCCTCGCAGAATAGGGGAAGCGATTCTTTCACCGTTCGCCGGGGGTTGATCGGTAATTTTCCTCGCAACGTACATACGTCTTCGGGAATGGACCGAGGGAGGGAGGGTGGGGTTTATTCGAGCTTCGATCCGTAATTTTGTAGTAGGATTCCATCGTGTTCTTCTGCGGATACCACGGAATAAGGTGGTCTCGTGAGGGGCGGGGGTTGATCGAGTTTCTGCGGAGGACGGGCGTCGAGTGAATTTCCGCGAGCTATATATCTCGACGGAAGATCCCGCGGAATTCGATTCGCTGTTTGTTGCGGGGCTGTTTGGTTTGTCGAATATTTAGGTGCACTTTTTTTTTCCCGAGAGTTAAATGGAAATTTCAGTTTCGCGGTTGAACGATACACGCACGATGGAATCGTATGTTTTTGTTTGAAATTATTTACCCTTTAATTGGCAATATTGCATCGGTGCAATACTCATTTTAAATTCTGTGGCCGGTTAATATTTAATTTTTGTAGATTTTCACGTTTTCAGTTGTGGAATCCAAGTATTCCCTTCGAGTATAAATAAGAAAGGAAAAAATGAAAGATAATAGGTTTGTTTAATACCGATATTTACAACATATAATCTTGCTTTCATAATTTTGAAATAACGATCTAAGGTTTTAAAGGGTTAATTACTGATCTTTGCTGTGAAATGTTAGGTAAGACTAGTTTTATCGAGGTTTCATAAAATTCGATAATGTACGGGGAGGATAAACGTGTCCACATGTTTCCGGTTTTTAAACAGAAGGGGCTCGCGATTCACAGAGGAATATCATGAATATGTATCGGTCCGACAGCGAACAACGAACAATGTAACAATCCATCATATCCAGTAAACTTTCTATCCCGTTATAATTCCTCGGATCCAGTTTTCAGGATGTCCAGAGTTTTCATTCATACTACCTACAGATTCAATCCTCATAATCACCGCTTCAATCATATAATTTCCAAATACTAAAATCCCCCGTTTCATCACACATTTAATATCCATGCAACGATCGACTATTCACGCACACCCAATTCACACTCGAATGCTCACCAATTAATACAATACTCCACTGATCTCATAATAAATCATCAAAGTCCTAATTACGATTCACACGCTCTCGAAGGGAATCCAAACAATGTAATCCCTCCTCCCTAGGATCCCGTTCACGGAGCTTATTCTGTCCCCCGTATGAAGAAGCTCTCAAAAGGGCCGCAGGTGGTCCAAAATCGTGGAGGCAGCCACCTTCAGCCACCTCCGTCGTTGCATCCGTGAACAGGAAGTGTCTTTGGCCACCGATTAGCGAGCAATCAGCGTCCCAAGAGATAAAGAGGCCGTTCGCGTGTACGTGAAATGGCAACTGTGCCGTTGGACGATAAGGGGGAAAACAGGACCGAATGGCTTCCACCCGGAGGGGTATGAAGGGGTGGTGGAGGTGGGTTGGAGAGGGTGGCGAGAGACAGAGAGGCACGGGAGTTACAGATTATTCGTGCACGCTTACGCGACAGCCATTTCCAAGGGTGTTTCGCGGAGCGGTGAACGCGGCCCGAATTCGAGCCGTACCACTATAATTTCGGGAGTTAAGAGGATGACGGCGTGGGGGTCGAGAAGGAAGGGGATGGAGGGTGCACCACGGTTGAACGGGGTGCAGAATTGTCGGCGCGAGACGAGTTCGGTAGACGCTGCCTGGATGGTGGTGGTGGGATGGGAACACTTTTGGCCCAGGGGAACTTTGCTCGTATATTATGGGCGCTGGTGGTAATTGATTTTGCGGAATCGTGTTAAACTCGAAGTAGGTTTCGTTCCCCCGGAAATCACGGTATTGTAACGCGTGTTCGTGACTCCCGACCCGGCACCCATCCCCTACCTTGTACACATCTTTTCTTTGAAACGGTTCGGAAATACGTACAGGAGGTGTTATTGGCAATTGGTTATTGCCTCGCATTTCTTCGTGTCCCGACGTTTCCCTTATTTATACTGGGAACGTTTCGCCATTTTGCACCTGTCCCCCTTGGCTGCCTTTGGGGGGGGGGGGTTGTAACTGTGGAACAATGGAAGTGGATCGTCTCTTGATTTATCGTTGGTGTGTTTGTATAGGGTGCTTCCTAGTTGGGGAAATGGGTTGAATAGGAGGATGTCAAGGAGGATACTACGTGCTTTTAGGCTGTTTGTTCACTGGAATTTTTATTTTATTGTTCATAGGAATAAAGTGACCTTGAATCAAGGATGGAACAGAATTTTATGAATGCTCTGAATGGGCAATACTTGTTTAAGAAGATTTTTATATAAAAAGAAGTTGAGTAGAATAATGTACGGTTGGATTATGGACGTTTCTGCACATTTATATTTTTCATATTCTACAGAATAATTAACAGGGAATTCTCAAACACGAGCTCTTCTTTCACCTCGATAACCAGCATCGATGTGAATTCATTCGAGCTCACTGTAGCATCTGTTTCAATGTTACCGATATCATCTACTATATGAGCTTTCATATCGGTTTAATAGCAACACACAACTCAGCAAAACGTAACGCACGATAATTGGAATATCAAGCTAATTAACAAGGATACCTTATAGCATACAGGCAGAGAAAAGTACGCGAATTCGCTTGAATCCAAACTGGTATAATACATTACGAACTGAGAAACAATTCTTCGTTAAAATATTGCTCATACATTTATCTCAATTACTTATACAATGTACTGTTAAATATTGCACAATACATTTACATCGTCGTCGTATTTGATCTTAAAAACATGTTCCAATTATTAAAACAGCTTTGTAAATTATCGGAGCAAAGAACGAGATGAAAATCATTTTTTTTGGAGATGAACACAACAAAGCAATTCCCACAATTTCGCCAATCAATCATTGAAAAATTATTATCCAACGAGTGCAATTTATCATCGAAATAATCACTCCAAAATAATTTCGTTCGAACGATGGGACCGACGCGCTCTGGCAGTCAGCCCCTTAAACGGGCGAGCGACCATCGCTCCAGCGAAATCGTTGTGCATTAGTCAGCCACACAACTGCATCAGTCTCCTTCGCTCGAGAATCATGGAATTTCGCGCGAATGCACCGAAATGCATAAAAGGCACGGTCCATTTTCCACAGGGAATACTATTTCGCGAACTGTGCGGTTTAACCGTGACAACGACATCCCTGGGTGCTTTTAACCAAAAAAAGAAAAAAAAAAAAAGAAACCAGAAATAGGGATAGAAGAAAGTAGAAAGGTAAAAAAACGAGAAAGGATTCGAGAACTGATATTCGCTACGTTGTCCTCGTCCCGGAACGAAATTGAGCAGCGGGATTATTCGAATTCCGCGCCGATCCCCCAGCCCGAGGGGTTGGGTTTCCATCCATGAATTTTAAGTGAATCGAAGGGCACGTCTATGAATGAAAAAAGCAATACAGGATGTTTTCCACGTCCACGTGATCGGAATTCAGGTGGTTTCTAGGTAAACAATGATTGTTAAAGGGTGTGTAATTGCGTCTGCCTTCGACAGTGTAATATTTTTGTTGTCGAGATACACGAGATGTTAAATAGTTCCAGGTAATTAGTACAATGGACAGGGTGGTCGTTTAACGAGGGTTGGAATTGTTGGTTGAAACGTGGCTATGAATGGACGACAATTAGAAACGGTAATGACGTCAACGAGGGGGGAAGGTCGTCTGGAATTATGTATATACGAGATAGAGAGAGGTGTTCGCTTCGAGAATTTCCGCCGCTCATTTATTTGTTATTTCGTCTCGGCTCGAGTTTATTGCTCGAAACGGAAGTTCCCATTGTTCGTGTTTCCATTAAAACTTGGTCGTTCCGCGAGCGGGCGTTCTCTCTCCGAGCAATCATAAACGTATCAACGATGCACACGGGTTTCTATGAATTGTTTCCTTACCGTGGACGCCCGGTTGGGTTTCTTTATATCCTCGTAATAGTCCAGGGTTACAGTTTACTCGTGGCCATAGTTACACAAGGATTAATTGAGCTCTCTTATGTTTAGGTCCTTTGGATGTTTTTCTTCTTAGGTGTACCGATTCATCGCTTTTCTTTTTCTTCGGTCGGTCGACGATGTAATTTCAATTAAAAGAACTTTCCACGGAGCTTTTCCTTAACGAGGAAGCTTAAACTCACGGCTTTCTAAGGAATTAATCCTGTATTCACGATGAAGTTACTGGAAACTCGGTGAAAATTAAAGAATATACGAAACAATTTCTCGTAGAACTAGATTCTACCGGTTGCAATTAACCAAGAAAGCAGTCGTTACGGTAAGCAGCGTTATCGTGGGCCTTTGGACCAAGCTTCTGTCGAGGGAAAATGGTAGAGAACGGCGATAAACGCGATAAAATCCAGCAACGTTCGAATTTTGTTGGCATCGTTCCTCCACTGGCGAGAATTATGAGATTCGGAAGTTAAAGAGGAGAATATGCCTCGTGTCTTAGGTTCAATTTTTTTGCTGATTGGCGAAGCAACCTATACGACTCGTCAGCATCCATATTTGATAAGGATGGCGTGTTCTTGCTGATCATATATTTCTTGGCCACCAGCGAAAAGTCTTGTCGGGGTCCGAGCAAGTTTTCCGCGTTCCTCGCGCGACCTCGCTGGGCTTTTACTTTAAACTTTGTCCTCGGTCTTCGTTACTTTGCCATCGGTCTCACTCTTGCTCCCAGCACGTGGTGCGCCACTTACCCTAACTCCTCGTTCCTCTGTACCCCTTTTTGCTTCTTTTCACGTTCGAGTTGCTTGAACGAGGGCTCGGAGGGGGTAGGACGCGAGACATATTTTAATATCGGCCGAAACGTGTCCGCCGCCCTCTTAACGTTCCCCTGCTCCGTTAAAAGTTGGGAGTTATACCGTGGACGAGGTAACTATCGGTTGAACGCGCACGGTATGATTCTACTTGGGAAATATAAGGCGAGGACATGGACTTGTACTTTTGCAAAATATTGTAATGTACAGTCATATTAATATGACCAGATGCCTACATTAAACAAAATCTAACTAACCCAGCTTTCTGAAGGATAATTGTTATTCTGGTTCTTTTTTAGTTTAACCACAATATATAGGAGTCGAATATTTAAGGTGGTTTTATATTTACGTCAGTGTACTGTTTTAGACTCAATTGTTCTACATAGTTTATTGTGTAATAATCGTGCATTTTCCCTTTACTTTACTCTTAGAATAAGGACAATACACCTTTTTAAATTCTCTCGCAGTCACGATTCATTGTCTGACCATATACTGACTCGTTCTACTTAGAAACGTACCTATTATGCTTGCGTAATTTCCATACTTTAATTTGTCATTCTATATTTTTAAACAGTAATTTACCAAAGAAGGTACAAGACAAAGCTAATTTACCAAGTATAATTTATTATTAAACATTAACTCGGTCCAATCATCCCAAAGTCGTACGTTCTCGGCAGTACATGTCACCGGAATTTCCGACCCTACGAAATTTAAAAAATGCAATAGACGGGCCGGCTCGGTAAAACGATAGGTGCGTGACTTCTTTCTTTTTCATTATGTAATCCCTCTTCCTGGAAAAAGGGGAGAGAGAGAGAGAAGTAGCGAGTCCGGATTTAATAATTTTTATCGCGGACAGGGTCTCGTTAAAAAGTTGCGGGGGAAATTTTTATCGTGGCCCCTGAGTATAGGTGTATATATATATCGACCGACTACGGTGCCGGAATTAAGGGCGAAGGTTAAAAAACAAAAAAAAAAGTTCGACCCCCCCGTTGACTCCTCGAAACTTCTTTCGCGCCGTGTTCGTCCTCTCTTCGTCTTCGTTCCCGTGTGCTCCTTCACGGATGGCTAAGTTTCTTTTTTCTTTTTTTTTCATAAATTAAAGGAGGAAACAGCCGGAAGATAAAGGTTGTTTCACGAGCTGCCTGAATAAAAATTGAGATTTATCGGACGAGACCCTGTCCGCTTCTGGAGATAGCCGGGACCGATACGGCCGTGGAATACGTAAAAAGATTTGCACGGAGGATCCCACGATGAAGGAATACCAAGAACGCGGGGGAGAACACGTTTTTGGCTAATGTTAAAATATGTCTGCAGTGACCTGCTTCGTCGAGGGACGGGTGTAACCGTTGTAACGAGGCTAGCGCGAAAGAATTTTATCAGAAACGTTTAAATTACATTTTCAATTTAATTTCAGGTAAAAGGATCGTCCTAATGCAATTCTACTTGATCGATTTTCTTAACATTCATGTCAATTATCAACGAAGTATTACGGATGTAGAGAATGAGCAAGATAAAAATGGCAATGGAGGTTAGCAATTGACAATGGCGGTTGGTATTATTAGTACAAAAGAAATGCCTAAGGCGTAAAATTACAATGTTTAATACCAAGTGACACTGTCCATTCCATACCTGGACGGCCTAGCTAAGTTGAAGGAATGAACCCTCAAAGACTATATTATACTACAGATTCGATCACATATGGGTTGGTTTGTCCCAGATTGTTCTTTTGCTTACATCTAAAATGTATAAGTAATTTAGTAATAAATGTTTTGATGAAATACCACAGCCCTAACTTTGCACCCTTTACCGTTCAGAAATGCCAAATGGCCTTCGGACGGACTGGGTTAAACCCAGTGTGGTCTTTGAGGATTAATTACACGTGGCCTGTGTGCTCGTTCAAAGTGCAGTAGATGGAATTCAATCGAGGGCTATGCATATGAGAGATCTTAAGGCTATTATCCACCAGTGTGGACCATAATGGTCAAAAGCATTTTTTATATAATCGCTAATTTCACCCAAGAAATTCATCCTAAAGTAGTTACTTCGTTATCCAATTAATAATTTAATATTTCAAATTTGCAAACAGTAAGCTACATTAAATATTTCATCTCATGTTCCAAATATTTTTAGGGCACCTGAAGTCGTATATTTACAAATACAAAAACCCTCCCGCCAGCAAAGTGTTAATATTCGAAAATTTCTGGAACGCAATCCTCAGTCGTTTTATGTAGCTGGGAAGAATTTATGATCCGATCATTTTGAACGTCCTGTATAAATTGAGACACTGCGCTACCTGGCTCGACCCCTATCTCCCGCACACACGGCCAGTTTCGCCGCGGAATTCTGGGAACGTCTCCAACCCGTGGTCGAATAAATAACAGGAAAGGAATCCTCCACGGCTCTTGACCCGAAACTCTATATCCGGCTGAAAAAGTGGCGCAAGACGGAGGAAGGGGGATTGATAGAAGAGAAAGAAAGAGAAAGAAAAGACCACGGACGACCGAGCGAAGAAACAACATCGGTAATAATAGGGGAAAGCATTTTACCTGGTCGCTTTGATGGATTCCTCCCCGAACAAGATTTTCCTTCGACGCCCCGGGAACGCTTTATTTCTCGTTAGTGTTGCGGCCACAACGCGCGGTGATTCTTCTGGACCCAAATAAGCGAGAAAGAACGTCGTGAAAAGTGGTTGATCCTATGAAGCTCGCATCTTGCTCAACAATATATTCAACGCTGGATCGCTTGGTTTCGTGGGATTTTCGGCTGCGATGAATATATTTCCCCGAAATTCTAATTTATTTTCATCGTGCAGTGAATTATTATTATTGATACGTTTCAGTGGATTATTAAATTTATCGTGTGTTTGAGTGTTCTGGTCTTCGAAATTTCGATTGAGTTCAAACTGTGTTGTTTTAGTAATCAGTGCAGGTGGATCACATGCAGAAATATATCGACAGCGTCTATTTACAGTACCAAAAATAGATTCCGTAAATAAAATCAAGGTGACCTTGAAACCTCTGAAATGCCTCCACCCACAAAAAAAGCACATACCTTATAATATGTGCTCCTTGATGCCGTTTAAGTTCGACGCCTCAAAATTTTCATAAAGTGTACCGTTGAGTCATTATTCGAGGTGATCAAGTTAGCTGAGACACCCTGTAATATGAAGTTATCTTGCATATTATTGAATGCGATATCCCCGAACAATAGGCGACGGTAGGCCGATAAATACCGAATCTAAATTACCCTATCGTTGACACGAAAGTTCAGAGAGGGCTCAGAGAAGGGGGATGATAAAACGCAATTACTATTTGGGGGGTGCCAACAGCAAAAACAGCGTTTAAATTATTCCCACGGATTAATGCGACGACGGAAGGGGTGGGAACGTGGGTGTTCTCGTATTACTCGCCGGTTACTCGTTTCCTCCATTATCAGAAACGATCGGTAACCGTTTGTCCTGTCCCGTGAAAACAGCCCTCCTCTCCCCTTTAATGGATCGGGTTAATTGCGAGCCCCGCGGTTCCACTTGGATTATGAGTAACGGGCGGGATCGTAAAGCGGCTCGTCGCGACGATGCGTCGAACGTAACCCCTCGTGGCCACGGTGCGTCCTTGCTTAATGCAATCTCGTTCACGCGGGCGTAATTGGGGGACGGGTACAACAACGTTACTGGGAATAATTCTTGTCCACAGGGTGGTCCGAATAGGAAGACCATTTGTGGGACTTCGAGGCAGAAATTGGAACTGTATAGGATCGATTCAAGCGAATGTTTCTGTGAAGTGCAGAGGGTGTTCCAAATAAGAGACGTGGATATGTTTGTGAAGTGTTGGGTTAGCAGGAAATGGGAGTGTCTACATGGTGTAAACTTTGAGTCTATAGGGTTGATCCGATGAAATTGAGTGTCCCTTGAACCTTGCACACCTGTGCTGGGTCGAATTTGGTTCACGTTTCCGTGAGCTTCGTCGGACACTGCAACTGACGATTACTAGACTGGGGCAGTTTATGCAAATTCACAATTTCAGGTAGTATCTACAAATCAGAGTGAAACAGAAATTTCAATTCTGTATTAGAGTTGTATATGCATTTATGAAGGAACGACTTATTCGCACGGTTCGAATTTGTAGATATACGAGTAGAAGAATTGTACTGCATAATAGAAATAAAGTCTAGACTATCAGTAGATAATAAAATCCTGCTATACAAGACCGTTATTGTACCGATCTGGGTATATGGAATAGAGCTTTGGGGATGTGCCAGCGAATCAAATATAGCTATCATGGTACGTGGTGAAGCAAACTCTACACAAAGATCTATAAGTATCATATGTCGAATGTATGAAAGTACAATCTATCGAAACGACTGCACGAGGGTCATTATCATGGAAGCGTAGGTATACGCGTATCCACTTTATAAAACAATTAGTCTAGATTGTTTAAATCGATGAAATATTACGTTTCTTACACTATCTGCAATATTTGTAAGTAATCTAAATAAAAAAGATTTCCTGTTAAGGGGCTATTTTTAATTTTTTTCAAATGATGCAAATAGGTTAAGAAATATGAAATGCACAAGAGAGTAGACGTAAAATTTAAGTATGTACGTTGGATACTAAAAACAAATATTTAAAACCATTAATATCTAATGAAATATAATCTTCATTTCTTGTCACGTAGACCCAAAAAGAACACCAGGGTTAAAACGAAAAAAAATGACATCCCAATTTAACGTTTCGAAATCCTCATCCAATCATACACTGTAAATACAAGAAGAGAAGCTCCGATACATGCAGCGAGAAAAGTTTAACCAGAAAAATTACGGAATCGCGAGCGATGGGACGGCGAAATCCGCAGCCGCGAGAGGAATAAGCAATTCCAGCGCGGGGAGCGTTCACTGTGGCGAAACTTTGTCGAAGGTTCGCCAGAAAACGGTCCTCTGATTAAAACGATCCGAAATCCGGATCGTCCTCCCCCACCACTCCCACCCCATCCCCCAATTTCAATTCGGCGCCATGAACGAAAATATCCCAGAACATAAAATCCAGAGACGTTTCCCGTTTCGCTTCTCCCCTCGTTCTCGCCAACGGTGTTTCGACGAGTTCGTTCGACTGACGAGGCGCGGTAATCCCGCGGATGAACCGTGAAGAGGCAAAGAAGGAAGGTAAAAAAAAAAAGAAAAAGAAACGAAGGAGGGAAGAAAATGGTGAAAAGAGTAGTAGTCGTGGAAAAATACGAGCGGGGCCTTTGTCTCTATAAAAGAACAAATGTGCCATAAAGGGGAGGTGCCTACAGGCCGTGCAAATAGTATTGGCAGCCAGTGGCAAGCCAATATTGGCAACCCGCGGATGAAGCCGAATCGAAGATGCGCGGCTCGGCTCCTGCGGAGCAATTCCATAGTCGCCGCTCGGAAAATCTTGCCAACCGTGAAACACGATTTCTTCGAAATATTTCCTCCGCAAATGCATTCGGCTTTCGTAACGTTTCCCCTACCCCCGTCCATCGTTTCTACCTTCCCCTTCTGATTCGACGTCGTTTATTTTCCGGTAGGAAGTCTCGCACGAGAGCATTCTCATCGAGGCACAAGTTCGTTTAATATTTCAGCCTGGACTCCGTTTTATTTTTCTGAGAGAAAGGACGCCTTTTAATTCGCTTCGTGGACCACTGTTTATTCATAAGCCGCGACGGGGAATTATTCATTACTTTCTCTCTCTCCTGTCCGTCACCTGTGGTCCTCGCGAGACGTTTTTTTCACCCACGTGGCGAACGTCTGTTTCGAGATTGTGGGGAGAAAAGTTGGAAACTCGCAGATGGACCTTCTGAGGAGAACCTTTTCAATTCTGTCGGAAACGAGGCGCCCGTTGTTTTGTTACATCATTTCGGAAACCCTTTACAATGGTGGATTTTGCGAAAAGAAAGTGTCTAGAGAGATGTTTTTGGTTTGATTGTAACGAGATCATGTTTTTGGTCTTTGTAGCTTTTCACGTAGGTGAATTTGATTTGTAGAGGGAAATGTACTCGGAGAATTTCGATGTTTGTAACGAAACTTTGATCTTTGTGTTTTTTGAATCTTGTTAAGGGGAAATAATGTGGAGAGAAATTTTTTGGTGCGACCGCACACCGTGAGCTTTGGAAGGAATTCTGTTCGTTGAACGAAATGGACGATGATTTATAAACTGACCTGATAATTTTATCGGATCTTAGAAACCAATTTTCGCCGACGACGGTTCCTGAATGATGGAAGACACACGAATTAGAGCAGAAAGTTCACGGTGAAACGTATTTGAACCAGGTATTATGAAAGTCTAGTTAATTCTTCAAAGTCTCCTTAAACGATAAAATGATCCCGTAATATCATTACTGTAATCGCTGTTTTTAACGAAGTAGAGAGGAAAATGAATCTGTCGAAAAACGTTTACTAATGGTAATTAAATTTTTTCTTTTACTTCTGCCTGGTCGTCTTCTATACGAAATTGCCTCCAATATAAACACTGAAATATTTTTTCAAACGAAACCGGTGGAGTTCATTAATCAGTGACTTATTACCCTACGTTTAATTAGATTAACGATACTTAATTAACATTCTTCAAATATTAGAATACTGTGATGTGAATTAATAAGCTATCATATTGTTCAAAAGTGTTTAAACTATGAAATTAAACAAATAATGGCCTAATTAGAATTACTTAATTAAATAAAGGAACATGCAAATATCACTCGCAAATTTCCATCGAACAAGCCAATTTATTACTGAAACAATCATCTCAAAACTAGGAATGGTTCATTATATGGATTAATAGAAAGTAATGATATGGTTTAAAACGAAACATTCTTCTTACAAAACAAAATCAGCGTTTCAACCAATTTCAAGATTCGAATGTCTGGATAGTTTCGAAATCTTACAAAGTTTCAGATTCAACTTTCGGAATTGTCGACAGTTTCGAAATCTTACAATGTTACAGAATCGAGTTTCGAGAATTCCATAATTAGTATCAAACCCACCCTTACTCGAAACAGTTTCGGTCAGACAATATTCCCACCTAACAGAACCATGTTCGCGCTATAAACGGAACACTAGACGACATTAATTACGGAACGACCTGTTAATATTAAACGATACAATTATCGTTAAAGGACAACGATTATTTTCCAACGGCCCCAATTGGCGAAGCAACCGCGCGGCCGAACATTACCAGAAACGGAAAAACATTTCCTCGGGGTGCAAGAAAAGACTCACCTAAATTGACTAGATTCCGTCGTTCTTGCCCGCTGAAATGCAAGTCTGCTCGCGAGTTTGTCGAGAATTTAGCGTCGTCGTTCGTCGAGTTTTCGAAATTATTCAGCCGTGGTATCCGCTGGGAAACGGGAACGGAGAAAAACCGTCAGGAGAGAGAAGATGTCTTGCACCGCGTGGGAGGCGAACCATAAGGCTCATTTCCAATGAAAATGAGACCCAAGATCACGCAGCGACACTCGTCAGGCCTTTCGAACTTCCGTCTCGAACTGTCAGGCGAAATACTTTATCGGATACCAGCTACGTGGCTTCCCGTCGTGCCAGTTCGCGTGTACACGCGTGAAATTGCGTTAATTTGCAAACTGCTGAGAGAGCGAGCCCCCGGAAAATGACTTGCTTTAATTCGCCTACCTTGGCCCCGATTGTTTTTAGTCCGCTCGATGGCGACGTTTGCTTCGCTGAAACGGTCCTTGGATCGTTTGTATTTCCGGCTGCAGGGAATACTTCCGCCGTGAGAATATCCTCTCGACAATCTGTTACAAGATGAAACTGTATTTTACTGAGACAGATTTATCTTTGGTCGGGACGTAGCGAGATGCAGAAGAGAAATTAACCTTTTAACCTTACTGTTCTCCTTGGGTCTATACATACAAGTTGAAATGAACATTATATTTTAATTGGTATTATGTTTTTAATTATTTATTTTTTGTATTTAATGTACTTAAATTTTACTGTGTTCCATTTCTTAAGAACAAATCATTTTAATGTTCAGAAATAACTTTTTATTCGAAGGAATAAAAAGGTAAGAATTAGTGAGGGGAATTGTAAGGTTAATTACGGGTATACATATATTCATGAAACTTAGTCGTTCAAACGTAAAACAGAAAGTAGGTCAATAATTAATACTAATGAAACTAGTAACTAGGTCATAATAATAGTATATAATAAATATTGTACATTCCTTATCAATATCAATAGTATTTGAA
This sequence comes from Dufourea novaeangliae, assembly GCF_001272555.1. NCBI lineage: Eukaryota > Metazoa > Arthropoda > Insecta > Hymenoptera > Halictidae > Dufourea > Dufourea novaeangliae. The sequence goes on along the minus strand of NW_015373910.1, from coordinate 6,433,120 downwards.
CTAGAGTCTATTTTCCTACCAACAATTTCACTCTACGAGCATGTTTCTTCCTCATCGTTCATCGACAGCCGTAGTTAAAGTAGATAACGTGTAACTTTGAAGTTTGGGGGATGCCATTCGTTCCGAAAACCGAACAGTGAGTTCTAATAGGATGAAAATTGTGATATCGATCCTCAGTGGCTTCAGACACACTTCCAAACACTAACAACCACAACGGTAATTAACATTCCAACTTGCAATCGAAATATACAATCACTCACAAAATTCTTCACAAAATGTTGCCACCTTTAATTGACCGAATTATGTACCAATTCCGAATTTAATAAAAGATACGATAAGAAGATTATATAAACAGAAATTGCATAAAAGTTTTGGCACCTAATTGTCATTTCCGAAGTTTATCAACGAACATATCAGTCACTATAGTTCACCAGCTTATCAGAAGATAAAGAAATTGTTCGTCGATACCCAGAATAAACGAGCAACCACAGACCTCCAAACATTTCTAAAGGAATCCTCCATAAAAAGGTGGCACAGGTCGTCGAACAAATCCGCCCAGCGGTACCAGCGATCGATGTGTGTGGCGAGAGGGGGTAGGGTGGCTGTGTGCAAAGTCCACGACAAATGATTAACTAACGGCAAAATCACACTCCGCCAAGGAAGAAACAGACCGTGGAAAGTGGTAAAGAGTTCGTGCGTTCCTGCATACACAACCGTCGGGTGAAACCGAATGAAAGGGCCTCAGGGGGTGGAAAGCATTCGGCGGAGCTCGGTTTCGCCAAGAGGGGCGGGGAGGCGGTAGCGAGTTTATCGGAGCGGTGTGCCTTTTTTTCGAGGAGGCTCATCGAAATCCGTGCACACAGACAGGGCCCCGGGCTTTACTGATTAAAAATTACCGGTCGTCAAACCCTCGACCGGGTATCATTCAGCGGCATCGAGGCAAGTCGAACTATCCACCAGCGATCCTCATTTTTCTCTCCTTTCGCGGCGTTATTTAAGCTCTGTCCTCGTCTCTGTCTCTCCCTTTCGATCCCCTATCTTTCTTCACCACGTCCCCTTCCATTCCCCCGTATCAAGGCTCTTTCAACTTTTTTCCCTTGGTATTTCTCTCTTGCTCTTTCTCTGTGAAGCTTGCGTATCACCGACTCGCGACCCTCTCTTTTCGCCATTAACAGAAAAAATAGCTGCACCGGCAGCCAGCTAGAGCCTCTCTCCACAAGCCTCTGTACTCCTTTCATCCGCGCTGTTTCCCCCCACGGCCAGTCATCCAAACCCGGAAGAGACATTTCGTGGTATTTAATTCGCTTCTGAGTATGGCGCTGGGGCGAGTCCATCGGTCTACCTACCACCCCATCCTTTGTCCTACCTTTGATGAAGGAACCCACAGGGGCCCGATGATGAAACCGGCCAAAGAACCTAAGATTGATAATGATTGCTCGGAACGATTCGTGGATAATATGGAGGAAGAGGGTTCTTTTTTCCTTGTACTTTTTGTCGAAGTATAGTCGAAATGTAAATTATGTTCGTTTAGAATTAATTATGAATTTGCTTCATTTGAAAATACTGGTAATTTAATGGAAGTAAATGAAGGATGGGAAAGGTGGAAAGATTGTCATGATGGTTTTATAATTATGCCACGCAGCGTATTCACCAAGTGTCGGTGAAATGAATAATATCGCTTCGAAATGGTAGTTACAACGTTGCAGATTGGGATACTGAATTTTTGATAATTAAGAAGTAGAAGAGAATAAAAGCAAATTGAACTGACAACATATTTTGTTGCAAAAGTGAGAAATAATTTTGTAACTATGAAATTTGTTATAAAAAAATGGTAAATTTTCAGATGAACAGACCAAACAACGTTTCGCTGATGCAAATATATTCTAGTGTGGTGTCTGAGGGTTAATAGAAAAATAAATTCAAGCAGTGCTGAATACACTTTACAGCGAAAGAAAATTATTCATCCAAGTAGATTTATCCAGCGTCTGAGCAGCCACCAGTAACTTCCCATCACCTCTGGTCACGCAACGCGATCTCGAACACTTTCGCGAAATTCCTCCCGCAAAATCGTTTAAATCTCCAGGAAAATTCACGTCGTAACCCCGCGGCGAGTATTATATAACAGGCCCCATTATTTATGGAACGTATTTTAATCGCAATCGTTCGCCAGGAAAAATCCACCCGGCAGAGGGGACACGGTTTACGATCCATTAATCCTCGGCAGCGCGTTCCGCGGGAATTCATTTTCATCCGAAATAAATGTCAGCAATTTATACCGAGCGTCCAGTATACGAATTCGCGTCTGATCTCTCGCCCGCTCGCTTGGTCGTTATTGCCTTTGTTCGTCGACGACGCCCGCCGGCCATTTGACAGGATTTAATACACGTCGCGTGCCAAACGCCTCTTTGTCGCAGCGGCGGCACTGAATTACGTCTGATGGCCGGGAGGACGGAAAAGCGAAAAAAGAACATCGTTGGACGATCGTCGCGCTCGTTCTCTAACAAAACTAAAAAGAAATTCATTATTTTCGTCCATCCATTAGGATAATCCCGAACGTCGACTGAGCGGAGGGGGCAAGGCGGGGTAGCGAGGTAAAATGGGGTGTCGTACCTAAACGCTGCAGTGTCACTGTAACTGAAAGATGCTAGACATGTGATGAATACAAGAATAGGGAACTATTATGTCGTAACAATTGGGTCGCCTGTAACAAGGAATGGGGTAGCACTGGTCTTTTGTTTGTAGTTCTGAAAGTCGTGAAACTGTTTGAGTGGTACATCGATCTTATTTTGAGTGACAAGAATTCCTGTAGACCCTAAAATGTATATTTCCATAAACGACCAAATATCACTTTATTTGCATGCATCTTTAGCTTCCCCGTCATGGCCCCCTTCCCCTATTCGCTTCGATCGCAATTGAAGCTCTTGCGAGCGTTTGACGATCGTTCGAAGAGAAAAACGAAAAAAGCATGGAGCTGAAGGATCGATGATGAGAGGGGGCGCTTTGATACCGCGATTAAATTTGTTTTTCGTGCGGTCACATCGTTCCGTCGTCAAAGGGGATCCGTTCGGTTACTCCACCTTTGCGACCACGTCATCCTGATAAACGAGCAGAAAAGGGGGCAGGGGTGAGGCTTCTCACCTAAAATATCGTGCAAAGGACACGAGCACAATAGTATTTTCCAAGGTGCGCGCTGGGCTCAAAAGCGATCCTTTACGAAACACCAAGGCCGCGGGATTCGCGGTTCCTGGGGTTCCTTTATGGTAGCAGCCGCAGGAAGGCCAACCACCAACGAAAAGAAGAAACCGAGCTGGGTTTTGTTGACGAAGTTACGCTTGATATTGTGTTCTCTTCTCGCCCCGTGTAAACTGTTTCGCCTGGTTCATCGTCAGACGCGAACGAATTGCTAGGGAAATACAGAATCTTAGCCTGGGCGTGCTGGAGCATTTTTTTTTCCTTTTTGCCTGTCGAGAGGATAGACGGTCCTTGCATCGATTCGACTTCACGATAAATACTCTGCTGATGCCGGGAGAAACGACAGGAAATTACTGGAAAAGTATCATAGCTGGTTGAACGATGCTTTTTTTTTGGTTGTTCTGAAAAGGAATTACGCGCCTTTGTGCATCGATCTTCGTCCCGTTTGAATAATTCGGGCGATGAAGCCGTGAAAAATTACTGGGATGCATAGTGCGTCGTAAATTGCTAGGGTACTAGCGAGCTGGAGGCGATACTTTATGGGAAAGTAGGGTAAAAATGGGTTGTTGGTGGCGGTAAGTAGTAAAGGCAAGCGATGGTCAGACATATTGATAATTTAATGTCGTTTTTTTCAAGAGAAATGGTCTCTGTCTCATTTATATTACCATTTTCGATACATATTATCGGGAGTTCGGACGTTTCCATTTTTGCCAGAGAAATCGAAATCGAAGCTGGTTGAATTTCAATGACTAGAAACGTCGAATTGGAATTTCGCTGGCGGAGATTGCCCTTTTTTTTTAATCAGGGGCTCTATTCGAGAGACACGTGCTGAATTTTACATGAACGACAATTGGGAATAATTAATGGAAAATATAGAACTGTAACGCGGTCGTTCGCGTAACGTATTATCGAGAGATAAATATTACAACGGAATTAAGCAAATACGCTCGATACTCTATTTCCTGACAGACGGTGGAAAATGTATCGATACGCTGCCAGAAATCGAAATATAAATCTACCAACCAACCATTAAAGCCATCTACAAATCACCAGCCCTTAATCACTTCCTTCAAGAAAAATACAAATTGAAGTATTTCCTCGCTGTCGCAAACAGGACAATATTCACACTTCGATCGGTCCTTTAAATCTGCCAAAAAGGTATTCTCCTCTACGCCCCAATCAAGAATTCTGTCTACAGTATCAAGCTCTTATTAATAGGGCAAGACACTGCAGGCGTGTCCCCTCTGATGAAATCCCTCAGGAGTTCAGTAATAGCACAACCCCAAAGCAAGTGGAACCTACTGAACCAACGAACAATTAATTCTACCGCAACGTTACCGTTCCCTGTTGCATCCTTTGCCAAGCCCAACCTACCAAAGACACTCTCTCCCAATTAACAACGTAGAAACAAGCGGCGCTGATCGCATAGCGTTAAGATCCCCTAGGTTACCTTTCGATCATTACCGTTCCATGGTGTCCCGTTGGCGGCGGTCTCGCGAGTCTAAGTCTCCTTTCTACGGACCACCGAGCAGCGTCCTTGCCTTTTGTCTCAAAATTCACGAGCCTTGAATAATGCGCAAGGGGATAGAAATGGGGGAATGGGGGATGGGCGAAGGATCGCTCGAGGAACGGAGAAAAGAGGCCTGAAAGAATAGGGCGGCGTCGGAGACGGTGAAAGAATAGAGAGAGTGTTAAAGGGTCCGCCACCGAGAACTTTTCCACCGCGATATTCGGTCGCATCCGCAATGCAGCGTGAGCGCAGGAGCAAAAGAGAAAGAGGAGGGGTTGGAGAAGGAGAATAGAGAAGGTGGAGGCCTCTTATTTTGTTGCGGGCGAGGCGCGACGACGAGGAAAATGAGTGCCTCTGATAATTAAACCCTCCCGCCGTCGTGGAAAGAGAACAGGTCGGCTGGTTTTTGTTGGGAATTTTGATTAATCGTACACAGGAAATTAAACGTGTGCTGGTCGCGCTACAAACGGCCACGCACGTGTTGTAACGAGCGGCTGCCCTGAAGTATACACTTCAATAAAGCTACTTCATTTCCGGGGCGAAATATATTATTCGCTGGTCGGAGGTAAAAACCGTCCGCTTCGCTATTCCCTTCCCCTCGTCTCTATTCCTTTTCTTTTTTTGCTTTATTATCCTGTTGTTTTACTTTCTTTTGCCACGCGCGAATTTATAGTTCCGTCCTCCCCCTAGGAAAACCGCCCGCTCATTTAGATGCTTTATGCACTTCTCGGAGGGGTGTTCGAAAAAGGGTATTAACGTTTCGCTGATGGTCCGCGCTACGGTTCAGCTCTTGAGAAAGTTTCGAGGAGTGTTTGGAGGACTGTTAACGAGAATTTGGAGAAGGAGAAGTTGGTATCGAGTGCTCTGTTAATTACGATTTAACGCCATCGACGGTGGCTTGATAAGGTTCTTCGCGAATTCTCGGATTTTAGGTAACTTGACTGTGCTGTTTGCGGGAAAACTCGTGCACGCACGTTGATAAGTATTAGGATGGTAATCGAATACACAGTGAAGTTTACAGGGAATTATGAAATTCCTAAAAGTCTAAAAGAAGTATTGTTTAGAACATATTAAAGTGCAAATTCTTGTCTAGATGAACAGTTTCTACTATCGAACCTCGGCAGAAGTGTCGCTAATACTTGTGCTCTGCCTGATCAAATACGTTCTTATACTACTTACTACAGAAATTAATAGTTACCGTTATCGAGTGACTAATTAAGTGATGCAACAGCCTAATCAATTAATCAACGCACTATCTCCGTGTTTTCTCTACTCACTGTTACCACAAAAAATCGCGTGTCGAGGATCAACAGAACTTATCCAAAGATAGACACAACGTGTTTCCACCAGTGGATGCGCCATCTGATCGACGCCCGAAATGTGTGCACCGCCTGAATAATTCGTGGCTAATGCCCGTCGATCTAACGAGAGGCCGTTAAATACTAGAGCTTGCCTCTGGTACTTTAATTTATCATGGTATTAAAGCAGGAATAATGCTCCCTGCGGCTTGTTTTGCGAAATTACGCGTGGCATAAATCGGCCCGATAAGCTTGTTTGCCTTAGAAACGATTTCGATCCCTTCCAAGCCAGGTGAATTTCGCATGCGCGAGCTTTGTTACCGCGAACAGCAACGTTTACCATATATTTGACAACAGATGAAAAAATTCTTCAATCCGACTGGTTATTCCACGCTCGGTTTCTCGGTTCACGAAACAACCGTGAAATTTTCGGGGCAACGTTCTCTCTGACGCTCGAGGGCTGGAGATTCGCTCGAACACGGACGCGTTCCCAAGAACCGCGGAACTTTTAACGAACCTGTTGATAGCCACCCGAGAAAGTATTTCCCGTCGAGAGGGCGGTGATGTATGGAAGCGTGAACGACAAGTGTTTCATAGATGAACGAGTTTTTCTCGCGCGCTGGGCGCGTGAACGCCGACGATAGAAGCGACAGGTAGGTATCTGTGATCGACGGGGAAATCGAATGATCATTTAACAGGCGACAAGTCAGACTTTTACGTACCATTTCATTTCGATTCGAAGGAAATGGAAGCTTTTATTCGAATATATATTACTTTTCAAGGGTTTCGAATCCTGTTGGAATTTTAACACTATCAATGGCTATTATTAAATTCCTTGACATATAACACGTTTTCGTCATGAATATAATTACGTGGGTTGTTCCATCATTACGGCCCTGGTAGAAAGGGCAGAAAAATTTTCGTTAGACCATTGAATAGCCGACCCTTTTCAGGCATATTCAGAATATCTTCATCTCCAATGTTATTAATATATTTAAAAAATCAGAAATAATAGATTTGGTAAGGATATACTTGAATTATGGGGAATCAATCAAACCAGAGTAAACAGAAGCTAAGCAGAGGCTCGGATGAGACCGACTACGTCGCACTTATCGAGACATTACTGTACTAGGTATTTTGTGAAAATATATATTTTTTTTTTCTTAATGGAAGCCGGTTGCTTCAAGCCCGTGAAAACAATGGAGCATCCTCGGTATTCGTTAACACCGTCGTACCGAATGAATTATTGTCATCGGGATCCTAAGATCTTCAGCCTCTCGTGGACGCTACCCCCGTCCATTTCTCATCGTTCGCGACCAGCCAGCCGAGACTCGAGGCCGCGAAGCGGGCACTTTACGAGCGCGCTTAATGATAATGGAGCGACGGGAATAATTTTAGCGAGCCGCCTTCAAGGGGGTATTCTTTCAGTATTTATTCCACGGCAGGCAAGAGGGGGCGAGGGGGTTGGTTGGCCCAAGGATCGATGCACCACGAGCCACCCAAAGGCAGGTGCTTTCGATGGTCGTTAGTCGGTCGAGAGTTTCCCGCTGGAAAACTTTCTCCGTTCATCCCCACGCGGCTAAATCCTCTCCGCTCCTGTCTCTTACTTTTTTTTTTGTCTATTTTCCATTTCTCAGCGTCGAAACAATTCCAGTTTTCCACCTTTATTCATCTCCCACCCCTGTTGCGCCCCTTTTGTTCGTCTATCCCCGTTCGTCTGTGGGTCTGTTCGCCGACTCTAGCTCCCCTCTTTATGCATCGATTTGGAAACAACCGCCCACGCTCGATACTATTTTCTATTTTTCACCACCCCCACCCCCCTCCTCCACTTCTTCCTACTCCTCCGCCATCCGTTTTAGCTCACTGCTCTTTCCATTCCTGTACTCCTACTGCTACTCCTGTTCCTTTTTTTTTTGCGCTGGGAATCGCACGTTCCATCGAGCCGTTAAGCCTCCAACGACAATGAGGGACAGAAGAGAGTAAAGGGGAATGAGTGCGTTCGTAGTCAGACACCGCGGATAGATGGCTGGTCGTTTTACGGTTTCAATGGGCAAGCAACGCCGGTTATACGAGAAAATAAGGGACCAGCCTCGGTGCTTTCGACGGTCTTTACCCCCGTTCCGAAACGCTGGAAACTACCTACCTACCCCCCACCCTCACAGAAATTTTCCGCTGCAAGGTTCCGCGGTTTTCGCTGCGAACGATTCCGTTATCGTTTCCCTCGTTTTCCCGAATTATTCTTTCTGCGTTCTGTCGTCGATTTTTCCCACCCCCCATTACGAATTCCATGACCGAACGACCGTCGACCAACTCAAGAAAAACCGAGCACTTTCGATGGTCGTTAAGCTGACGTGGAGCCCGCGTGACGGGACTGTCGTCGTCGCAAAGGATCGATTCGTCTTCTTTTATTGTGCTTCCGCGTCAGGCGGCACGAGCCTTTCGAAACAATCGTTCCTCGCGTTCGATTTCCTCGTGTCCCGGGGAAAATTTATCGAGTGAAATGTATTTGTCGCGGCTCTCTTCTGCTCTCTTTTCCATCGTTCACTCTCGACGGCGCGCGTGAACGTTGAGTCGGTTTCACGGTTGGACTATCGGAATTTATCTCCTTTCACTCTATGAGAATAAGAATATTGAAACACATGCGAAGAAAAGAAGAAGCAACCGAACACTCGAGCTTTGTTTGTATTTATTGGGGAGAAGGAGGACCTGAGGCTTGACTCAAGCTCGTGGATCTAGATTTCTTTCCATTTTTTTCATTGTTTATTTATTTTTGGACGGAATACTTGAAGTTCTCAACTGAGAATGTGGCGATCTACTTTACATCAGTGAAACTATGGATTTTTGCTGACAAAAGTTACATATTAACCGGACGATGTGCGACGGTGTTCGAAGATTCCTTGATACTGACAAGGAAAGGTCCCCAGGTTTAACACTGACTTTTTAATGAGATTTAGCAGAGTGATAGAGCTTGGAATTCTGAAGCCAATGATATTTATGAAATATTTAATGTTCAATACCGAGGAACCTCCGAAAACTCATCGAGGATTTACTGTAGTAAGACCCGTATATTCTACTCACGCATTCTTTAGACAACTTTGTACTCTATTTCAACGGGGTAAAAACAGGGGCTCGCATAAATTTCCGTCAAATAGAACAGCGAAAGTTGAACCGATATATCACAGCGGGGGTGGAAGTGTATCCGCGGCTTAACCAGTCGCTGGACGCAGCAACTGCGGGCCGAAAAGGAGAAAATTACGTGCATGGTCGGGCAACGAGAATGGATGGCCCACGGCTCGTTGGCTTCCTCTCCCATTCATTCGGAGAAAGAACTTTGACACGAGACAGATGCTCCTGGCCAGGTACACCCCAATTTTGTCAGACAGTGTTTTGCATAAACCGACCATCACCTACAATTCGTTGGATCGCGGGTCACAATTGGAATATTTACGAGACCACACAGAGAGTACGTGGCCGCGTTTCAGAGACGTTTAATATCCATCCGTGTTCAAAAGGGGACGCAGGTTTTCCCTCTTGGTTGACTTATACGATTCTACGAACAAGATTCTCGAGGCTCGTTTGCTTTCTTTATCGTCTCCGTGAACAACTGCTTTTTCCAAATCGCCAAATACCAGCCCGCCAGACACCTTTACGGTTCCACGGAGTTCCGATGGGGGTTATTGCGAAACTTCGGGACGTGGGAAACGCGGACGGCTCGGCGTTTCCAAGTTGAAACTGATTCGATGAAACGCCTTTTCATGAATTTTATGTTAAATCATCCCTCCCTCGCTGCGTCGAAACTTTCGCCCGGCGTTTCATGATCAGATTTAATCCTTCGCACTTTCGCGACGGCTGTGCCACCCTTTATTGCACGAGAACCCCGACTATAATCGGAGGGGACGGTTGGCGACGAATGAATCGTGTCTTGCGAGTTGGTACCGCCCGATAGTATCTGTTATGCGAACTTTAACGCGGTCGGGGAGAGCCTCGTAGGGATAGTTCGTTGTAAGAACATAGCGAATGCGCTTGAGATTATCCAGTAATGTGGGATTGTAGGTTAGTACTATGGTATTGTTCAGATTCACTGATGGGGATGACGTCTGAACACTCAGTGCCGAGAAGTCTTCGACCACTCATCGATGATTTACTGTACATCCAAATGAGGGACAGAGAAATTCACTGTACCGATAGTACGAGACTTTTATAGAATAAGAATCTATTTCCTGATGGATCTGATCGTAGAGAATACAAGTCTAAGCTGTCTAACGAGTGGAAAACCGAGGAAGGTAATAGAGATCCAGCGGGAAAGTCGCCCGTTTCTTATATGAACGAAATTTCCGACGAGACAAGACAAAGGGGTTGGATATAGCGCGGACAATCGACCGTTCCCGGGGTTCTCCGTGTCCGAAAGTTCATGAATAAGTAGACCACGGATAAAAGCAAAGTTGGTAAGTGTATAATTAACAAGAACGAAGGCTAGGGGCGGGGGTTGAAACTCGGCTGACGGTTCCGAAGCGAAGAAAAGGGGGCTGTTGCGCAACGAACACGGGGCTCGCCCACCTGGGACAGATCCCTTCCTCATACCCTCTCCTTCGAAGTGGGTGGACACGAGGGAAAAAATATAGAAGGGAAATCGTGTAATGCCTTTCAACTCCGGGACAACTGGAAAAGTAACGCTGGAGGCAAACCAAAGGGGATGAGGGACAAGCGGTCGAAGATACTCATTTTTCTTCCGACAAGGACTATTTATCTCGGCAGCGTGGAGAGGTAATTAGCTTTCGACCGTAAACGATATTTCCCATCGCTGGGCTCTCGCGCAACTTTTAATTACGATTTCGCCCACGATCGGGAGGCCGAGATCCGGACTGAGGAGGCTGAATCGAACTTAATAACGGAAGTAACGACGTTATCGACTCACTTTATCGCGAATGGTAGAGGCACACTGGGACCAGCCGATTAGTAACGTCGTTAAGGGGCGGAATAAACACGCGGACGATATCGATCATCGAAATGCGTGAACTGTTCAGGGAGAACATTGGATAGGAGAGGAACTGAGCCGGAGAAGTTTAGGGAAGTTTGATGATTCGATTCTGAGGTAATGCTAAATATTCTCAACTTGCTCGCGTATTATACACTTTCACGAACCAAAGTGCAGCAGTTTAATTTTTAAGCTTAATTTATAATTATTTAAACACGTTGAAGAATTTCTTTAATGTCATCAGCTTAATTCAATAATTTTATACAACATTGTATTCTTACACAATTTCATTACGACGTTATGGCTGAACCATAAAATAATCCTACAGTATTCAACGTGTGAAACGAATTACACTTAAAACGTTTATACCGTAAGGAAGGTACGATTACGCTCGATGTCACCCGTTAGACGAGATCCACAGCTCAGGCGGTAGTAAACGTGGGTAGATAAAAAAAGAAGCGTGTTTCAACGTTTCTGCGGGGAAACCGTGTCGCCGGGAAAGGAGTGGAAACGATATCTTTCCGCGGCGGCAGGCCCCTAATGACGTTCGAGCGGCGTTGGTGCGCGATACACCGGCGAACGGATGCGGCGCGATGAAAAATTGGATGATGGCTTCCCCGGCCGTTGGTTGAGCTTGTAGCGACGTGTACATACAGACTTCGTCTACATCATCGTTCCCTGTCGGCTGTGGCGTCGTCGTTCGCGGAAATGCTACGGCGAAAAAGCCTTTCTCTTTCAACGAGAGCGAGCGTGTGATCGCAACGGAGAAGGAGAGAGAGAAAAGAGGCGGGCGGTGAAAGAACGAGCCGACTACAGTGGAATTCACGAGTGATTTTCAGCGAGGGACGCCGCCGCGCCAGTGAAAAGCGCCGGTGGATCTAGAGGCTTGCCAACCGCCTCATATTTTATGACCGAGATCCCCCAACCCACTCATTTCGACGATGCTTTCACGCGTAGCCTGTATTCAAGTAACACGCTAGACGACAACGCTCCCTCCCTTCAGCCCCGGAAGAATTTCTAATTCCTCCGATCGGGAGCTTCCTTTTTGCACTCGTCGGAAGCCAATTTGTCCGGAATTGTGTACCCAGGGTGGCTACAGGAAAGCCTGATTTGCTATCGTGATGAAAGGCTTGGATCGAATGAAAATGCGAGGAGGGTCGATACTCAGCCCGTTCGAGAAAAACGGGACGTGCAGTCTACATCACGCTTCATACTACGTTTCACTACGTTTCACGAGGTCATCAATCGAGCCCGTCTATATCCAGCAGTACAATCATACATTCAACAATTTATAACTCAGAAACGAAGCTTCGCACTTAATTTCCTCTTACCTTCGTGCATAAAATCCACCTCCTATGAAACTATTCCACATTTCTATCAGCACCCTGTACATTACCCCGCATTCGCGGTGTCCCTGGGCGGATAAGTGGAAATATGAGTTCGGGGGGAAAAAAACTCACTGCGACAGAAAGTGTCACGGGCAATTTAAATATTTCCCGGGCACAGGGGTTCACGCGTCCGGCGACAGGACCCGGGCGAAAACGCGCGCGTTAACGCGTTTCAACCGTGTCTCCAGGCGAGCTAAATCCCCGGGAGTTGTTTATGGAAATCACGCGTCCGTTCGCGCGCGTTGTTGTTGTGTCCGGGACGAGCGTTGGCGGGGATTTTGCCGGCCGGTTAATGCCGTATTTACGAGAAAGATCACTTATGGAAATTTGTGCAATGGGTCTGTGCACCCCCCGACAAAGTGTCTACCATCTGCCTCTGTCTGAGTCCTATCCGCTACCGTTTGAATAATAAATCAAAGCGAAGCGGTCGGTCGCCGCGTAACTGCTCGCGTTACGTCTACGCGGGTATTCTCTCTATACCTACACGTCTAAATATTATATTCCACGCGGCAGTAGAGGGTTGGTTGCACGATGGCGTAAACTGCACCCTGGCAATATCGCGAGTTTATAATAATTCAGGCGAGCGTTAATTTCGTATTCCGGACGAGTATGCCCAGGCGCAAGAGACGGGGTCCCTTTGGGCAGATTAGCTTAATACGTTATACACCTTGTTATATTAACGTTCTTCTAACGTGTAGCCAAGCACAGTTGGCCATAGCTCACCGTTCTTTGAGTTTGACGATCTCATTGATTCATCTCTGATTTTCTTTCGTATCAAATACAGTTGAGAGCACCGTTGCTACAGGGTTATTATCTCTGTTGGACAGTTCTGCGTCGCTTCTTGTGCACCCTTGTATAATGTATGAGTATTTTAACAGTAATTTGGGAGCATAGTAGTTATTACTATGTATGATCGTGTTTCATCTTTCGGACAGTCTGTCGGTGTCACTTGCATGCAGATTCACCCATTTCGCGAGTAAAACGTGGATTGACGACCGGTAGAAGCTTCTGGGAAACATAATTGGGAGACTGGTAATTTCGCGATATATTGTGTACCTAACGTTGATCATTTTGTATCTTTAATGTCGTTAATAATATACTCTTCCTGTATTTTTCCACTGCTGACCACTATGAGCTATATTTGACGGAAGTTTTAACAGTATATATTTAATTATCAAGATTTTATATAATTTATTATTCTATCACCACGTGCCTCGAGTAAACGCCGTTTTTACGCACGCATACACTGGCGCTGCTTAGCGACAGGGTCTTTGTTCCCCCTTCCAATCATTCTTTCAAAAGAACGTCCATCATAGTTTATCATTTCCGTTATCACAAAAGCACAGAAGCTAACCGTTTCATATTAAATTGTTACAACCAGAATTAATATTCTTTATACGAACGAAACTAATATCCATTCCTTCAGGACCTAAGAGTAACGATGTGTACCCGCCCCTTTAAAGGAAAGTTTGAATATCGTCCATCGAAATGGACAGTTTCGTGCAAAATTTACTTAGTATTCCGAGTTGGCCGGCTAGTTTTACGGCGAACTATATACACAGAATTGAAATGATTAACTACCGACCTTAACTCGGCCAGGCCTGCGACCTACGCGCCATATTTTATGGGGCATCCTCCATTTGCCGATCCTTTCACTCCCTGTGGCGGCCATATTTGAGGCCATACGCTAGACACCGTAAATTCGTGGCCGTGTCGTAAATTCCGCTCAACATACTTTTACCCTGTCCGTTGCACGTGATTGGTCTTCGTGGATCTCCCACGCACTATAAATATTTTCAATTCGTGCGCCGCAACAGTTTTAATATTAATAACCCGATTCGGCTCCGGGCCAAAACCGAATGTTTTATGCCATCCCTATTGCGCTCGGAACCCCTGCGATCCCGACATCCATTATACGTGTCGATATCAACGGGAACCAGTGCTGGCTGGTGCAACATGTAAACAATGTAATGTGTTCCTGAGACACGTCGTGCCTCGTTACGCCGGAAGATCCGGTAATCTTCAAGAATTTATTGCCTTATACTGTATAATACATTGTAATCGATCGAACAATTATATTCTTCGTGGGAGAAAAATTGTCCACCTTCCAATTTTTCTAGAAAATATAATTTGTCAAATGAACCATAACTCGTCTCTATAATGTCTACGTGATTTAAATTACGCATAATCTAGTTTGTAGTATCAAATACGATAATCCAGGTAACACGATATTATCCAGGTAAGTCAGTAAAACATCATAGAATTTCAATAATCCTAATTACAGGGATTATCAACGGACAATAATTCGATCTCTGATCTGTATATAGTTTCTATGGCTTAGGTAATGATTTAGATAGTTTCCTCTTGGGTCACACTACAAGTCAGATTATGGTGTTGTTTAGATGATGGTCCTCTAATGATTACACGAATATCAGTGCGAATAGCATATAATCCCAGATAACCGTGCAGGTGTCCCAGACGATAGAGATTCGAAATCATACATCGAAAAGTTAAGTGGATCAGATCGCTGGTATTGATACTATTAATAGGACCAAACGATATAGATCAGGGGCGCACCTGGGTTCGTTCGAAAACCGTACGTTCTACAGGTCATGTAACGATTTCAAATTATGTTGCAACCCTGATAATATGCTCCATAACATTATCCAAACAACTAATCACAAATGCGTCTAGTTACGTCCACAAGTTTAACAATCCAGCATACGAAATAATTCCTATTCAGCTCATAAATTATTATTCACGATAGCTCATGAAGACTATACATAGACCACCTGACATTAGAACTCACAATAGCCTATGAAACGCTTCTAGATGAACAACGCAAACACACTGACCGCCACGTAAACCGTACTAAACACCTCGAGTCATTAATGAACCCAATTGTGAGCTAATACAACAGCAATCAGCTTCGAAATGATGCCAGATAATTCGTCAAAATTTTCAAATGCATGTTCGCAGTTCGTCCAATCGAAACTAATGGATTCAACGTTCAACCAGATCTCCGTCGTACCGTCCTGCGAAACGCAAGGCTTTCGTTGACAAAACAACGCCAGGAAATCATAAAACCAGCCTGGGCGCGAATTTATGCGTGCGCACGTACCGCCACGGCGAAGAACGTGGGGAACGTCGAGCGCGGAACGACAGAGAAACGTTGAATTAAAGTTTTACAAGGGACCCTAGCGTAAAAGTTTCGCCGTGCCACTCGACGCACCGGCTAATGCGTTTCAATTAAGCAACAACGACCATCTTGTCGCATACAGGGTGTAACAAAAATGTTGGTGGACCCGGAAATGGGAGACTCGTGAGGTGATTTGAAACAAGTTTTTCTTTAGTAAAAATATTATACGAGGTTTAGTTAACGAGATATTAACAAAAAACTACGACCAATCAGAGCGCGAGTCTGCCAAATCACCTCACAAGTCTTCCATTTCAGGGTCCTCCAACATTTTTGTTACACCCTGTATATCCACGCCTCGATGAATTTTTATTGACATCTTGGAAAGGTTGCGTGATTAAACGAATTACCTGATTATACCTACCCCGTCCTGAATCAAGACGCAAAAAATACAATGGAAGGGTGGTGGGACACAGGTGGAGAGAACAAAACGAACGAAAGAAGCGGTAAATCGATTTACGTGCCCGGTCGTTTATTCTCATCGAGGGATTAAATGGTAAATTGGCCTTGGCAAGCGCCAATTACCCCACCGATGGGCCAGCCAGGAAACATTGTTTTAAAAGTTGCACGAGCCATAGGGATGCTGAACGAATTCGTGGAGGTGGGTTGGTACAGGCGTAATCGGAACGAATTCATTTTCGATGCCGTCGAACGCAAATCGTGTGGCGTACCCTAAATTTACCCGTTGCCTCAACACCTGGAAATAGTCAATTAAGAAAACGAACGTGGTCTGGTGTTGCCTCTTTTCTACCGAATTAAACGACTCGCGTGTACCACGGCGTGATAAAATGTCTCTGGGGTTCTTTATCCGGACGTCGTCGTGGACAACGCCTTCCGTTTCTGTCCCTACGTTTACGCGATTTAATTTTCGCTCCTCTATTGTTCCCTGTCCCACAGGCTGTAACTTGAGGATTCCAAAGGTAATCTCACGACGATCGTTCATTCGGAGCTCCCGACGATCACGGTTTAATACGTTTCGCGACTAATTTCGGGGAGGTATTAATTTTTTTTTCTCTTGGACGGCAAAGAATTACCACGAAGAAATAGTGCTCTGAAGTTGTTAGTGACGAGATATAAAGTTGGAGCTTTTAGCGAAGGAACAAGTGAATCTTTGGTTTTACGATTGTGATGTGTACATTGCGTGGCGTAACTATAAAGCGACCCTAAAGTTTGCAAGTCTTGTGTACTGTGGTTGAAATAAAAACGAACCAAGTGTGCTATGTCTGAAATTGTGCCGAGTAATAATGTTTATCCAGAGGAGGATAAATTATATTCCTTAGAGGAAAAGTGGTTCGTTTTTATTTTAACCGTAATACATGAAAATTTTAGGATGGTTTTATAGCACACTGTGTATGTGCAGTAAAAATTGGATTATTTCGTGTCTGCTCCTCGATAAATAATTTAATACTCTTACAAAATATAGAGCATCCTTAATTATCCAATTGTTCAGAAACATTAACAATATTTTAAGTCTTTCCGTTCACAGACACTTTATACACGCATGTAATATAACGCAAGAAAAACAGAAACGCTAAAGATGCAAAGTACTCCAGTATATCATCTTCCTGTTCCTGTTTTCATTCATGAACCGTAAAAATTGCAACCGGTCCAAAACTTTTGAGCACTGCCGTAAAAGCACGTCCTTTTTGCGAGGGGCAAAACAAAAATGGGAGAAATGCTTTTCCTGGCCATTTGCTCCTCCCCTGGATAATATTTTGCTTTGTAGATGCGTCTTTCCGGATGGACGGTGTAATCAACGCTCTTATGAATACAGGACTTTGCTAATTGTGAGTCCTTTTTGCGTGGGAACTCTGCCACCAGGCATACACAGTAGGATGAAACCGGCCACAAATTTACAATTACACAAAACTCTTTTGAATATATCTTGCTCTGTAAATTTCCTTCTCTCTTTTAGAGGTTTGAAGATTATCGAACTGTAAACTCGAGTGTTTCCATTTGAGCTATGCATTCTGTGACAAAACATATTATAATCTGAACGTGTTAAGTAAAACAGTCTAGAATGACAGTAGTTTGGTAGGTGGCAGGGAATGGGTCTTTCACCCTAGTACGACTTTCGAAAATATTTGTAGAAGCATATTTTATCGTCTATTAATTTCTTAAATACCGTATGGTATTCTCCTTCTTACTTTCTGTTTTCTGGAAACATATTACAACCGTTAGCAAGAAATAAAAAGACTGACGTTTTAACAAGTCTCTGACGTGACGTCGACGTTCCTCATAGTATGAATCGACATTTATCGTTATCGGGAGAGCGAAACAAAAATGGCGCAACAGAAATAGTCGGGGAACGATAACCATAAACGGATTACGAAGCGACACCTACACCTGTAGATACCCGTAAAGAATACCATATCTGAGAAAATATTACTCCGATGAAAAACCCATGTGTATTCCCGGAACTGCATGAATCCCGTGTCCATGAAAGTACCTTATTTACGACCGTGGGATATCTATGTATGTATGGAAATGTGCGGCAGAAATCTAGAGGAATACCGTATTTATGAGCGCCAGCCGTATCCACGTGAGTGTTACACACCTATGGGACCCGTTACGTCTGCTCGAAAACCGACCGAGCGCAAAAACTCTATAAAATTCGAGAGTAGATAATTCCACGGTGAAAAAAAAAGAATATCGGAACCGTAGAGATAAATTCTCCACGCGTACACGGGGGTTTCGAATTGGAAATAATAAATATCGCATTAAATCGTTTCCCATGTGGAAAGTCTCATTCCACCCCCCTCGTCCCCCGATTCGTTTTTATTCTCTCGTTAATTAAAAGTCACCACGAAAACACGCCTGTTCGCGAGTTCGTTGCGCGTTTCGTCGTCGGATAAAATGGATCTCCGGTGTATCTGCGTCGGGCATCGCTCAAAAAATGAACTCAACCACCCCTGTCCAACCGCCCCCTTTGGGTTGAATGCTACAAACGAGCCTATCCGGGGTGGTTGTAAAAAAAAAAAAAACGAGTGGTCGGATAAAAAGTCGAAAGCTTATCTCGCCAGGGGAGGGATAGGAGCTTTTTCTCATCCGGCCTTTTCACTTTTTACCGCTCGACGTAAAGCCGAGGAGACGCGCACGGGACTATCTCCCTGAACTTTCCATTTCGTACGGAGAAACGCTGGTAAAAAAGGCTACACGCGGAATTACAGAGCCACCGACTCTGTGTTTGTACGTGTGTGTCCTGCCGTTCAGGATTTCACTCTGTGAGGTCAGTCAGCGAGATTTACATTATGCGCATCCCCTCCTTTCAACCCCCATCCCGTTTCCAGAGGCTGTGTGCAACCGTCGGTGCAGCGCGATTAAATGGCACATGCGCGTCCTTAGCGTGCATAAAGTCCCGGAAAGTAATGAAAAGCTGGTTACGCCCGACGATAAAAGGACAACGGTGCCTACTGATTACGAGCCGACGCGATGGCGGAATTGAGTCAGACAATTGGGAGGGTTGGGAATTGGTTCATCGAGACTACGCGCGGAGTTCATCATCTCTGTTCTTCTTGGAGGGCCATTGAATAGCTGAAATTCTAGGGGTGAGGGCGGCGCAAGATGTCGGGGAAACGAAAAAGATGTGGTAAGTAAGGAAACCTTGAAAATGGTAAAAGATGTCGGGGAAACGTGAAAGATGTACTAACAATGGAAAACGTAAAAGTAAGAAAAGATGTCGAGGAAGCTGGACTGAGGTAGATTCTATAACAGGATAATCACTTCACTAATTTGTCAAAATAAAATAGTGGAATACCTGTTGCTACTTCTAATAATATATTTTGCGTGAACTCACATTGGAAAACGCGAATCAACGATGTTTCCACAGAAACGTTCACCCATAAACTTCCAACTAAAAATTGCAAGAATACAAAAAGAGTTTAATGATCGTTGCCAAAATGATATTCGAACGAAATCATACGAACTGTTCTGTGTATTCAATTACCGTTTAATTACCGGTCATCATAATTTGCTCTTCCCGTATCCACGGGCAATTAAAGGGTAATTATAAAAAATTCTCCCTTTATCCAACGATAATTCGACCAATTAATTCGGTTTGGGCAGCTTGCCGCGGCGATTCATTTTAATCTTCCCTGGTAATTATTTTCAAACGAAACCACCCCTTCCAGTTGCGTTTAACCGAATCCATTAAAAGTCTCGATCGCGCCTTCGTCTGCTTCAATTCGCGACGGCAGAATTCCTAGATCACGGCCTTCCCCCAGATGTCGTTTAGATAACGACGGATTTATCCACGGCTAGAAAACTTCCATTACCTCCGTTAAGCCACCGAATTCCTCGCTATAATGGGGAACTTGCGGCCCTCCATCCCCTTCTACCCACCCCCCTTCAGTCTCGCCGCAACACTTTAATGAATAACAGTATCGACACTTCCGGCGGTGACTCCGCTAGTTTCCGGATCTACGAAACCTCCAGAGAGGATAGGGGGTGAGAAATTTCGGAAAACCTGTCCGAGAAGTTCGACGTCTGACAAGTTTCGGCCAAGTATAAAGTTCATGGAATTGCTTCTAACCCGATTTCGGAGGGGTTGGAATAGCGATTCCGTCTATGGCGGACATCCTTACGCTGAAAAGACCCCATGAAGATATATTCTAGCGGAGAGAGGATTCTTTGGACAATTTCCGGTTGTACTCCACCTGCAGAAAGCCCGCGGGCGTGCAGTGTCGAGATTAATCTCGGCGACGCCCTTAATTTCGGGGGTAGCACAACGCTGGCAGTCCTGTTGCTCGACTTGTGCTCAGAGTTCACCAAAATCTGGTGTTTACGGGGGACTGGTAATGAACCAGGGGAGAAATTTCCAGGTTCACGCGTAGCTGGAGGTGCTACGGGTCCTTCCTAATCGTTCCACGTTAAACATCTATTATGGTCGTTAACTGTTTGTCGGGGGTGAAATAACAAACAAATGATCTGAGATTACGGTGGATAGCATTTCGAGAATAATTTCGGTGCTTCTCGTTGCGTTTCATGTTAAATGGATTGAGTTGATGCAACTTTGATTACGATGTTATTGATGTTACGATGCCATTGAGGTAACTCCGTCCCGTTAACACACTGACAAACGGTAAACGTTCTGGTCCGCCACATGGTTTATTTTGGCACCACTATTTGGAGTATTCATTTTCTTTTATTACACCACGCTGACACAAATATGTAGTATTTGCTCCTTCTAACCAAATAATACTTCCCCCTCACATTTCTTAATATCATCAAAATCAAATTACATATTGAAGCTGATCACGTTAGGTGGGACACCCTGAAAACAACGAAGAATTCATCTACTAAGTGCAACCCAACGAATTAAATCTCCACCTTCGAGTGCAGAGTGAGAGTCACAAAAATAATACGTCGCCGTATGGGATACGGTGGATGAAATTGAAAAGCAAGACGACGTCGGGGCGAGAGCTGTCCGTCGTAAATATCATGGAACGCGAACACGGTGTAAATTTCCCGGGTGTAATGGCGGAAATGTCCGTGCACGCGACACAACCGAGGGTGGAGGGCTCGTCGAGCAACGCTTTAATAACGAAATTCCGCGGGCCCGATTTGAAAAGCTGTCGCTGAAGCCCTGCTGCGAACGCACTCACGCCGGGGTATAAAGAATAACGTTTAACCAGGCAAATATAACGGTTTCGCGGTGCGTTCGACACGCGGAACAGTGGAAAACAAGCGGATAAGAGGGGTAGGGGTAGGTAGAAGCATTTTAGAATTGAGTTACTCCCGGCCATTGGGAAGCAATGAAGCATCCAGCTAGCGAATCTGCACCGAGTTTGCGCCCGCTTTTGCTATGCCGTTCCCTCTCCAACCCGTTCTCCCTGTACCGTGCACGTTAAAGGATCGCGTACACATGTGACCTGATGGGAAATATCATTTTTATTTTTTTCTTCTATCAACTTCGACCATTTTTCGAACTGTTTCCCGGCCATTGAACGCTGGTAACGATGCAAATACAAGCGCAGTTGAGGTGTAAAAACATCGATGATCGAATTTTTCTTGGTTTGCTTTCGATCTGCATGCCATGGAAAATCGAGAACGAGGGAGAACACAGAGAGACAGTTTTTTTATATAAACCGTCAGAGCGGACGGGTATGCGCGACAAAAACAGTGGAACAGAGGGAAAATTGTGTTGTGTCTGACCGTTAATCGACTTCATCTACTGGCGGAATAAACGATCAAACGAGCCGAAGTACTGAGCAACGAATGATGAAAATCAAACGCAATGGGAAAAATTTATCAGGACCTGGTGACAATTTCCACCCACCCTAATGTGTTTTCCAGGTAAGCTAGACGATGCCGAATCGATATTAAAGACCATTGGAAAGTCGGGCATTGTTTGGCGAAACCAGCGAATATACAGTGATCGTCGCGATCACCGCCGTGGGGAAACGAATTTTAATTGCGACAGACATTTCAATATTTACCTACCATCCCTCCCCTTCGGAACGAACCGTTCGAAAATTCGTTGCAAAATTTTCACCGTCGATATCGATCGCGACGTAGTCGGATTTCATCCAGTGACACCACTGACAGCCGATAAATTGGGATTTGATCGATGACCTTCGCCGTAGTAATAACTGCACGTCGGATGTTTGCTCACGGCAGTCCCAGAATTCCGTACGGGCTCGAGGCTACTAAAACCCGAGAACCGTTTTCCACACGAGCGAAGAGAGCAACCTAATTCTCCGAACCGAGAGGGGGGGCTCGCCTCGGGTAGGGAAATAAAAAGTCCGTTTAATCCGCGGGGGAAAAGAGAGAAAGAGACGAGGGGAAGAGAGAGCGGCGTAGAGCAAGAACAAAGGACGTCTCCTGTTACGCTGGATAAAAAGTGAAGATTGCCTAGTGAACACGATGTAATCACTATTGATTGCGCGAAATTAACTTTCATTATACTTTCGCGCGACGAAAAGTGGCTCCGAATGTGGCCCCCTCCCACGAAAAAAATCGGAGAATCTGATTCTCCGTGCTTGAACATCGATCGGGTCTGCTTTCAACGTTTCCTTTAATCACGGAATAGAATATAGAATATTGGAATATACAGGGAAGGCAAAAATTGATTATATTGTCTAGGGAAATGTACAGACATGGGTGGTTTGTTAACATCTTCAACTGGTTGTTTAAAAAACTTAGCTCTGGGAGCGCAACATGAAATTTCCTTTCAAAAATCCGCAGTCTACTCATTACCTGTCGTATCAAAAAACGTTTTGATGGATTATGTAGCATTTTTTTTATTGGATTGATACATTCTTTTTAATAACGTACAAGTAATTTAATATGATATAAGTAAGTCGTTTCTAAAATATTTAGGTCCGTAAACCTAGTATTAATCGCGTTACCAGACTTTACGCAAGGCTCTCTTTAAGAAGGTCACCCATGTTTCTGCAAGAGCCCAGTTGAAGGATCCTTGATCTCGGAAACCACATAACCCGAGACATCCCCAAACTCGCCCGGAACAGTATTCTATAAACCCAGAAAAGACTCCTGGAACTTCGTGGCTGTATACCCACACCGAAACGTTTCGTAGAACGATCGGAGTCAAACCAGTATATTCCAGGTCAGACTTATCAAACAGTATCCTTTTCCCCACGTTATTCCGTAAACTTCGTCGACCAGCGATAAACTATTAAACACCCGGTGTGTCTCCCCGATCCGAACTGTCATAAAACGTGAACGATCCTAATCCACGGAGTTGTCCAACTTTTATTACAGTCGCAATCTTCAAAGTTTACGTTTCCAGGGAACTGTCGGCTACCTCCGTTGACGGATATAATAGCATGCAATCATGACGAACCATGATAATAATGATCAGGTGACCCTAGAACGCAATGGCCTTGAATCTCTGTGTTAGGGGATCAGTCGTTTAATCGTTTCGTTGAGGAGAAGAGCCAGGTGTGTTGCGAAACGACGACTTTTCACGTGGATCGCGACAAAATCAAACGGTCCGTACTTGCCTGCCTCTAGGGGGACTTGGCTCTTAGACCTTATCTGCGAAAGGGGGTGCCTGGACGTTTGCGATTCGTCGAAAGCCCCGATAGGAGACACGGGTCTGGCAGTGATAGGTCAACCGACCCGTAGTATTGAACCTTGATCTACGCCCGAGGAATGAAGGCACACATCGCTGGCTTCGAACTGGGGGATATCCATCGGTTGACATGTCCAACGGTCGAGTGGATCAGTTTACCCGCGACCGATTCACGTGGACGACATGTTCGACCAGGATTTAAACCGACGGGGGGGATTAATCCTCCGCTCGCTGGGATGCGACGAAACTCGACCGGGGCTACGTTGTCGTCGTCGTCGCAGTCTACGGATGTTCGTTTGGTTATCCAATTAATTGGCTCTCCGGCCACTGGCTTGTTAAAACCGACGGCGTTGCAAGACTGGTCGTGCGTGAACGGCGCACCGTGGTTGCTGTTGGACTTCAATTCACAACGTTCTACGGTCAAGGAGAAGCTTGGTCCTCGCGTAAATGGTTGATCTGGAGGTAGCTGGTGGTCGTGTCTGATCAATGGTACACTCAATCCACTTGTACCGATGAAATGATTTTCAGGACGGTTTGGAGAATTTTCAATTCATTAACCCTTTATTTCTCAAGGTATTTAAAAAGTAACGAAGGAATATTTTGTTGTATTTTTGTGTATATTACATGACATAAATGATTCACGAGAACATTTTAACGTTTTGAAACCATCTAATACTCAATACTTGAGTTCCATTAAGTGAACGAGACAGATATGAAAAAATACATGATATCAACATTTTATTTCGTAATCTAGAGTACGTCGCCATATGGCAACAATGGGAACGAAAGGGTTACCCGAGCCACGCCTAATGGAACTACTTTACTCAATTAACTCAGCGATTCTGTGACCACGTACCCCTACATGGACACAGTTAATAATAAATACAATCTAAGTGGGTCTACCGCAGGTATTCTGTAAGAGTCAATTACCAGAATGCTTCAGACAGGCAGTCAAGAAACGTGAAAAACTTCCTGCTCCCTTGACGTGCGACAACTATTTTCCTGCTCGCAGACAGCCGAACTCTTTTCACAACATCGCTGAGTATCTATATAACTCCGTGACAAAACTTCTGTATCGCGACACGATTGAATGGAACGTAAAAGCGACTCCGTGGCCCCGCGATAAAGGATCGATCCATAGTCGACTATCGACACTTTGCAAGCCACAACAACCGTTACCATCGCGGCGATCAATGATCAGAACAGAACGGTAGAATAGAATGCTGTACGGGATTCGGTGGGATCTAAGAAATACGAGGATACTTTCGGGTAATGGCCATTACCATTCGTCATCCCCAAAAGAGATTAAAGTTAGCTCGTGTTCGAGCCACCGATCGTGGGACGATAAAGGGTGAAGGGGAGACAATTCGGAGGGGTGGAGCGGGGTGGACTGGTGAATTTCTTGGCGGTCGTACACGCGCTTTACTACGCTCGAGGTAATCGTGTTCCTCCGACCGTGATCTAACCCCCCTCCAGGCAGTATTCACCTGGAAATTCGGAGTATCGATCCGCGACGAATATAATCCTGGCGTCGCTGTCCGTGGGATAGGTAGGTAACGTTCCGTGAGGCTGCGCCAGACAATCGTTAACAGAAGTGTATTGAAAGGATCAGCCTTATCAAATCTGGTGATTGACGGTTCGTATCAAAGAACAGGGGAAGTACCGGGGAGGAGAGAGACGGAGAGTGCGCGCAACCGTTCGTAACGACGTATCCATCGGTCCGTTATACCATTGATTAAGTGGAGCGCTCGTGTACGCCGCGAGATTCTCCACCGACCATATCGCGCGGCACGATTTTAATCGATCGGATTATTCCGCGCCACGCTCGAACTCACCAATCCCGTCTACGATTGCTCGTCCGCGGGGGTGAACCTCCCATCCCGCACCCTCCCCTACTGATCTGATTTCGGCCACCGTTTTTCCGATCGACCGTTGCCAAGCGATCGTTAACCGTAACGAGGGAGAGAGATCCGAACGGTAATCAGTAACGAGGAGCTACGCGCGAGAAATAATGATTGCCTCCCCCTGCCACCCCCCCGAGTTTTCCCTCTAATCTGATCTTCTGGCGGTTACACGGCTCGTATCCGAAAATTCTGCGAAAACCCATCTGCGGTGAATATCATAGTACACTGTGGTTTATTGGTTTGGGGACGCTCCTTCGGGCTTTAAAATGGTTACCTTCCTTGGGGAATATTTATGATACTCGAGCAATTCTCCTTTCATACTAGAACTAACTGGTGAGTATATTTATTTTTATCCGATCAATGAGTAAAACAACCTTTTGAAAGTATTCAAATTTATTAATTTAGCTAGTTTCTTCATTATTGTACTGCAATAAAAGTTGTGACGGATCAGGGAAAATGCGTTGTAGTAACATTTTCAACATTTTTATAAGTTTAATATTTTTAATTAAAGAGGCGTATGTAATATTTTTAATAGAAGAGATACGTGTACACAGAAAATCTTTTTATCTAAAGATCGAATAAACTTCCCAACGGCAGCGTATTTGTTTTGCTAGTGTACACCGGCCAATATTCTGATAGCGAACTATAGAACGCTACTGAACCTCGAAGAGAAGAGATTCGACACATTTCTATGTTTTCACGGATCCCGAATCCAATTTTCTTTTTTCGAGCATCCTGATCCTCCAGGGCCTCCCGTGATAGAACATTAAAGGGGATCGACCGACGAAGAAACGGGCCAAGTCCAATATGTACTCCCGTATATCAGTTGATTTGACGCGTAAAACTCGATCTGTTCGATTTAATACTCAACAAAATAAAAACAAATAGTTTCGAGCACTTTTACAACACTTGATATCGATACGCTAATTGAACATTTCAACCAGCTATTTGTTCAATTAAAGCCCACTATATTATTGTATATTCCAGTAATATTAACGCGTTATGATCAATATTCATTCCCGCGTATAAATATTAGGACATTTATCGAATAAGCAGCAAAATGTTGCAAGACATTACGAAATAACTGAATGTCTGAATTAAATGTAGGGGGTATCAAAACTCGATGGAAAGCGCTTTTGCTTCTATAAAGTACTAAAAGTGGCCTAAAATATATTATTTTTACGAAACATAACATTTCCTTCATACAGACCAGATGTAATACTTACGGTAATGTAAGTGTATACGCGTTGCCTTGAATATATTTATTATACTGCTAATTATATTCAGAAAATGTTACATGTGCCTGGTTAGAAATTCAATATTTCGTCGTCTAATTTAGTGACACCAGTCATCCGATGACAACCATGTTAGTCAAACGTATTAAAGTAGTGGTTTTCCTTTAAAACACCATTACGATCGTCTTTCGATATTCTTGGCAACGAGCTCGATCCCATCGCCGGCTACAAAGTTTCCGCTCAAACTGCATTATCTCTAGCCAACAAGAGTCGAAGGTAGCTATCCAGGGACCGAACCATCCGGTTCCCGTGTTCTATGAGGATTTAAACTAGACGTCCCCCTTTTGTAATTCCTGATCCGGATTTGAATTCTCCCGTATCCGTCGACCACGCCGGGCTTCCCCGTTGAAAGACGTTCCCTTTCAAATCGGCTGCTCTCGTAAGTAATTTTCATTCCCTATAAGACGATAAATCCTCCGATCTAACGATGCGAATTGAAACTTTCCCTCGATATCCCTTGGTCGAAAGTAAGTGCATACATCTACAGGTCGAGAATCATTTTTTGATTGTTTCATCGGCGATCCTTCGACCAATTTTTTTAATCGAACCAACTTGCATGGGACCAGAACCCATCGATGCAGCGATAGGTAATGCATCCAAGCATGATAATTAATAATATACAGTGTCCACAGCGATAATTCTCCAATGTACGATTTCATTTTTGTTTGTTTTTGTATCACTGGTCGGACCAATATCGACACGAACTACAATACCTCTGAAAATCGACGATTCGAGAATTACCGTGAGCTTTATGGCGACTGTTTGCTTAATTGGATGGTTTACATTGTATTGACATACTGTTACGGACCCAGTTCCCGTTCAATTAAAAGTAACTATGGAGGGTTTTTTAACATAAAAATAGAAAATTAACTGGTCACTAGACTGCGGATTTTTATGCAAAATGACATTTTATGACGATACTTACAAAAACGAGGACAAAAGTGGGAACTTCTTTCTTACCTGAAGTACCTTATTCGGTCAAGAATAAAATAGAAAACTTGTTGCATCTGATTAAACTATTGTATTTTATTGTATTTGACAAAGCTCTCGAGCCTATAATTGCATAAAATCCGCAGTCTACTGATCACTTAAAGCATATATCTGTACCTCACTCCGAGCTATCAACTTTTACGTATGAATTTCAAAATAGTTACTAATTATTTAGTACCTTTCTGGAAAAAAACCTTAATTATAAGAAACATCTTATGCGGTGTCTATCCACTAAACTGCTCAGGAATTGGGTCCGTGACGGTGTTATCTCGCGCGTAGCTCGAACCGGTCGATTCTCAGGGGTCGACCGCGTCAGATACGTTTGGCGGTCAATTACGTAACACGCAGCCCCATTTCTGTCATTCCAGAGATGTGAGGAATGATCACGTGGGTGATGGTCGGGCTGCTCCTGGCTGCGGAAACTTGTGGCAGAAACGTTCTATCCGGGAACGGTAACGGGAAGGAGGAGACGGACCAGAAGGACGGTCTGAAAGGAGTCACCGCTGCCACCGACGAGGAGGAGGTCTACCGTGGGTATCGGTGACGTTAAACGTCATCGTGAAATCTCTTTTCCCTCCCTTGAGAGATGAAGAACGAAAGGAGAAGAGAAGAAAGTGGCCGAGAATTCGGGGGCGGCAAAGGGAGGCAAACAGGATCTATGATTTAGCTCCGAGTAACTCGAGTAGCTTATCCAGGGCCCTCTCGAATCCTGCAATTGAGCTCCACTAATCCTACCCCTGCCTCTTTTGGCCGCCCACAGCTTACAGATCTCTCGCCTACCCCCATCCCGGGCCACTTCAACTTTTACCGCTCGAACGACCGGGCCACAAATCATTCCCTTGATCCATACACAGACACCCACCCACCCAACCTAGGTCTGTAACATATTGTCTTGAAATATCGCTAGCGCCGACCGCCACCGAAAAGCTTCTTAAAGTGTCGACTGACCCGTAAGCAGTCGAAGTCGTGCGCGAAACGAACGTTGGACTCGCGTCGTCAGGCTGACCGCGTGAACGTGAGATCTATGGGGATATATGGTCGAACTGTTACGAAAAAGGATCTATGTAATATCCTGCGCTTTGTAACGGTTGAAGTGAAATCACTGGTTCTTGTGCTCCTTACGGATATTTATTTGCTTCTATGGAATTTCGGTTTTCTAGTATCTCAGCTGGGCAGAGTCCTTCTGATTCGTGCTGAAGGTGTATTAAATGGTACTAAATTATTCAGTATATTGATTCGAGTCTTGTATTTCAAACGGGTATTAATTTCATGCGTATGGAATTTCGTTTTCTTAGTATTTCAAATCTGCAGAGTCCTGATTCATATTAAAAGTGTACAGTAAATCATCGATGAGTGTTTCTTGAAAAGCCAGTATTCGATCAAAAAAGCAGCATTTCATAAAGGCGCCCGGTTTCTCAGTGTACCACTTTGATTCTTGCCAATCTAAAATAACGAATCTCCTTCACGTGAAAAAGTCAGCCAGTGTTCCAACGAGGCGTGTAACGTATCAAAGGCGGGTCTTTGAGAGGCACGATTGCAAATAAAATACGTAGTTCCGCGTACGCCAACCTAATAGAGCCTTGAAAACGTCTATTCCGTTTATTCGGCCGAGATCGAGGTGGAGCGTTCTTAACGAGGGAAAACGAACCAGTGACGGGACCAGGTAAGTGGTTGGTGGAAAATCGGCCAGCTAGGAACTACTTGAATTTCACTGTCGTCGAAAGTATTAATTACGACAGCAACGGTGGAGAATACACAATTTGCCTCGGCGGCCTGCCGTGCGCTGGTTAACGATGCGTTTCGAAGGAGAGAACGCTTTGTCGCACCCCCTGCGATTCCACGGGACTGTACCCTGTGAGTTCCAATTCGACGGGACAATCCATTCTACTCCGTGCTCGCGAGCGTTAAGTACGTGGAATTCTATCGAACGAACGCCTAAGCGTGTTTAATTGTTGCTTCTCTGTCTGCCTGGCCGCCCTTTGTCTCCCACTTGAATCGACACGGCAGTCCTGGCCGTCTCCGCAACTCTATTACTCACTCCAACGTCACCCACCCCTCTCTTCTGTGTTGTGTTGCAGGTCTAACGTGCTACACTTGCGTCAACGTCAGCGATAACCAGGTATCGACGAGTCCATTAAACGATCTCCTTAGGAATCTGTAATGCCTGTATCGTGCCCGGTCCAGCCCGCAATTTCGTTTAGCCCCAAGGATCGTTCCCCATCCTCCCCACTGTTCCTCTCCACCCCCGTGCCATCGATCTTCCCTTATTTTCACAAACTCTCCGCTTCCGCGTGCCTGACGCCCAATCGTTTCTCTTTCCCATCCCCAAACGTTCTTCGCCGCCTCGCCTACGCTCGATCGCCTCCGGGGAATTACCAATTTCTAGCGATGGGACTGACGGCTGTTTTGATACTTTCAATCACGGCCACCTCGTACCGGTATGCGCACCCGTGCTTCACTGTTTCGAGGCTCGAGGAGGCCGAGATAGGTAATAAAAGAGATTGGAATTCTACGGATGAAGAGGGGAGTGTTGCCTTGACTGTTACTTTTGAATGATCGATACCGACAACGTTTCGAGGAGGGAAACTGTGTTGAGTGTTACTCTGTGGAATAAATGCCCTAGTTTTTTTTCGTCGACTGGTCTATCATTTTAGTCTATCACTGCACGATGGAGAGCGTGGCTCAAGAGTTTATTAACTCTTTGCTTTGTAATGTTTAGTCAAGGATTTAACGAGCCTGAATATTATTCGTTTTCTTTTGGTCGACGTGAAATACTATTTTGTTGGTAATAACATTTATATTTTAGAGTAAATGCACACTTTCCATAAGTATAGAATTCCTTTTGTTCCCAGGAAATTATTAACATAATTCTGGAGACTGAAGTCGTCAAAAAAATTGTAAAGCAAAATTAAGTAAATTTAGCCTTGAGAATTAATTTATTTAATTGGCTCCAATACTGATATGCATCTATTAGAAGTAATACACCCCTATTCATATCTCTATGGTTTTTGGGACAATGCACCGTAATAAAGAACACGAATATTATCGTGTGTATATCTGTTTAGCACCGTAACACGTAGCTCGGAAATTGATACGTATCAGAATTAATGAACGTGTCATTGGATTAGTCCCATCGCTACCAATATCCGTCCAGTCGCTTGTTCCACCATCGAACTAGGAACTGGAGAAACAAGAACAGTCCGATTTGATCGAGGTATCTTTTATTCTTCGGGAAATTTATATCTGGTCCACGGTTTGGCCAGCAGCTTTCTACCCTTCTTTTTTTCTTTCGTTTCCTCGAAGTTCGATACCCAGCGCGCAGCCTCGGAAGTTTGTTACGGCGATACAGTTGTCGCGAGCGTTCGGCTGGAAGAAACGAGCTTTTCAGTTATATACGGATTTTCGAGAACTCCGATGGATCTCGTGTTCCCTTGATCAAGTCAAGAAAAGTTTTTCTCCCTCTTTAACGGACCGTGTTTCGTATCGAACTTTTTGTTCCCTCTCTATCCTTTTTCCCTTTTCTTTCTATCCGTCTTTGATCAATTCCCTCACCTGGGACCGCCACGTATATGTATAGACGACTCACACAAATTCGAAAAGAACGTCGAACTGGACATCACACGTTGTCCACTTAAATTTCCGGCCAAGCCACTTATTTTTCTTTCTGTTCGCAGATGTGCAACGAATGGGCCATAGACACGCCGTGTCCGGCGGCCGGCCGGGACTTCTGCAGATCGCTGCACATTTTGGACAGCAAAGGAAACAGCGTCTTGGCAAGCAAATTTTTTTATTCCCACCCCTGTGACTTGACCCCTTCCCTTTATCGGATTCGAGCACCGTACCGAACGGCACGATAAGCTCTATCGTTGCCAAGAAATATTAGGAACGTCGCATAACGGCTGATCGTGTCCGATTCGAGGCCCCAGACTCTGCCCCCGTTCGTTTCGTAATCTTCGTCTACCACCGGATTACGTAAATGACGAGCGATTAATTAGCAACGTAATTCCCGGATAAACGGAAATTATCGAACCTCGGTCCCGTCTGTGTGTCTTGAATTTTAACGAGGGACCGTTAATTGGAGAGACTTTCGTACGGTTCGAGGAGGAAATGTCTCTTCGAGGTTCGATCAAAGTGTGCAATATCGATGGTAAAGTTTGGAGATGTTTTTTGTTTGTTTAAATTGGTAAATGGTTTCTGTTTACATTCGAACATTTGATTTTCGTTAGACTCTAGGTCAGTGTTTCCCAACGTGGGGCGTACGTCCCATCAAGAAAAGCAATTTGAATATTTTAGGGGACAATTAGCAATTCATTCATATTCTTCAACTAATTGGCATCAGTTTTACCTATGTGGCTTTTTTGTTTGTAGTAGATAATAATTTTAAAGTTTTTCAGAACTTGGTTTACTATTATGCTAGAGAGGCATCGAGATCTTCGAGGCGTTAAGGTGGGACGTGATCTATAAAAGGTGAGGAAACATTGTTCTAGACGAAGGGGTGGAGCACTTTTAAGTTAGACACTGTATAGAGACATCGTAGATGCAACAGGGAGTTAGGTGATTGTAAAAAGTGTACATTGTAGCAAAAGGCAAGGAACTACCTGTTGAGCAACGTGTACAGGTATATACACACTAAGAGAAGAAGAATATTCAATGAGGGAAATGTAGAGGGAACCTGGTGTTTTATCATCCGGGACGTTTTATTATACGAATTACCCGAAATCTACCACTGCTTCCCAAACTTTCAGTCGTTGACCGTACATTTTACACTAATATTGAATTACAGGTAGTAATCGTGGTAATTCAGGTTCTAATACAGTTTTACATTGTCCGAAACGATCTTCTACAGAATCAAGAATACAAAAGGATACTCAATTACGATTTCCATAGCTATCAACGGTAAAAATAAAATATTTCCTGAAATATACGATATCTGAGAACGATTTAAAAATGTTGAAATTAAATTCTAGAGTAATTACTGTCCACCATATCAAATAATTAATTTAACCATTCGTATTGCACAGAAGTCACCTGTACCTCGATAAAACGCAAGAAATTACCGTTCCACCGTCGGCTGATCTGTCTCCTTCGAAGGAATTTTCGTTTAATCCATTATAGTCCGAGTGATTGTACGTACTCGAGGCTTACCCGACGTTCCACGCGCAAGTTTTTCGTTCTCGCTGGAATCCGATAGTTTCCAGAGTTGAACGACAAGCGAACCGTGGTGGGAGGGGGAAAGGAACGAGCAGAATCTGTATTCCAAAGCGAGGTTCACGATGATCGCGTTCCTTCGTGCTGGTCTCGTTTCACGGCACTCGATTTAATCGTGTCAGGTCGCAGTGATAAAATCAACACGATACAGTATTATATCGAGTCGCTGTACACACGCATCGTGCACGCACGCCCGACGAAAATCAATCGCAGATTTCGCCCGTGTCACGCTAATCTGGTCTTTCCACCCCCCATCCTCTTGCATCAAACGCGTTCCATCGATTCCCATCTGGTTGTTAATGGACGAAGTTACGGGAAAAGATTTCACGCCGGAACAGCAACGTTGCAAGCCGGATCCCACCTTCAAGAGCTTCTCCTCAACCCTCTTCAGCACCTTCCGTGAACTCTTTCAATTATGAACATCAGGATCAATTAGATCCCCCCGTTCCTGACGGGCTTTTCATTCGTGAGTCGCTTTGCACGTTGATCGGTTAATTAATGCCTGGATACTGTGCCCGTCCGTGGGAAGATCGACAGATGACGCGAGAGAAGAGAACTCTCCTCTGCAACCGTGATCTATCGGTTTTTCAAGCGGCGATTGTGCCGTAGGTTGAATCACGAAATTTCAAAATTAAAATCCTCTTTTGATCGAACACTTTCATTGTTGTTTATGAAAGGGTTATTAATAGAACCATTGAATTTCGAAAGATTCGATATCATTCACGACGAGTAAAAGGAATGAATCGTATTTATAAAATAAGGGTGTTCCGATGAAAAATCCGCAATCGATTGCCATAGAACGTCCTCCCACCCTTTCTTTTCCTCCCCCAGTCAGACAAAAAAAAGGAATAACACTTCCGTGAGCGAGTATTGTGGCTTCCCATTCACCCCCAGAAAAGCTCCACCAATTTCCCTCAAAAGATGGTACCGGAATCCTTGTAAAACCGGCTGCAATCATAACGATGAACATCCCACGCGTACCTGCAGGAAATCGAAGAATCTATGAATTAAACAGACGAACAGCCGGTAGCTTCTAACGACGACGGGAATCAATAGCCGATGGGGCGAGGGGGAGGAGAGAGGCCGTGGATAGTCGATGAAAAAGCATTCCCCCGTGAAAGATTGAGAACGGACGAACCGTACGAACGAAACGAACGAACGAACGAGCGCACACGAGACAAAAGACCGCCCTCCCCCACGTGCAAACCGTCGACGACAACACGGCGTTTCCGTTTTCAGGTGAGCAAGAGCTGCGCGAGCAACGATGAATGCGGTCCAGCCTCGGTCGGTTGCATCCCGGTGGACACGCAGCAGGTGCGAAATAGCGAATTTTTTCCAGACACCTGGCATTCCTCCATTTCTCTATTTCTGATTCTCGAAGTACACCATTTAACAAAAAGAAATAGGACAGCAGAAAGAGACCGAGGCATTACGATCGGGTGAAATAAATTCGGTTATTTCGTTCCAGATCTGCATCAGCTGCTGCGACCTGAGCTACTGCAACATCGAGTCGCCGACGAACGCGACGAACGCGATATTCTCGCGTAAACGTCGCGCCAAGTCGAAGTCGAAGCGCAAACGACCAGGTAGAAACGGGGTCGAGGGCAGCTCCCGATCGTACGGGACCGGCGCCCTGTGGATCCTTGCCTCACTGTTCTATGCATATCATTGCTGAGGAAGCAGCAACGCGGAAGCACCCGGCAGCACAGAAGACGCCAGACAGCAGCATCCGGGATTTCGTTCTCCAGAGAGAGAGAGAGAGAGAGAGAGAGAGAGAGAGAGAGAGAGAGAGTCTGAATATGTGTCCCTCCCCACGGGATGGGTTAGAGCCCGGATTCGCCGGTCCGTGAAACTTTCGTCTGTTCGTGGCCTCTCTTGAGGATCCGACCGACTGATCAACGTTTATCCTACTCCCGTACTCTTGTTTCCACCTTTAATCGCCTGTGTACATTTTCCATGTTTCCATTGTTGAATCCACCACGGAGACTCGTGATCCGAACCATATATATATCACGAATAAAGATCCTGCGCGTGGTTCTATCTCCTTTTTGCGTGGAATTTCGCGACTCGCAAACTTCTCCACCTCCTACGGGCCGTCTCTCTATCCGCGTTCCGTGATAAATGGCCGAATAGCTGGGCGGAGCGGGGTAGCGTAATTATTACGCGACGGTGATGTATTTTGGCGGCGTGTAAGGTAGCCGAGCTAAGAAACCTCTTCTCGTCTTTCTCCATGTTAATGAGAACTCGACTCTCGGGGGCCGAACGGACGCGAGAAATTGATGACTTTTTAGGGCGGGGGAATTTGACAACGACGCGGACCTGGAGGCGCTGTCTGGGGGTACCTAGTTGTGGCCGATGATTCGAAAATGGCCGTTCCGATGTCTTCTTTCTGGTGATGGGGAAAAAAAAGGAATTGTTCTCTTCTAGTAGTAGCGTAGTTGCCTATGCCTTGTTCGTTATGAATACCAGAATCTATGGTGTTAACTCGGGTTTTGAGGATCAAACGACCGATGGGACCCGCGCCCAATCGAGCCTACGGTGTCCAGACGGAATGATAAAACGAAACGTCGTCGGTTTTCCCATATTTATCATTTTCAGAGAAACGTTCCATCCTCCCCTCTCCCACCTTACCACGTTCGTTCGATCGAGTTTCTTTTTCAAATCGAAACAACTGATAAATCCGTGCCATTTCTCTGTTCAGATGACCCGATTCCGACGGAGTTTCATTTCGACGAAACGAACGAACGAGACGCGCGCGAGAAATGAAAACGTTTCGGCTCGTGTTCTCCGCTGATTCATTCAGAATTCCGGCGTACCTCGCCGGGGAAACGATCGATCGTTATCCTCGAGGCACTTGTTAAGCGAAAACCCCGCGAAGTCTCCCCGTGTATGATTCGCGAATAATTCATTCGGCGGATAACGTAACTACCATCGTTCGCCATTCCGTTCCCATGCATAATACAATAACCATCGATTCGATGATCCTTTTCGTTTCTATGAGATACAAGATCCGCGGACACACTATAGACTTCGAGGAATCGATGAAATATCGCACCTTTGTCCCTCGGTTCTATTGTAATCGTGCGCAATAAATATTTCTTCGTTTCAATGGACTCTGGATTATTGTTATATCTAATGTATTGCTTAAAATCACGTGAAAATTCTACGGAACTTGATGGCCGATCCGTTATTCAACGCCGTGAAAATGGGTAACGAACACCTGGCTACTCAAGTTTTATGTAAATTACTTCCAAATAAATGTATCCTAGATTATGTAAGTCCCGCTTACTTTCGTACCTAAACAACAACTAAAAAAATCATAAAAGTACACTAAGGCTTTTTCATTCACCGTTTTCTATCTCCCAGTGGAAAAAAATTATTAATAAATTATGCTTTCGACTGTACTATCGGAAGCTTTTCGAGCACCATAATTCTCGTTCGAACGAACTCTTGCTCAACTTGGTCGCGGGTTTATTTAAAACTATGTCTTAGAGCTCATCTCGCAACCCCACCTCTTGGAGGCACTCGATCCTCCGCGAAACTTCAAAAGGAGAACAGCCGCGCGCCGAAAAGCAACGTTTCACCGAGATCAATTTTCCGCTCGTATCTTATCGTTCGAGCAGAAACGAGGACGTTCGGTTATTGTCGGTAACGAGTCTCACGAGACGGGGAAAAAGAGTTCGCGCGCAGCCGAGTCACGAGTTCGCTCCTATTGCGGAAGTTTCGCAAACAGATATGCAAATCGCGAATCAGGCGAGCACGACGCGCGAACATTGGTTTGAATTATCGATAAACTGGAATTACGCGTACCTAAAAGCTGTTTACATACCTACGGACTCGCCTACTACAGACTATTTATTGCTATTACGATCACTAACAATTATATACACGTTTAAACGAATAAATGAATGAAATGGATATATTATGATATAGAAACTATACATTGTTTCGGCAGGATGATGTAAGAACATTGTTGGTAATGAAATAAAGAAAACTATACTTGTCAGACTGCCATTTCATGGATTTTCTTCTGATCTTAAGATCTGTGATTATTACCGGACTGCGAATGTTTATGTAGGTTGACAAATAAAGCTTTT
The DNA here is from genome assembly GCF_001272555.1 of Dufourea novaeangliae. Classification (NCBI taxonomy): domain Eukaryota; kingdom Metazoa; phylum Arthropoda; class Insecta; order Hymenoptera; family Halictidae; genus Dufourea; species Dufourea novaeangliae. The sequence goes on along the minus strand of NW_015373910.1, from coordinate 6,396,032 downwards.
ATCTTCTAAGAATATTATTAAGTTGAAGATACAGTGAAAGATTTGTTAGTAATTATTCAAGATACTTCAATGTTATTCGTATTCTAGTATATGCTATGCGTACCTACATACAATTTATTTCTTCTATGGATGTTTTTATTATAGTTTTTATTGTGATATATTTTCCACAGTTGAGCGTTCTATAAGTGCATAAACATACGCAGTCTAATTGCATACGTAAGACCCTTTTCCAATATTTAAATTATACTCCAAATCATTTACCAATGCAAGTTGATGATAATAATTATGTTATGTATAATAATTTTTTACGATATTAACTGCATTAATATGTCGAAATTGTCGTTGTTGGTCATTCCACGACATCAAAATAAAAATGCGCTAAAGTTTCTTCAAATATCAATAATCAAATAATTAATGATAAGTAGCTCTACTTTATAATTGAAATATTAAACTTCGTTTGCTTTTATATCTTTCATTCGCTATTTATGTATTTCTTACCAAAATCATGTTGCTAACCTCAGAATTAAAATTATGAACAAATGTTATATAATAACAGAGATTTTCGTATAACTTTTGACAGAAAAAGATATTTCGTATGTTATATTAGCCTCAAAATACATTGACAAATATAAAGCATGCAATTTCATAACAAAAATAAATTATATTATCCATTCTTACTTACTTTGATGCCCCTTGGCCACGACATTTTTAAAAACGATGACCGCCAATATCACCCACGAAGTACGTTCCGCCATTTTTCTGCCGCCTCCTTTTCAAACTTTCGGTGGAGCACAAAATTTCCTGAAAAGTTTTTCGTGAAGAACCATGCACCCACGACCTAGAATGCATAATTTCTTTACAACACCCATAAAGGAACATTTATTTAACAATTTATGTGCTCAGCAGTTACAATTTACGACTGAAAAACGTTTTAACATTAATGACCTAAGACGCTCTACGCGCGTTTCTCGAACGGTTCTAACGGTAACGGACCACCGTGAACATTTGTTAAAAATTCTTTGCCAAATTACTTTGATCATCGAAAACTTTAATTGCTTTGTGTTCTTTGTTGTATAAAGAAACCATCCCACATGATCAATAACATAATAAACCGATTATTACTATAAAATTCTATAAAATTGTACTCACCGACGCAGAGACACCTTTTCGAAGCAATGGCCATCAGCTCACGGTCACGTGACCAATCATCTTTCCGTTTAAATTTGCCAGACGGAGCCACCATGTCCGGCGCATGCGCTTTGTCAAAATCTATATTAAAATGGAGGAAAAGAGTCAAGTCGTGGAACGAGAGGCTAAGAAGGATGAGATTCACGAAAAAGATGGGAAGTCAAAAAGGTATGTGAATATTTCTTCAATAGACAGTGAACATTTGCTGTTCAGTTTTCTATCGGTACGAGTGGAAAATGTTTTTTCTCTGATACACTATCTGTGGGAGTGATGGACGGCCGGCAGTTCTGTAGGCACGACTCGTGATCGTTTCTCTGTGTTCGTTTCGTAATTGTCAATGGTTGTGTGCTTCTATGAACTTGAATTAAATAAAGGGTCTAGTGTGTTTGTGTCTAAACATTGTAAAATACGTCAGGAGTATAAAATCACGTTTCTGCATTTTAGTAACCTACTGTGCATGCACTTCAAACTGCAATACCTTCATAAATAATTTAGGAGACATTTGGTTATGTATTTGTTAACATCATTCGTTTCTGTTGCCTTTAAACCTTGTCTGTTTTAAATACCTAAACTGTACTCTTCTTCGCTTGCATTATCATTTCTTGTTGTGCTGTCAGCATGTCTGTGTGCATGTGTTAAACTTCTTTTATTGTTACTATGTAAAGTAGTAATAATAAATTGTTTACAATGCAGTTCAAAAAAGAGAAATCGTAAGAAGAAGAATGAGGTGGTACATGCCACTAGTGAAAACCATGACCACGCAGGTCATAGGGACGAGCATGAAATGCATAGCACATGTAATATTTCGATAAAAGATATACAAATGGCTATGGAAGTGTTCAATATGCAACAGAAGCCTGCCAAGACTCAGGAGGAAGCTATGCAAAAGCCTTATCAATTTTGGAGCACACAGCCAGTACCAAAAATGGGTAAATGAGTCGGCATAATTTATTTTAGCACTAAGATCATTTGATACTCATATGGTTGTGTTGTCAATTCTACACAGATGAAAAGATTGTAAAAAATGAACCTATTGAACCTGATAAAACATCTATAAGGGCAGAGCCTTATTCATTGCCAGCTGATTTTCAGTGGGACACTCTAAATCTGGATGATCCTTTAGTTTTATCTGAATTATACACTTTGTTGGCTGAAAATTACGTGGAGGATGACGATGCTATGTTTAGATTTGATTATCCACCAAACTTTTTGAAGTGGTAAATAAAATAGACGATAGATAAACATAGGAATTAACACATTCGAGACCGATAACCCAGGAGAATAGACATGTAATATCTTACCCATCTAGTAGAGGACTTAGCACGTGGGTCACGTACTGACATCGTGAATCCTATCCGCTGCCGGAAATTATTAGTCTCTTAACAATACGTCAGTCTCGAATGTGATTTTAGGACCATAGACTGTATATAACAATATTTTAGGGCATTGCAACCCCCTGGATGGTGCAAAGAATGGCACTGTGGGGTACGAGTCACTAAAAGCGGACGTCTAGTCGGTTTTATTTCCGCTATTCCAGCTAATCTACGTGTCTACAACCAGTAGGTTTTGGATATTTTGTAATAATGTATTCCCCGTGGTCTAACACAAGCAATATTTTAGCACTCAGAAAATGGTGGAAATTAACTTCCTGTGCGTGCATAAGAAGTTGAGATCGAAAAGGGTCGCGCCAGTCTTAATACGTGAAATAACTAGGAGAGTTAATCTGCAAGGTATATTTCAGGCTGTGTATACTGCTGGTGTTGTATTGCCAAAACCAATAGCAACATGCAGGTGTGTAGCTGTATCGACTAGTCAAGTCGCGTAACAGGTGCCAATACTTTCACTTATTTAACATTCGAATCATTGCTATAGGTATTGGCATCGTTCTCTTAATCCAAAGAAACTAATTGACATCAAGTTCTCCCACTTGTCTCGTAACATGACAATGCAGAGAACCTTAAAACTATACAAACTGCCAGAAAATACGAAAGTACCAGGATTTAGGAAACTGGTCGAAGCAGACATACCGCAGGCTCACAAAATATTGACTGAAGTAATAATCATTGCAGGAGTGTAATAACAGAAATAGAAAGTAGAAAGGCTCAAGTATACAATTGACGTAACTCTACTTTCAGTATCTGGAAAAGTTTGATTTGGCACCAATCTTTTCAATCGAAGAATTCCGACACTGGTTCCTCCCGCAAAACGGGATTATTAACAGTTTTGTAGTGGAGAACGATGGTAAAATCACTGACATGGTTAGTTACTACACATTGCCAAGTTCTGTAATGCATCACTTAATCCACAAGACTCTAAGGGCTGCGTACAGTTTCTACAACGTGTCCACTGTAACTCCATGGCTAGATCTCATGACAGACGCTTTGATATCGGCGCGTAATGTAAGTAGCACGTCTTTCGTTTACCATTATACAGAAGTAAACATTGTATACCTGATCTTTTCAGCTCGGCTTCGACGTGTTTAACGCGTTGGACCTCATGGATAACAAGGAATTCCTAGAACCCCTGAAGTTCGGCATAGGTGACGGGAATCTCCAATATTACTTGTACAACTGGCGTTGCCCCAGCATGACACCCGGGAAGATCGGTTTGGTGCTCCAGTAGAGGTCTAGTTCAACGAATCGTTGTCTCGAAATAAAACACAATTTCGCACGTGCAAGCTTACCAAATGGGTAAATGGTATAACAAAAAAAAAATGGGGACGAACGATACGGGACTAATTAGGAAAGAAGATGAATGACGCTGAAACGGGAGCAAGTACAACCACGACGTTTCCATCGATGGAGTGTCCGGTGTACAATTCGACGCACAAGGGGGAAATCGATAACTCCTTGAATCAAACCGGGATTCGCCATTGGATCCGCCGGTTCTGCGGAACTCATCCTTGTCTCCGCCATCACTCGGGCTCATGACGTTAGGTCAAGGTCGAGATCGGAATATGCTTGCGCAGCGCGCGTGTATATACGTATGTGCGTGACTCGAGCAATGTAGATAAATATCGTACATTAGTAATTTGCAGAACCCACGCAGCTGAGGGAAGTTTTCTCTCCTGTTGGTGGTGCATCGGCCGCGAAAGGCATTCACAGTTTTCAATAAACGCTCCTGGAAGCTATTGTACGTAACCCCTGGATTATTCCCAGGCTATCCCTTCAGCATCTTCTTGATTAAATAGGTCGCAAAAGTATGCCGAAGTGAGAGTGGAAGAGTTTAAATAAAGCGAGGTCGAAAGTAAGCCTGTGTTTGTTTACCCTCCTGGTTCACCCCTGATTCACAAGTTCGCCAATAAGTTTTACTTTCACTTTGTAACCGTCGTTCCGAATAAAGTTCCGACTGATTGTGTTTCACGCGTCCCTCACCAACGACCAAAAGAGTAACCATCCCGTTCCTGAGATCAGTCGTTTTAACGCCACCTTTCCTTTCCGGTACTTTCGAAAGTCGTTGCGTAACAAGGGTCCCGCTTCCGGCGCCGATTAGATAGCGATGGGACCAAAAAGACACAGAAATAAACCTGTTTCTAAGGACTGTCATTAAGGGAAGCACCGTTGTTCTGACTTTAGTATCAACAGTAATTTACGATTATGTGACGGTCGTTTCTTCTTTGAGGTGTACGCTCGACAAAAGATTGTATGTTTCAGATTGTTCACGTTCTTCCGGAAGACAATCTCGACTGGATTTTTACGGCTGATTTCCCTCGACGAACATCACGCACGGCATACCATACCTTCGGTAGGTCCAATGGTACGCATTTAATGCGAGTCGAGGTCTTCGTAACCGTTGCTGCAGATCAATATTTAACACACAATACACGCACCAGCGACATGCAAGGCCTCCGCAAGATAACAGCCGCGAAACGATGGCCCTGTAGCGATTAAAACAGCAGATATTTCCATACTTCGTCTAAGTATAGGGGCTGAATGTGGATCAGTGCTTTTAACAAACGATTTAATCGATCAATAAGTTCTATTAACATTTAGTACACGACCATACCTGTTTCAGTCTCATCCCTTCGAGGAAAAGTCCAGATTTTGTGGTTTCTCGTAGATACAGTACGGACGAGCGTAAAGCCCCTGAAAGTGTTTATCTATAATTCCCAGCGTAAGTATGATTAACGGCGAAAAGTCGAGTTTATTGTCACCTTGGTCGGTATCGGCCTGTTATCTTAAAGCGTGAAATAGAAGCTCACGAAAGGTTGTTAAAGCACCCTTGTAAAAGTGTTTCACCTAATCAATTCGGTCGTTAAGATTAAAAGGGTACAATTCATTACCGACGGGGCTCGATAGATTGCCGCTCGGTTTCGTGCGGTACATTAATCATTCTCAAATGCAGATCGGCCGTGGAACAATTACAAAATTGGCGGGCAGTTAGAATGCACTTTCCGAGAACTTTACGCAAGATCATTTATCTCGTGATATCGGAACACGTCCTTCGGAAAATACGCATACGATTTTTTCCTACTTCGATAATAACTAATTACCTGGTGCTGGCATTGGGCAAGCCAGCAGACAACGTTGAATTAAGAAGTCAATAATAAAAATATGGCTCATCCGTGTACAAAACACTTATCCATGGCTCTCAATTATACCTAATTACGCAAGATCCATCGATGGATAGAACCTGTTCAAATACAACAGAAATGTCCAACGTATCGATATTCCACAAATCATCGAAATGACGAAGTACCAGGAACAGACACTCCAGGGAAACGTGTATATCCATCCAACTGGAAACACACCGCAGAAACCGCATTTTATCCTTGAGGAAGTTTCGTCAGCTCACAGATACGGGCGATCGTGACTGCGTTGCCAGGTGAAGCTCCTCCGTTTTAAAAGGTACATATACACACCATTGTCAGTCATCCTCGACGGGAGACCCTCGGATCAAGGTGATCCTTTGGTCCAGGCAGCTGTATCGATTTCCCAACTTGCTTCACCCGCGTTTGCGGGCCCAATGCACTCCGATCGTCTCTCGGGAAGATTGATCGCTAACGCGTGATGCCCTTTTACGCGAGGCAATAGGAGAAAAAAAAGATGAGGAAGAAAAAACGGAAACGAGAAATCACCGAACAATACCCGGAGCAAGATAACAGCACGAAGCGCTGACGAGCACGTAGGTGGGGAACACGAGACACACGATGTGGAATAAATAGTGGCCTGAAATCGAGCGGAATTCAGTCGCACCGCTGTTGTACCCATCGTCGTCGGCGTCTATTCAACGAGGAACTGGCGTCGGGGGTGATCGTGAACGTGAAATCATCCGGTCCTAACAACCAGAAGGGATCAATAATAAACCGGCCGGGTGACCAGTTCGTGTTACTTCGTCGTCGGACAGTTGTCAGTGAAAACTACCCTCTCGGTTCATGTTCCTATTAGTCGAGACGACAAAAAAATGGTACTTTTGGTGTTGTTCCTGCTGGCCCCTGTGCCTTTCGTCAATGGCTTCCTATTTGGGTAGTTAACAGATTCTTCATTCTTATTTCTTCCTTCTCTGTCTGGAAACGTAAATCAATCGTAAAACATTGTACACAGTTCTCGAAGACAACGACGAACGTGTTGGCAACCGTTGCCCGCTGGGTCCTGAAATACCCATAAAGCGTTCAAGTTCAGGAACTGAAAATATCTTATCTAATTCGTGTCATTGGCCGCGCTCACACGACTCGGCCGGCTAACACCTCGTGTTTCTCCTTGTCAGCTTCCGTCCAGTCACCACCACCCCGAGAAACGAGGAACGACAGGGGTTCTACGTATACTGGAACGTGCCCACGTTCATGTGTCACAAGTACGGGCTACGGTTCGAAGAGGTGTCCCAGAAGTATGGAATTCTTCAGAACGCGATGGACGAGTTTCGTGGCGATAAGATCGCGATTCTCTACGATCCAGGGATGTTCCCGGCGTTGCTGAAAGATTCGAACGGTAAAACAAATATTGGTTTATCTTACCTATGATTTATATAGACAATAAAGAAAGACACAGAGCTTTGAATAATTCTTCAGGGAACGTGGTACCGAGAAACGGCGGTGTTCCCCAAGAAGGTAACCTCACCAAGCATCTCGAGGTCTTTCGGGAGCATTTAATCAATCAGATCCCGGACGAATCGTTTCACGGTGTGGGGGTGATCGATTTCGAGAGTTGGCGACCAATCTTTCGTCAGAATTGGGCTTCCCTCCAGCTGTACAAAGACTTCTCTATAGAGATCGTACGGAAACAGCATCCGTTCTGGAACAGTCGGAGCGTGGAGCAGGAGGCGAAACGGAGCTTCGAGAAGTACGGGAAACTTTTCATGGAAGACACACTGAAAGCTGCCAAGCAGATCAGACCATTCGCCAGTTGGGGTTACTACGCTTATCCCTATTGCTACAATCTGACACCGAACCAGCCGAGTTCCCAGTGCGACGAGACGGCGATGCTGGAGAACGATAAGTATGGCGATCATGAGAGTTTAATGTCCCATTTCGAATCGCTTTTCCCAGGGGGGTTAGAATATTCGTGGCATATCGTTGATAGATTTATGTAGGCTTTCCACATCGAAGCAAGCCTGATCGATAGCCCTTAGATGATCGATCTACCAAAATCAATTGTACCGTTTCACTTTCATCCGCGTGGATAACACCTTCCACGAAGTAACCGCTATGCTCCGGTTCCATCATCGAGGTACCTCGAGAACCGTGCGTAACGAGATTACGAATCACTTGTCAAGATCAATTTTAACTCGGTCAATGTCATGGATCTCGTTGAAAATTTAAATTATTTCCAGTTTCATCCGACTTATCTAATCTGTCCCGATAAGCAAACAACAATGCAGTTAGCATCCTTGTTCCTCTGCCTCAGAATGTCGTGGCTGTTCGAGTTGGAGGACGTGCTACTGCCATCGGTGTACTTGCGTCAGAGCCTGGCCAACAGTCAAAGAGTCGGCCTCGTCGGTGGCCGGGTGAAAGAGGCTCTCAGAATAGCGAAAGAGACGACACCCAGGAAAAGGGTCCTACCCTATTACTGGTACAAGTACCAGGATCACAGGGATACCTATTTGAATAAGGTTAGTCCGTTTCGTTTTGAGAAGAGGATAGAAAGAAAGGAAAAAAGAAGATGCGTCACCTGATAACGTTCTCGGCGCTGGTGCCTCAAAATGGATTTATCTTCGCAGGCTGATCTTGAGGCCACTCTCCGGAAGATCTTGGATCTCGGCGCGGACGGTCTCATCATTTGGGGGAGCTCTAACGATATCAACACCAAGGAGAAGTGCCTGCGGTTCAGGGAATACCTGAACAATGATCTCGGCCCTATTGTCGCTGGTGTCAGGCAAACTGTCCCAGGGTTGACCCACTACGAGGCCAATCCTGCGGAAAATCGTTTCGATGTCAGCGTCGATCAAGTCTGACGACGACGCTAGGACAATGATCTGAAGACTTGGTGTGTTAAAACGGAAAATCCGAAAGGACCTTATAGTGTCTAATGCTTACGTGCGCGATTACCATAAACGTGACGTACGTGGCGGTGACGTTGTTCGACCTTCGACGGAGAAAGATGTTCTGGGTGTATTTGTCGCTGAAACCAAAGCCGACTGGACGAGAGACACGGTACTCCTGAAACGTCGCTCGAATATTGAGTAACGATCGAAATAAATTTGCTACAGAACTATCGCTTCTACTTTCATTCTTCATCCTGGAACGCTTGTCAACGTAACAGCAGTCGGTAATATTCTCCTCTTCCAGCTTCCACAGGGCATTTGTAGTCGACGATAACGATTCCTTGTGGATTGCCGATAACTGGGCCAGATTTCCTCCTCCGGGTATGCCCCCCGAAATCCTTTCTATCATCGTGGTATCGAGGTGACGGTTACGGCGGCGGCGAAAACTGGCCAGAGAGGAGGCAGAGAGCTCGCGACCAGCGCACTTCAGCAGTAACGTACGACAAGTTTTACTGGTTCGAGGTGTAAGGCCTCGGGCGATCTTGCTTTTTACAGTACACGCGACGTCGTCGTCGTCGTCGTTGTAGAGGTAGTCAAAGATCTCTCTTGCTTACCGTTGATCTCCCTCCCCCTCACCCCCTTCCCCATCATCGTTGCTTGTTCGGTGAGTGATCCTTTCTCTTTCTGTTTCCACGAGGATACCTGGAGAAACTGGGAGACGGAGAAAGAGAGAGAACGGAACGGGAACGGTGCGGAACCGAACGTACCGAGTAGAAGGAGGAGCTGAAGGAGACTCCGGTGTGGTGGTGGTGGAGGTGGAGCAAGAGGAGGAGGAGGAGGAGGAGAACGGAACACGAGAGATCGGCAGCACAGTTTCGTGTTCAGCTCAGCTCGGTTCGGCTCAGCCTCATATCGGATCCCCGTGTTTTCGAGGCAAAACCGTTCGTCATATTTGTCGCGCGCAGATCGATCCCCCCCGCCGTCGCCCTGGATCCCCTTCCCCCGAGGTAGTCTCCGCTGCCGGGACAGCGGAAGAGATCCATCCGGAAGGCTGGGCACCGGAGTGAAGTCCGCGGCCGAGCGAGACGATACACACAACGTCGTCGGCGAAGAAATCGCGTTACGTTCGTCCAATCGTACTTGTTTTACTTGTTTTCGTTCCACGGCATATTCTAGAGTGGTGCGTAGTTCGCGACGTCGCTGACGTACACGGAGGTGAGTGACAGTTTCTTCAGAAAAGCCAAGGCTGCCGCCGTACGCTGGATCGGCGGCTCGAGATCTGCCGCCAGAGTTGCCAGACCGTGATACATACGTGTACAGTAACAAGCCTTCCACATTGCCCGAGATTCGATCACGAATCATCGACATTCTCGCGTGGATTTTCTACCGAGGATACACCACGTAACCGTAGATACGAGACGATAGTAATTATTCTGGACCCATGGACTTTGACAGTGCCTTCGACGATGATAGGTTTGCCCCTGGATGATGTAGCTACTTTTTGACCGATAGAGTTTGCATCCATGATCCATCAGGAAGCGATTTCTGGTCTGTAGGAAAGTGATGATGGTCGCAAGACTAGTGAGTACAGAGACATTGTTTGGTTTCCAAGTTCATTGTTCGAACACCCGAAGGGGGGTCATTTTCCCCGGTGGTCCACCTCAAAGCGAACGAAAGTTTACACCAGCTGAGCCGAGTCGCGACGATGATCACAGGGCCTCTTAGAAAGTGGCGGACAGACGACCGGTGGGGGCCAAGGGGACAGGGACTACGCGGCTAAATAGTTCAGAAGCACCCTATCCAAAACGTTTTGCCCCACCAATCCTAATATACCCAGACCCTATTCTTCGAGTTAATGATAGCTCTTCTTAGACTCTTAACAGTTAACCTCCATGGTGAAACCGTTGCGCGGTAGCCGACTCGCCATCGGGTTCCTTTCTAATGAAGACCTTTCGCGACTGGGTCCGACTTGTGGCCACTGTGCGCGCGGTTAATTGGCTAATCCGAGAAATATCCGACGAAAATATGCATATCCATCCCGTCTCGGAGGGGAATCACGCGAGATCCGACACACCAAGACGCTTCTTCTTTTTTTCCCAACGGAGGATTTATATATTTAACTGACTAATCACGATGGTTTTGCGAAGGAATACTCCCTGGGCATACTGAAACTCCGAGTAACCATTGTTGAACAGGTTACTTCATCCTGTAAACATCCCGTAATATCATTAACCGGTCTCATTTCTCCCCACCGAAAGAGAACGGGGTCCGCCACTTAATTGCATCTTACGGTGCGCTTGCTTTTTAATGCTGCAGGTAGTCCGCGTTACCGAACCGAGACTTGGAACCAACTCCCCGCTAATGCGACCATGTTCGCGCCTCCCGTGTAATTGGACCGCAGAAAATGGACAATAATACCACCGAGGTTTAATTGGTGTCTTCAACCTTTCATTAAGTCGTTTGGTTACCTCTCTCTCTCTCTCTCTCTCTCTGCTCCCTTCTGTCTCTCTCTGCGCACCATTGAAAAAGTAACATTTAAAAAAAAGAACAAACAAGCAAATTTGACACGTTGTCCGAACGGCGGCGACCTCAGTTCGTGTTTAACATCAACGTCGTCGCTTGGACCGTTCTTCCCCTCCCTTCTGGGAACATTCCTCGACCGGTGTGTGGCCTGTAACGAACTATGAAAAATTGAGGCGTTCCAAAGGGGGTCCATGACACTTGATACCGATATCCGTGAGGTCAACACCGGTCCCGAAGTAGCTGTGTCATCTCGCGGCCGTTGTGTGTATAGCGTTCGCGGCGGCTCGTTCAGGTAACGGGGTTATCGTTTGCTAGAAAAGATCATTAAAAGAACCAAGTACAAATTGCCCGACTCTTCCGTCCGGTGAGAAAGACACCTAGCGACCGTATAGGTTGTGAAATCGGTCGAGATAAAGGGCCCCCGTGAGTGGTTCCCCTCTATTCGATTCGTTTTTGCTTCTCGATCGATTTCTTTCTGTCACGGATCTTCGAGAGGAGGGGATTCGCTTTTCAAAAGGGGAAGGACGAGAAAATCGGATCAAAGAAGACGGAGGGGGGTAGAGCTCGCGGTTGCCTTCCTTTCTTTCTTCCTTTTTTTTCCTCTTCTCTCGTTAGAGGACAGGGAAGATATAGGGAAGAGAGAATGAGAAAGCTAGTAGCGTCTGAAGTAGCGGCCAGGCTCGAGGAAGACGAAAGGGCCCGTTTTAAAGAGGCGAGCATTAAAAACAACAATGTCATTACATTTTAACGACCTGTTCTTGGGCTCTGCCCTCCCTTTTAAGAACGTTCGTTTGCAGGTATGTGGTCCGCGGCTGTTGGCGGGGCAACCACACCGGGAGAGAATTCTTAAAGCAGTGTACACACCAGCTCCCTACTCCTTTTTGCCCCCTCCAGCCTCGCCGGTATGTTTAATTTTGATTCGGGGGGTATTCGATTGAAAAAAAATTTGAGACCGTCCCGAACCACGGCGGATTTTCTGATTTGTAACATTCTCGTTGCATCGAATTTTTGAACACACATATTCCTTCACACGACCGTTATCAAAGACTTAAACATTTCGTATTTCTCGATTTCTTGGTAGCAGAGCAAACATTATTTATACGCGAATGTGTTGACTTTATATTCCGATAGATCGGGACGAAATATGGTAACGTTTCTCAATAAAAAATTAAGAACATATGTTGCCTAAGAATCGAAATATTGAAAGGTATGACGATTTCGCAAAAGAAACAATCTTAATCACCGATTCAATTTCACGGACCCCTGGTGTCTCGATTACACCAGTTGTGCAGTCGCGGATGATCGAGGGTCCGAAAACGTCGAACCACTCGGTCACGCGGGGCCGGTGTCGAAATTTCGGCGGGCTTAAAATCGCGATCTAATCGTGGAACGAAGAGAGGGTGCGAAAGCAGCTTAATCCGACACTGCCCGATGCACAAGGGCCCCTTCCAGCTCCTCCGGGGCCCGTGCCCCCCTCCACGCCGGCTGATTTCTCCCCACGCACTCCGGGCACGCCGTGCAGCTCGCGAAGAATTAGTATGGGCGAAGTAACAAAAGCACGAGGAACAAGTACGGGGGGTGTGCGGAGAGTGGCGGTGAAGGAGGAAGAAAAAAAAGGAGCCGAGATGGCGCCACACGTCCAGCGTGTTTTCGGGGCATCCTCCGGTGCTGTTGGCAAACTCCTTTTTTTTCTCTCTATCTTTCTCTTCGTCTTCTTCTTCTTCTTCTTCTTTTCTTGGACCCTCTCGATCTTTCATTTCGCTTCATCTCGCCCGCGGGGCCCCATCCGTCCGTTCCCCTGTCTTGCTTCTGGGCGCGTTCTGCGCACCCTATCCCCTTTAGGCGATTCCTCTCTCTTTTATTTTGCTCCCCTTCCTGGACCCTCACCCTGCCCGGGCCCCCTATTAGTTCGGCCACGGCACCGTATTGCCAGGAACAAAATAAAAAGGGAAGAAAAGAGGAGCAAAGGACGGTCGCAAAATACGAAATTGGGCTAGACCAAATCGAGAGATAGGGGATTTCTCATTAAAATAGGGGAGAATGTATTGCGCTCGCGAAAATGATCCCTCTAATCTAGAATGGCGATCGGTCATCCTTTGGGCCCTCCTACTCCTCGTCATGACCTTCGTCAGCGTCGGGATGCGTGACGGAGAATTTCACGGTATAAAACGATTTTGCCAGGCGCGCGGATACTCGAAGACATCAGGTTCTCTCGTTTATATGTACATACGTACCGACCCGATTATATCAATGGTACTTGCTGTTAAATTTTTCAAAAGTAATGTCATACGAATGATCTGTTTTATTCCTGCAGTAACATACCGAATTTTTCTCTTGGAACATAAGAAATAATCATCGAGTTCTCTTCGTGTACCACACCGTTCTTACCCACGTCTCGAATGGAATTTCAAAAAGGAACAACGATCGTGCTGTGCACCACAGACGATTCTAGCCAGATATGGTTACGCGTAGATAAAGCACGGCGAAGGTGATCGAGCGAGGAGAAACTAGTACACAGCTGCGGGTACCACGTGCTCGAACCAGTACCTATTCACCGACGCTACCATTGGTCGAGAACCTCGAACCATCTAGCCGTTTCTTCTTCTTCCTCTCGGTTTCTACCTCCTCGGTGTTCCTTTTCTTCCCTTTCCCTCGGCGTCTAAGTACACCGGCGAAAGAGATCATGAACGTATCTCATGCACCCGAGCGCGTCAGGGCCGTATGAACTCCGGTTCAAACATACCTTGAACTTTCATATATTCTTCCTACCTTTATCCTTCTTCATTATCATTCAACCCTGGTCTTCTTTAATCATCGGAACAGTCTCCTCCAATATAATCTTTTCCAAATCAGGATCGTTAAATCATTTTCCAGCCTAATTGATCGTAGTCAAAAGAGGCTGGCACCAGCCAGTCAGAATGGTCCCTAAATCACTGGAAGGTACGGTTCCTTTAGACTCTCTGCACGTTCTTCCTCCCACCCCTGTCGTCCAGTTTCGCCATACATAATTCTCTCTCTTTCTCGCCATAGGTAAAAGTCCCGTGGTGAAATATGAATTCCTATTAGCTGGCTTCCTGGAACCGCCACGACGTCGACGCGTCACGTCCGCGGGGACCCTCACGGCGAGGTGTTAAGCTCTCCTCTCTTTGGTCCCGGGGTGGACGGATTTTAATTCCGCGCCTTTTTTAAATGGTCCCGTGGGGGTTGGGCAGCGGCGACCAAACGAACGGATTCCGTTCCGTGGCGTGCACACAGATCGCCGGCGCCCTTTGTGCCGGCCCGCCTAGGCTCGGGGGCGCGTCAAATTTGGTTGAAAATCAAATTAATCTCGCGGCTGGGCGCAGGACCCTTTACCATCTCGCTCTTTGAACGCTTTCTGTCTTTCCCTCTGTCTCTCTCGCGCCCGCTACCTCGGCCCCGTCGAGCAGCATCTCTGTCTTCGTCTCTCGTTCACGGACGACACGAGCAAATCGAAGGAAAGGGACTGAGAGAGGAAGAAGGTAAGAGAAGGAGGTGGACCGGAGGTCCTCCACGCCACCGACACGGACCCAGAGGCGAGAAGAGAAGGTGGCGCAGCAACAAAGAGCTTTGGACTTCTGGCTGCGACCCCACCAGGGCCGTATCCATTCGGTACAACGTTAAACGGTTCCACTATGCCTCACCTGATCCATCGTTCAGAGAAATTGAAGGTGTTTTCGATAATATTCTGATCGCGCCGTGCGAAACTGTTAAACAGATATTACGAATTTAAATGAGAATATCTTCCCGCCACTGTGGTCCGTACATATAACCTCTTTGGTAGAACAACAGAAATTATTTTTAGGGGGTCACTGTGTATAATAGTATCAATAGTACCAAATTTACGTTTATATAGACAGGTGGAGGATGTTTCTAAATAAAATGAAGAATTGATAATCGGTTTACCGGAAATTTCAGCTTGACATTTTATTAATCCTTTCTCTGCTCGTTCAGAGGGTGATGAAGCCAGGGGATCGTCGGTTTAGATAGCAAGGATGAAGTGGTACTTATTGTAAGTCGTGAGACTCATCCGGATTAAGTACGTCCCTGTAGTGTCCTACTCGGTCATTCAAATCTCCGCTCGTGGAAATGAGATGGGCGGTCGGGGCCGGTGTAGTCACGCACACCCCTTCCCCCCCTAGCTGGCACGTACAGGGTGATTCAACAAGAATCGGCCGAGAGCACTAATTTTCAGACTATCCTGTGTTTACGCTAATTTGCCGTGTGGTTGTAAGAAGCTATTAGTGAAACGTCAATGTTTTTTTCGTACATATTAGTCCTCTCCAAAACTGAAATTAAAATATCGTTGATCCTTCTTCGTTACCCAGGATCATTCTATAAATATCGTTATCGTTCTCCAACTTTGAATACTTATAATTTGGATAAGACTAGAAACACCACGTGTGGAAGGATAGTTTTACACCTCTAGAGAAGTAGCTGACTCAAACCATTAATGAATCGTCCCACCATTTTTCCCTGAGTTCCGCGTAATTCGATCGAGCTGCAAAGCACGCGTCTGTCCCTTATCTACGCGCGAGCGTGCCTTTGTTTCACAACGAGTCTCTCGCCACGCGCTTCCCCGCTATCGTCCTCCGAGTTATCATCGGTATCACTGGAGCAATTTCGCAAAAAAAAAAAAAAAAAAAACAGATCCGCCCCGATATCATTTTTCGATTTGTGATCGGATTTCTTCTCGCGGGGAACGACGGCTTCCGTGCTTCTTGGAACAGTCGGAATAAGAAACGAAGAAGGGAGGGCTCGACCGCGTGAGAATAAAGTCGAACGAAAGCCACCGGCCATCGAAGAAAAAGGTTCCACGAATGAAGTGGCGGATGAAGGAGAGGATACGACGACGACGTGGACGACGACGACGAAGAAGAAGAAGAAGAAAAGGGCCCAGGGAGATCGGAATTGAAATGCATCGGAGGGGAACGAAAAGTTGATCCTCTCCTGGAAATACCGGGGACCAATTGTCCGGGGAGGGACGAGATTCCTTCTGTTGTCAGGAATTCAACTCGCGAGTCCAAACGACAAAGTGAATTCCTAAAGGACTGAAAGGAAGGATGCACGGAGGGTTCCCGATGCTCCGCAGTTAAACGGATCCGGAGGATTTTTAGGCCCACCCCACCCCCCCGAAAAAAGGGCCCGGAGCTCTCGTAATTGGACCTGCACATCCTTTTACCTTGTCGTTTCGTGCCACTTGTTCAGCGGTGATCTCCGAAGGATCAAGAAAGATCGTACGATGAGATTGACGCTTTTTTCCGTCGCCATCGATCCGACCGGTCCTGTATATGTATACTAACCTCCCTTCGGTCCTTTTCCCTCGCTGTTGCGGTATTATTGCTTCATTACCGATTGCATCGTCAACGTAAACGAACATGTTCCACTTGGACACGCTAATTGAGAAGATATTATGCACTCCGTCCATGGATATGTAAATAGTTGAGGGGGTCGATGAATCTTTTTTTAAATCTATAAATCTTTTCATTAATTTGTGAAGAAAACACAAATTTTATTTAATGTAATCGTACAACCAGTATTATTTGAGGAGGCCAGTGCAAGAGGGAACTATACTACAACAGTAGAGGTAGTCTAAATATAGGCTAGCAGTTTTACTTCAGGACTTATTGCCATACCTGTTGAGGATTTTTAAGATGTAACACTTCAATGTATCTAAAACATGTTTGTTTTTTTTTCTTAAGTTGTAGTTACACTATTCTTGCTAGGGGTGAAGCACCTAATATGACCCTGTACTTTCAACTAGTCCATATTCAGACCCTAGCCTGTATTTGAACCACCTTTTCTAGCTAGACACCAAGATGTGCCAGAATTAACAAAAATCTAATTTCTCAATATATCTTGGTATAGTTCCTTCCTGCACTGGATTCCTCCTTTCATTTAATAATTTTCCAACATTTCTCTACAGACAACTCCTCCTGAATATTAATCCCAACAATTACATATGCCCTGAACAATTCCAAATTTAAATTGCCAACCGGATGAATCCACGTAATAATACATTCCCGTCATGAATTATTCCCGATTCGTGACGATCGTGTTCCCGAAACCAGCAAGAACACAACTTTCGTTCTATCCACGATGTGAAAAATCCTCAGGTTCTTTACACTCCGACCCCGAAGTAGCTTCGTATATACCGCCGGAAGAGGAGTGCATCCCGTATTCAAGCCTCGTACCCTAAATCCGCCGCTATTTATGACCGTGGGGACATCCACCGTGAAAGTCTCTCCTCTCTCCTGTGATCCCGAGAGAGGGCCACGCGGGAATTCCGTTATCTCGAAATCTTGGGACGACTTTAAAACTCGAGCATCCCGGTTTCTCGTCGAGGAATCGGGGAATCGGGCTGACGATTTATGAATGAAGTCCACCACCGGTCGCGTCGTCGCCGATACTCTGGGCCTAACCCCCCCCCCTTCCCATCCCTCTGTCTCGCTCTATTAACCCCGTGTTAGCTCGAGGACACAAGACCGTTCGGGCCCCGTCGCGTTTACGAGCCCCTTTATACATACGGCGGGCTCGCCTTAAACAAAATTCACGCGACGAAACGCGAGAGAGAGAAAAAAGAAAGGAAAGAAAAGAGGTGCCCCGAGAGAAGAGCGGCACCACGACAAATCTCGGTGACGTAATTTCAGACGGTCGTCGAACCGGAGACCTCGAGGCGCACACCTCGAGACCCAACGCTAGCGATGGGACCAACTCCAATATGTACTTATGAATATCAATCGAGTTCATTGCCGAACCTAGTCCCGTCCGATTTCACGAATACCATGAGAAGGAAATGATTCGTTCACTTCTGGGATTTACTGAAGGTTTGGTGTTCGAGTAGATACCATTTGACTATGATATTTTCTGAAAATTACATATTTCCCGACGATTCGTTATCACGGATGGAACCTTGTAATTTGTAACTATTTTTACGGGGAAATAATTGTTTGATTTTGGAGCATGTAATGCGGGATCAGCTAAAATTATGGTGAACAAATGGGTAAGTCAGGGGTTGGGGCAAAATTGATCTCAAAGCAAATTCCGTAATACTATTTTAAATGAATCTTAGATTTAATTTTACATACAAAATATCAGTTAATATAATATTGTTCTCCTTTGAAGGGCTGGATCCATTTTTTCCCCCTAGGATAGGGCAAATGCCATTTTTCTCCCTCTAGGGAGGAGCAAGAAGCAAGTGACCCTGCCCCCTGGCTACGCTCATGTCAATATCGAATTACTTACATTTGACAACTATAAATACAATTTTTCATACAGGTGTTAACGTGACGTTAAAAATTCCTGCATATTCTATATCAGGAACAGTAGATGTATCATAAAGATTTCACGATGTCTTATAATGTAACTTGGACCCATCGCTACCCACGACTTTCATTCATGCAGGGTGGGGACTGGCGAGTACGCGTTGCACACGTGCACACCGTACACGCCGCGCCTCGAATCGCAATCGCGAAATTCTTCCAACGTACTCCACTTGTCCCCCCTCCCCCTGCAACACCCCCTGTACACCTGAACTGAAGAGAAAGTTTTTGGTCCCGCGGTTAGACGGCATTGGCTTTTCTTACCTGAGACTATTTCATAGCGATCGTCGATCAGTTGGAAAGATTTGGATACCCTCTCTCTCTCTCCGTCTCCTTGTATTGTTTCAGGGGGATCATGGGATCGACGTGTCATCTGACGGTGGCGATCCTGCTGCTAGTCCAGTCGACCCTTCTTCTTGCGCACCGAGAGCACAAGGTTAATCGATCTTTACCTCGACACTGTCACACTTTCCCTAGCTGTTCGGTTTTCCTCCTGGAATGACGTTGCCCGTGATTTCGTTCTTCAAGGTCCACAACATCGTACTGTACCCGGACAAGCACAGCTGGTGCAAGACAACCCCCATCAAGCAGGTGGTCGCCTGGCCCCAGTGTTCCTCGCAGGAATTGGACAACAACGTTTGCGTCGGGGCTTGTTTCTCGTATATGGTGCCGCACAGCGAACCGTCCGCGCCTGGTGACCTGATCAGACCGTACTGCGACTCCTGTCAACCCCTCGACAGCGTCTGGCACACGGTAAATTGATGCGGTGGTGTCTAAATCCGTATATCGTGATGATTCACTATTTAGATCCCACGAGTTGATGAAGAAAAACGAGCAAAGTGTTCAACGTTCCTTTGCTCATTGATTACTCAAACGTTCCAGGTGACGCTGGACTGCAAGGACGAAGAGAACAATCCGATCACCGTGCAGAAGAAGGTCCAAATAATCACCAACTGTTCATGCAGCTCCTGCATGGAAACATCCAGGATCAAACCGGACTACAACACCCTGCTTCAATCCCTGACAAAGGAGAACCTGGACAAGAACGTGAATATCGTCCACGAAACGCCAGATCTATTGTTGAATCCCAATTTGAACGCCTCGAAGAACACTACCAGGGATGGAGTACAGGCGAACGAAAGGTTCATGCAGCTCTACCAGAAGCTAAAGGACACCGAGCAGCTCACGGAATCGGGTGCCAAGGAGCTGTTCTCCAAGTTCGAAGAAGACATCAACCTGGACAATCTGAGGGACCTGTTGAAGAAGTACAGCCAGGAAGAGGAGAGACAGCAATCGCATCAGCACCAACATCAGCATCAACATCAGCCTAATGGGAAGCAACAGCAGCAACAACAACAGCAACAACAGCATCATCCAACGACGACGGTGCTACATCGAGGACCCCATCATTCGATGGTTCTGGACTCCGATGTGAAAGAGAAGATCGACGTGGAGCCGCATTATCTTCACCCGGCGGTCGCCGGCCAGGAGATTAGCTATCACGACAACGGTCTCGTGGACAAGGATAAGAAGAAAGATTTCTGATCAGTCGGAAGACGTTTTCTCTCGCGGAAGGAAACGCGTGTGGCTGACTGACATTTTTCGATGGTCAGCCTGGTCAGGGTTAATAGAAGACATTATTTGGTTTATATGAGAACCTCTGTCGGCATCGTACGAGACCGTTTCTTTTGTCGTTTGATCATTCAATTCAGCCTAGTCCAGTCTGTAGTTTGATCGTTTCCGTTCAGTTCGGTGACTGAGATACATGAACCACTTGTAAATAGAGACGATTCGTACGTTTTCTCATTTGCTTTGGATGAAAAGAAATAAGAAAGGATGATGCTTCTGTTTCGTATTGTTCTATGAAAAATGTTATAATATATGTTATTGTCGAGGAGCTGCGGTGGAAATTGTTCGATTGGTTTCACTCGGATTGGACGCAAGGATAAAAAACGGATGCGTCAGGGAGATATTGACTTCTTAATGGAAGAGAGAGAGAAAGAGAGAGAGATGAAATTCTAATATATATTTAATTATTATTATTATTAATTAATTATTTAAGTTACTCGCGCGTCTAATAAAGGAATTTACGTCCATTTATAACCACTCCTTAACTCTCGCAAACTATTATCAAACGTCCGCAGGCGTTTTATTTTTTCTTTTATCTTGTTGACTGCTTTAAAGTATACACTGTGTATCCATTGTCTCGTAGAGAATAAATGAAGAGTCGGCACGATACCTTCGAAATGCACTTACGGAATAGATTTCTGTATCACTACGGCTCCAAACGATTCCTCGATCCTAGGATTCCAATAAATTGTCCACGATCTTTACAAAATTATTCAAATATCTACACTCAGGTACACAAAACATACTTTGAAATACTTGGACACTTGTCAAACGCTTAGATTAAGGCACCCAACATGCTTGGAAATACTTTGACACCTGTCAGACACTGACGCATACGTTGATTAATTATACACAGCCTGTGATAAACAAACAATTGGATTTTCTCGATCTCAGGAATGAACGATCATTCTACAAATATGTGACAGAGATTAGATAAACACGTCCTAGTTGACATACATGCCCTGACTAATTTCAAACGGTTTTTATGGATTCTTTTAATTGCGTTACACGTACACTACCATGATCAGCGAACGACAAGAATAGCAGGTAAAATTACTACCTAATTCGAATTTTTATGATCACTCGTAAAAGAGCGTAGTGCATCAAAAGATGAATCATCTTCACACGTGCTAGATGTCCCTGATCCTAGGATTCCTTTCATTCTACCACAGTTCACAATCAGCGCTGTTTATCACTAATAATAGAAAATCTGTACAACAGCCAGATAATCCGTAGTAGCAAACAGACACTTGGACGCATCATCGCGCCGATTTCCTTCGACCGTGAATCGAAAACGTGCCTAAAAGAGAAAGGAACTCGTCGATGAACGTAGACATTCATCAAGCGTCCGATTCGCGGACTTGGCAAATCGTGCCATAGGTGTACAAGGTGGAATGCAAATAAAGCAATTAAGAGCACGGTCAACCTGAAGTGAAAACAGGAAAGATCGCGAGAAGAGGACTGACGGAACGCAGTGGGCGGCGATTGGAAGCAACGAGACTACCGCAATACTTTCTCCTTTAATAAAGACGCAACAGTGAAACCTACAACTATACGAAGGTAATAAACAGTGCAGAAAATTCTATTTTCAAAAGACAATTAAAAAAATACTACAATGGCGGCCATATCGGATGTTCAGCCGTGAAACGATGTTCTACCTGTAAGTATCTATGTTTTGGAAACAAATGAATTTTGAACTCGTGCTTATTGGAACTTTTTCTCTAAGAAAAGTTGTGGCTGTTGATTTTGTAACCCTAATTCAGTATCACCCTGTATTTCAGTTTCATTTATTCACCTGAAAAGTCATTAGTTTCTGCTTACACTGAAACAGTTCTCGTATAACTCATTCCACACCGTATAATAACGATTTCAGATAAGCCAGTCCCCAGACATCAGTGTGTCAGACTTTTCCAGAAAATTTCGGGATTCGAACCAATTTTACCTCATTCCATGGGACACCCAGACGTTCACCCTAATCGATAGAAATCGATCGGAAAGTATTCAGAAATGTAAGCTTAAATTTTCAACTAGGGAAACCCTCTTGCAATTCAGCTTTATCATAGAATCCTATCAACGCACTAGTTTCGCTGTTCAATCATCCGCATCTATCTAGATGACTCCCGACTGTATCGCCAGTAGACTCAGTCACTGATCCCGTCATTAATTATTAACCATACAGCCAATTATCCATCCTCAAGATACCACGCCACATCGATCTATTACAGAAATCGAAATTGATCAATTACAGAATCGATTCACTTCCTCAACTCAGGAAACCGGGCCTGTTCGTTACATACAGCCACTTATGAATACTCCATGCTGAACTGTCTCCGTTCTAGAAATCGCCGATTCCCGTTGGAAAATCGGTCAAATCGATATGAACGTAGTGTTCCATAGCTCCGCCACAGATCGGTATATCGTGTCTACAAATGAATTCTGATAGTTTCTAATCTTTTACAGGCAACGTATATACATCCAACCTCGACCATATCTATCCCACAAATCACCGATTCCCATTTGGAAATCAGTCAAATCGATATGGAACTACCTAGTCCTCAAGAGCTCCGCCGAAAATCAGTAAATCGTGCCGATAATTGAATTCTAACTGTCCCTTATCTTTCACAGGCAACGTATACACTCCATACTGAACAAATTCAGTTCCAGAAATCGTCGATTCCCATTTGAAAATCATTCAAATCGATATGAACGTACTGTTTCCAGAGTTCCGCCGGAGATCGGTAGATCGTGCCGATAACCGGGGTCGTCGGTTCGCGACAACGAGGATTGATTCCCGCGGACGGAATCGTCGGCTGATAAGAAAACGGTTTCGGCCAATCAGCTTGCGGCGGTTCCGAGCGGATCGCCGGTACACGAAAGCGATTACGTAGCCTCTCGTGAACGAACGGGGCCGAAGAACTCACGATCGTGTACCAGAGACAGTGTTACTCGGCGCTCCGTTGCGCGTCCCGGCTGCTTTTCTGCGCGGTGGTCGGGTAACGTTTTCCCATCAACGACGGCGCAGCTGCGCGTGCCTCCACGGTCCCGCGTGTACGGGGGCCCCCCACCACCCCCGCCGACGGGAATAAGGCCGAAAATGCTGGCCCGTTGCTGCTGAGCGAGGAGGGGACAACCGTGGGACCAAGGCCCCGGTGACACACGCGATGCACGCGGAACCCCCTGGTGTTCGATCGCACCTGAACCACCACCGACGCGAGGATACCACGGGGGGATTGCGACAGATATAGGAATACGAGCCTCCTACAACCCGAGGATACACACATATACATCATGGACATCATGGACGGTAGGTTCGTGTTATTTTTAACAATCAGGGGTGAGCTGGATTTTCGGTGCGATAATGGGACAGAAACTTAAGTGTACTTTGGAGTGGTATTTTTTGTTTCTTCAGATTGGAATATTGTTTTGCTTGCATGATCAATTGTAGAGAATGATTTGCCAGGTGTATGTTCACTTCTCTGGTTTGGAAGTGGAGCACTGGCAAAGTATAGACGAGGTCTAGGAAAATTGATTTTCATGGACAAATGTGTGAGTCACTGTGTATACTTGTAGCTGTTAATTGACTTCTAAGTAGACCACGGATTTTATGCATTTATCGCGCAGACGATTGTCTGGAACACAGTACCGTTATAATTTTGATAATATTTACCGAGGTTCTTCTGTTGAATCTTATAGAAACCTTGACAAGGCAAAGAAAAAATTTCATTTCATTCTTGTCTTTGTTATTTAGTCAACAAAAATCTATATTTGCGTAAACATCCGCAGTATACTTGTAAGCTTTATTGAATAATGGTCCTTTCAAGAGAGTTTGTAATAGCGTGTAACAATGGAAATTTAAACTCAAACAGCTTATATCACTTCGTGGTTGAGAAACACTACGGTAGAGCCAAGTTTGGGTCACATAAGTCGAGTGTCTACAGAACACACGGATCAATGGATATTCGCGATACTGTCATAGACGAGGTCTGTTTACGTGCAGCCGGTTCTATGTTTAAAAGTAACAGTGAAACTTTCTTCTCTGTTAGTCATTCACCAATCTCCGGTTACTCGAGGTTGGAATAACGGCAAATACATAAATCGCTGATCCAATATTAAGATATGAAATTCTGAAATGAACATTCTAAAACTGAGAAAGTTCATATATATCAGAATTATTATTACACGTATAAATAATCAGGAACCATTTACTGCCTTCACGAACATATTATATACACTGTAGTTATCAATAATTACTGATCTAACAATCACGTTTCCATTATTTCGCGATAGTCAACTACGCTGATAATAGAAACGATCTATCCCAATCTTCATAAATGTGAACGTTATCTTTTCATTAATTGTGCATCTCTCGAATTTACCCGAGATTATTCCAAGAACTTCGTGGACACTCTGCACTAATCGAATCAAAATCTACTTTATCATTTAGCTACCAATGGTTTTAATAAGAATTTAATCGATTCATAATCGACAAAACCGTCTGGAAACATGATAGATTTTTACGTCGCAAATTAACATCGATTTCTGACATTCTCCCAGACAAATTCTATATTTGACGTATGAACAATGACCCTCTAATTGGTATGTTTAATGGTACTTGTTCGCGCGGCGCCTCTCGATCGAGAATTTTCAACGCGGTCCATCGATCACGGCGGCGAATTAATTTTCAACAGCTGCCGTTCGTGAATTCGACTGCGTAATTGATAAGTTCGATCGCGCCGGCAACAGCTGGCGAAAAACGATGGTTCGTGTGCTCCACGATTTCTTCGGGGTTCTATTTTCTTTTCCCCCGACGCGTCCGTCCGAAAATTCTCAGGCCCGTGGCGATAGACCGGCTTGCAACGACGGCTTTTAACGAACGAATTTATCGAGTCGCGTCCTCGACCCACGGATATTTAATACAATAATTTAAAAAATTGCCCTAATAGCGACGCAACACGGGACGGCCATCTTGTCGGGGTCGATGCTTGGCGATTTCAGCCACAGAATGGTCTGGATCAGATGTCACTATGGACTATTTAAATTAGCTACATTCTTCAATTATTCTGTTTCTCAAGTTCTCAGACTGTAGACACATCGGCAAAGTGACATTTTTGTGGAGTCATTTATAGAGACAAGAATTAAGTGAAGTTTATGACCTCAACTAGTTAAAGGAAAAAATATACTACATTACATTTTTTTTCTTTATTTCTTTAATGGATAATATTCTTGCTTGATACAAGTGACAGTAATAAGTAGACTGCCAATTTTTATGCAAAATAACATTTCACAAAGTGATTCATAAATACAACAGCAAACGTAGGAATTTCTTTCTGTCTTGAGTATCATATTGGGTTAAGAATAAAATAGAAAATTCATTGCATTTTTTAATATATTTCACAGAACCCACACGCTAAAATATTGTGGTTCTAGAAGATACAAAGATCCAGAAACTAAATCAAAATATAGAAAGATGTAATTCATTCATCTGTTCCAATATTTCATCAGAATTTTTACACCAGAGCTTTATCCAATCACGGTCGTCACGAATGCGCACGATAAAATCGTTGGTCAATTAACAAAATCCTATCGTAATTCATTTTGCCATTTCGAACGATTCGTATCCAGCCAGGCGTTTCTATGAAACTTATCGGACGGAATTCAGCACAATAAACTCGTCGCGAAAGTCATCGGTCTGTGTCTGGTCGACTGTTTTCACTGTTGCGAGCCGTGCCTGGAATTAAGCAAGATCTCTTTATCGTTGGGAAAACTGTGACGTACGGCCTGTACGACGACTCGACGGTGTCGTCGACATCACTGACTACCAGACCCGTCCGTTTCCACGGAATCGGTTTTATCGGTCGAGTTGATCCGATATAAATACGCGTGTATATATCGGGTGGCCTCGTGTGATCAGTGGCATCTGAATGGAACAGACAGCCAGCTCCACAAATAACAAGCCTTGTTCGCGAATGATTACAGGGTTCGTTATCGTCCAAAAAAAAAAAAAAAAACAATTAGACCGTTCGAATCGAAACGACGCAATTTCGTATCTTCTCTATGAATCGTGTATCCGTGTGATGCGTGAAGCACATGGAGTTCCGACTACCGATAACCCCGAAGGTCAGACAGTGTGCAATCGAGCATCTTTCATTGATCAAGTAGTTTTCCTTCGGGGAACCGTAACACACCTATAACATTCGATCGAATCGGCATACCTGTGCATCGTATAAGGATACAATTCGTCTTATATGGCTGATTGAATTCGATGGTAACGCGACAGAATTTTAATATTTGCTAGATTGTTGTTCAATAATCCACAACACGTTAACCTTCGAGCGTCCATGAACCCAGGACGGAATAATTTCTGCGATTCGATGACAGATCTTTTTTTGTAAAAAAGTATACGAAATGTAATTTTAGTACGTTCACGGATTAGTGATGGAGTAAATACGATTTTCGACTTCAGATTACTTCTCTGTTGTAAAAAGTTTTGAGACATGTCTTTGGGTTGATTGTAGTCTTCTTGTCCTGTTATTACAAATAAGCATAAGTAAATTGTAGTTTTACCGTTTTTACTGGCATCGCGATATGATTAAGCTGTAGATAACGGAAAGTCTATTTTTAGGCTTCAGAGGGTTAACTTCTTTTTCGTAATACAATACTATGACAGTTACAGTGATTCACAGATTCGTTCACGAAAGGCTGTGTACCTTTATTTGACAAAAATACGCACAAAATCGCAAATTTCATTTCAAGATTAAAAAAAATTTTCCCCTAAAGTATGATAAAAGTAAAAATAACGAAGACACACAAACAGAAATTTGATATAAACTTCCAAATTTAATTGCTACTTCTACATTTAGTAGCAATATTTAGTACTCTAAAAGGTTAAGAACTTTTTACAAGTATTCCATATAATTCCATTGATAATTTTATAAATAGATCTTCATCATTCATCACGAGATATATTCCCCCTCTCCGTATGGATTCTATTAACGGTGAATTATTGAAAAATAATGTGTCACTAATAATGCCACCCCGGAAACACTGACGATCTCGTCACTGGACCGTTATAGACCCGGAATAGTTCAAACGTGGCGTTCTAAATGCAGGGAGACGGAGTCAGATGGACGGTTACGTCGTTGTAAGTAGAATATGAGACGATTTTCATCGGAATCGGCCGACGCAGCGGACCGTTCGAAAATAGCACGGAGGTCGCGTCCCGTCTGTGTTCCGCGTGGCGCGCATTCGAATTCGCGGATCGGAGCAGTCCTCGGGAACCGATCGACGTCACGACAATTACGATAATTACAAAATCCAAATCACAATTACAACGTAATTTCAAGACAATTACAATTACATTGCAATTAACAACACTAAGTTTGCAATAAAAAGTACAATGTAATTGTAATTGTCTTGAAATTATATTGTAATTGCAATTTAGATTTTGTAATTAGATTACATTTTGTCCAACTCTGACGACGATTTATCGTCGCTGAAATCGTGACGATCGTCGGGCAAGAAACGGTTGAAAAAACACATCGATAACGAACGAAAACGTCGCGCGATGTACTTGATCAATCGAAACACATCTCGATAACATTTTGGATAAAAAAAGAGACTTCAGATTCGGACCCGAGAAAGTCAGGGTCGTGGTTTTTTGGGTGACATTTTAATTGCTATTCGTGGTGATTTTTGCGAGTCCTCTCGAGCTGCAGTTCGACACCGCGATCGGGGAGTCGATAAGATCGATATCTTTTGTATTTTCGTATCGATGAAATGGAATCCATATCTGTTCGCGAAGAAACATTGGAGGAAAATGTGGGGAAAATTTCTCTTCATTCTCGGCTAAAGCACACAATGTTTTCTCATGCGAGATAAATCTTCGCGAGGATACAGAAAGGAATTATGGAATAACGTTCGTTTTCGAGGAAATTTATTTTGAAATTGCGTGGAACGATCTTCTTGGAATTCGCGAACTCGCGACTCTCGTATTAAAAACAGAACCATAAGAATTTCTTTTTCCATTATAAGAAAAATTTGATTCTAGGCTTTTCGGTCATTTTTTTCCACATTTTCATCATTTCCAATTTTGAATCACATGAACTCGAATGGTTAGGTGGATTTTAAGATATTATAATTATCATTACTTTTATCATCCTTTTGTGATAAATTTTTCTTAATATTGAAGTAAAATTCGCATTTTAGTACGAGTCACTGTAAGTATTAAACGTTCACTAAATAATAGAAAATATTTTAAAACAAAGATAATAAAACATAGAATTGGACAGCACAAGACCAATTAGAACTTGTGTTGGATACGACTCGTACGTTACCATTAACGTACAACACTGAAATACAATGCGATTAGCTCGAAACGTTTACAGTAAATTACACGCAATTGTTAATGTTTCCACACATTCGATTGTGAAACCGTTAATTGAACGCCAGGATCAGATTACAAAACGAGCGACATAGTCCCCCTCTTTGCTGTTGCACACTCCAACGAGCCTTTCGACACGAAACACGCTGCTCGTGTCGCGGTTGCACTTATTAAATCGTCGCCTGTGGCATTGAAGAAAGCGTAGATAACTACGAACTTTTATAATTCGCCAACGCGAAGACGTATCGGGCCTCCGGTAGTAGTCGATGTTTACGAGTCTCCATAAACAGCGGTGTGTCTATTTTACATAACTGCTGTCCACGAATAAAACCCGTCGACTGTTACGAATTTGACGAAAATTTGCTTAAAACGTTTCTATTTCGGAGGAACATGAGTATAAAATAAAGAGTTTCGACGAAAATTTCAGCGAACACTCGATAAAAAGCACTCAAGAACCATTTCACATTTATCTTCGATTTAGATACGTTCAATTGTTTACGTGCCCTGATAACCGGCCTGTACTTCGACTGAAAACAAGTTAATAATTGAGGTACTTACAATTAGTGGCAAATTATCAAATGCCTTAATAAAACCTTAATAATACATTTGTACGACAATTACTTTTACGGAAAATAATTTTCTCAGGAAAATTATTCCTGAATTATACTTACTTTTTAAACAACTAGTGGTGTAAATTTATTTATAGTTTGGTAACAGGTGCCAATTTTCCATTATCCTCATTTTGTTACTAGTTCTCCACTATGAATTTGTTGCTTTCGATATCAACGCATTTTAATATACTTCTGCTCATTTTGGTGCTCGAAGTTCATGGAATAAACGCTGAATAATTAGAATTTGTCAATGGTACAAAAAACTGAAAATCGACGTAGATATGGCAAGTGCCTTTTTTCCAATGAGCCCCTCAATTATTAACGACGCGGTGTTGTGACACGTGGAATGCGTTCCGATCGGTACACACACGCGAATAGAATCCAAAATACACAACCGATTAACCGGAAACCTCGACGATTTCTCTGTATACGCAGAAAAGCATCTGTGACGCAACCGTCGCCGCTAAGACGTTGCATCTTCGATGTCCGGGAACCGAGTGCGTGTGTCCACTTGCGCAATTCACGCTGTCCCACCTTACATAAGTTTCGCTATCGCCTCTTCAATAATTACGACAGGCTCGTAGAGCGTCTTCTAGACGCGAGAGAAAAAAATTCCACTCGAAAATGGTCACGATGGTTCGTGATGATAAAACGAATCGACATGCAATCGAGCAAACAATACGGAACGGTTATCGCGCCGGCGCTAGACAGTTGTTAAATGGCCTTCGCGCGGTTTCCTCGTTTTTTGAAGAAACTGTACATATGTCCACTTTATACATACATAGGATTTTTCTCAAGAAATTCACATTTTCACAGATCAAATGGAAACGTTTCCTCGAAATAAAATTCTCTTCCCTTTAGCGACCGGAAAATTGGTGACACATGGGAATTTTTTTAAAGAAAACAAAGAAGATACGGTAGAAGAACTTCCTAAGGGGTGTAAGGGCCTTAAGGAGTGGGGGGTTTTTCTCCATCGCATATACCTAGTCGCATCGGACCCTAAAAATTCCTATGACACAAAATTCCCAGTGTCCAGCCTAATACAAATTTTATTGAACCCAGGTAACTCGAATTCGCCTGGCGAGGGTGAACCCCCGTGGGTTAGGCTGCGCGTCCGGGGTAAAGGACGGAGTTACCCGGAACAGGGCACACGGTTGTGTTCCCCCTCTCCAACCGCCCGTTCGAGGGTTAGGTGTGAACCCTTCTGGTTGGCACGTGCTGGGCTGACAAGTTAGGACCGGGAGTTAGCTGAAACCGAGTATCGACCGCGGTTCGTTCAATACTTGGGATGCGCCGTGAACGGAAAAGAGACGGCGATATATCACGAGGAGGTCGGTTAGGCCAAAGGGGACCTGGAGGGGAGGACGAACCGCTACACGTTTACTGCCTCGGTTTTTAGACACAACCAGCCCGAAACAGGTGTATTCCCGCGGACAATTTCGACACAGAGGACACCGGGGCAAAGGATGCGTTTCAAGGTGCCGTGCAATTAACAGGGCCGTACCCGGTGCCACGAAAGGGTGGGGGGATTCGGTGGAAACAAATGAGTCACGAGCGGCGGCGGCGAGACGTCGTCGTAGGTCGAGGCAAAACCCGGTTGGTAGGGATATCTCAGGACCGTCACCTTCGATACAGGCGCCATGGTGTTTGGAGCCCTTGGAGCTTAGAAATTATGCAATTCCATGCAAATCGTTTCGAATATTTTCGGAGCGAAAATTGACCTCGGACAAAGTATTCTTAAACGATCTCTTCTAATCTACTGTTATCAATCTCCAATCGAAGATTCTTAATTATAACATTTTATGTAACTGAGATTATCATCGTCTTTTGTCACGATGGGAAATAGCATTCCTATCAGTCTCCCAACAGAGTTACTCCAAATGAAAAAAAAAGTACAATAATTCTATCGTTTTATGTAACTATTTTTCTGTTTATCGTACGAAGACGATTTAACCGGCGTTTGAAACACGAAGGTGATTAAATGTCAGCGAACAAAGGCGCATGCGAATCGCGAAAGTGTCGACGCGACAGTGCGGAACGACGAACGCAAGCGAATTCCGCGTGGATCGTTTGCTTAAATCGTTGACACGGAGCGAGCGTAACCGAATCCGGTGTCGGGTTTTCCTTTCGGAGCGGGAGCCAAATCGAGGGAGGGAGGGGCGACACGTGGCGGGTTCTCGTGATTGGAATAGCGACTGCGAAGGATACGGCCCTGAGCAACCGGGGACGGGAGCAGGCAGAGCGCAAGTCTTCTGCTAATGCCAAACGACTCCCTTAATACACTCGCGTCTGGAATCTCGTTGGTAATTGGGGCGAACGGTTTTCTGCCAGCTGTCGCGCGGGCTTGTCAGTGGTTCACGGTGACCGTGCAAACCGGTCGTAACGAATCATTGGTCGTGTAAGAGATAACTTGCGTGTGGAAATTGTTGTGCTCCGAAAAATCACAAGGCATAGAAACGGCGACTGAATTTCGGCGCGCTCGGTGCTCCAAAAGGAACGGTGTCTGTGTCGGGCCTGCGGTCGCCATCTTAGATCCATCGTGGGAGCACGTTGGCGGTCGATCATCGTACGAAATTTCGTGGAACGTTCTATATGTATACGAGGAACACAGGAGCGACGAAGTGATGCCAGAAGGAAAGCCATTGTTTTTCCTCGAGCGTGGTCATTTATAAAGGAACGTTGCATGTCGCAGCGGGCAAAAGAAGAAGTGGTGGTCTGGAGAGTGAACACTGTTGCGGCGATCGTGTCGGTCGAGCCGCAGATGAGTGAAACGGAACGGTCGTGTGCGAAGTGAGGTTCTTCTGGGGATGGTGCGGGATTTTTTTATTTTTCACGTTCTCCTAGTTTGACCGGGGAAAACAGCGTGACACGTACGGATATTGGGATCGGCCCAGACAGAGAGGGGAAAACGTTAAACCGGGTCTGTCCGTCATTATGAACAAGATGCTAGGAACAAACTATTGCACCGTGTTCTCTGTACTTAGAAGTCCCGAAGAGGGTGAATCGTTTAAGCGGATCATCTGAATATTACGAAGAGGGAAACGATACGACACGTGAGACGGAATTAAAAACCGTGGACAGAAACTGTGGTGATAATACAGTGTACAATATACGTTTGTCAGCCGCGAGGACGACCGTGAAGGGTTCAATTTTTCATCGAACAGTCACGAGACTGGGAATCTATGTGTGTGTGGGTTCGATAGTAGCAACTGATTTGCGTGAATAAAAACTCGAAGACTCGTGCGGGACGTGTGAGATCACTTACGAAGAAAAAAAGAAGAGGAAAAAAACGAACCGTCACGTAATCGGTTCTATATATAGATCCTCGAAACCGCGAGGCGGAACTTGTTTCACGAAACCGCGACATCGATCGTGCGAGGCTGTTCTTCGTTTCATTTAACGATCCTTCGTTTCCTACGTAATCCTGATAACGGATTCGTAAGACGTTTTTTTCTTCCTTCGAAGACCGATAAAACCGTACTTAACCAATCTTGGATAATCGTTCTAGAGGATCGTTCAGTTTGCGCTGGTGACTCGACTGAAAATAGACTCCCATCGATATCATCGGTAATACAGAACGATCGATAGATCCAATTTTATCGACTCGATCTCTCGTGGCAAAGTCGATAAGACAGATATCTGTCAACGAGGGGACGAAAAAGTGATCCCGTGGATCCACCCACGACACCGTTGTGTGCGTGTGCGTCGTATTATTTCCCCGTTTCTCAGCCGATCGAGATATCCGACGGCGCCAAAGATATCCTTATAACCCGTAATGTATTTGAGATCGCACGTAAAGGCAGATAAAGGGAGGCACGAGCATACAAGAGAGGCGGTGGAAGCTGATTGTGGGGCAAGAGGACGAGGCCAGCTTGGAACGGCCGGCAGGATCAAAGGCAGGACGAAGGCTATCATCCCGTTGGATTGCTGGGATCTCGAGGTTGATACTCGGCTGGATCGTCTAGGGTCGCCTGGAAGAGATTCGGAACAGGCCTGCCTACGACGCGGTATGAGCGAAGGTGAACGAGCGGTGATCACGCCACGAATTGGCTGGCGAAAGCTCACCGATCCTGGCGACTGACACGAGACGAGGAACACAGGGGCAGGTCCGAGCCGATAGCATCAGCTGCTATCTCGAAGCTCAACGTCCTCGCTCTCCTGCCGTTGTTCTGTCCTGATTCACGCTACCACATATTCGTGCCACCGTAGGATATCGTCTCCAGTTGCGTTCTCGATCCTCTATGCCAGCCAGATGCAAGAGAACGCACCCCTAGGATCTACGCCGAGAACATCGAAGACGGACCCAACGATGGCGGACAACCGGTATCGGTAGCAGACGGGGTTATTGCTTGCAACAGCTAACCACCACCTCGTCCTGCATACACCAGCCAGCTGACAACACCGTCGAGCCTGGTCTCGGCTAGATTCCCGCTCGTTCTCTCTTACCTCGAGCACTCCGATTATCATCCCCCGTCATCGATCTCTTAACGAAGTCAGTTGACGAACTTTGTCCTGGTTGTTTCGATTAGCTTGGTTGTCGCTCGGACAACTAGCCCGGGCCCCCGTGTACAGGCCCACGGACAATAAATTGTAGTTGATAAGGGTAGTGGTGTAAGATGTAGTGGTGAGACAACTGGATCAATTAGGAAGAGGATACGTCGAAAGGGAATAAAGAAACCGCTGAGTGACTCCTGCTGAGTAAGCGATCCACAGCTGCATCCGAACGATTGTACTTAATTAAGAGAGAGAGTAGATTAGTCGAGTCTTCTGTCCCTTCACCTGTAGACGTCATGCCGCCCACGCCGAGCAAACTGAACCTGAACTTCGCCAGAAACGCGTACAGCGTGTTCGGGACACGCGGTACCAACAACACCGCTGACCATCAGCGGGAACAGAAAACGGAACTTCTGGAGGGTAAGAGCTGGCAATGGGTTCGATCGACGATACGATTCGTTTCTTTGCTTTCTAATTGGCACTGCGAATAATACTTTTGAATAAAATTGTCGGACACTTTTCTGTACAATATAACATCTTTATTAAGACAGATAATTAGGATTAACGAGGATAAGTCCCCATTAGTGGAGGCTCAATTTTATATTGGTTTTGGATTTATATGATTGATTTCGTTTCAGGTACCAGAGGAAACGGCATCCTCCACCTAAAGAATGGCGTCGATTACGTCAACCCCGGTGAGGAGGACCAAATGGAAATCCATGGGTACGTAATTCCTAGCCTCAAGGTTCTCGTTCGTATAACCATCGAATCGATTAAAGATTTCCGTTTTATTCCAGCTACAAGAGAAGCAGAATTTTAACCATCGTCATCTGGCTGCTGATCTTTCTCACCGGGGGCCTTCTCAGGCTGGTCTTTCACTGGGTACCGCAATGGATGTTACAAGCCACTCATTCCAAATGTCCACTCGAGGAAGCGGACACCGTTTTGCTCGTGGAGAAGTTCCAAGGAAAGCACACGAGCTATTACGTGAAGAAGCTGAAGAATATGTCTGCTCAGGATGTGATGTTAGTACTACAATAATTTTATTTACATCATTCCATCAACTATTTCATGTAAAAATTGCTTATATTCGTTTAAAGGTCGAAGCCCTTCGACGGAGAGTCACTGATGGATAACGATGCCTGGGTGGAAAATGGCAGTATGATAACCAGCAAAGAGGTCAAGGAAGAATACCCCACGTTGTCGCTGCACCTAACGGGAGGACAGTTCAAAAGTAAGCATCGAACAATTGAAAAGACGATTTCAGATTTCATCAGTTTATTCGACTTTCACACAGATGTTCCATCCATCGTCTTCTTCCATTGCAAGAAGCTGACTTACGTCTGGGACCCAGAAAGAGCCGAGTTCTTGAAGCTCCGTGGCTTGGACGTTGATGTGCTCACCTCGACGTTGCATCAGATGCAGGGACTGAACTATCACGAACAACATATGAGGTATATTCCTATAAACTTGAATATCACCAAGGAATCTTAATAAACTCGAATCTAAATAAATTGCAACGCCTCGATATATTTTTCGCAGGCGGTGCGTTTATGGAAACAACGAGATTATGATTCCAGTGAAGAGTATGGTAACACTCCTCTGCCTCGAAATCCTCAATCCATTCTACGTCTTCCAATTGCTCAGCTTCTGTCTCTGGGTGGCCGACAACTATTACTACTACGCGATGGCCATTTTGTCAATGTCCAGCGTCGGTATACTGATGGCAGTATTCCAGACACGTCGGGTACATAACAGTTTATACGTCTTCTTGCACAATCCCCTGCATCTTTATTAACCATCAAGGCTTCTTCTACAGAATCAACAAAATCTAATGTCCACCGTTCATTCCTCCGACGTGGCCACCGTGATGAAAGACCGTTTAACGGGGCAAACAGCAACCGTGCCCGCCGAACGATTGGTCCCAGGTGACATTTTAGTCATTCCATCCCATGGATGTCTGATGCCATGCGACGCGGTACTTCTAACCGGAAACTGTATCCTGAACGAGTCTATGCTGACTGGGGAATCTGTCCCCGTCACGAAAACACCAATCCCTTCGTCCACCGATGTCACCTATGACACCAAGGAGCACGCTAGACACACGCTGTTCTGTGGTACCAAGGTTATTCAGACCAGGTACTACGGATCAGAAAAGGTAAGTTAGTGAGTCGCTTTTACTGTTCTATTAGACTTTATGAAATTTCATGAAAGTTCTTGATCGTTTATTCTTCCATCAGGTACTAGCTGTGGTCGTCAGGACAGGATTCAACACCAGCAAGGGTGCCCTGGTAAGGTCCATCATGTATCCTCCCCCTGTCGACTTCAAGTTCGAGCAAGACTCTTACAAGTTTGTCATCATGCTCGCCGGGATAGCTAGTATCGGGGTCGTTTACACAATCGTGACGAAAGTGATGAGAGGCGTGCAGAGCGATCACATCGTTCTAGAGGCCCTGGATTTGATCACGGTAGTTGTGCCACCAGCACTGCCAGCTGCGATGACAGTTGGTCGCCTGGTGGCGCAGCGTAGATTAGAGAAGAACAAGATCTATTGCACCAGTCCAAGGACCATCAACGTGTCGGGATCAATCGACTGCATCTGCTTCGATAAAACTGGCACGTTGACGGAGGATGGTCTCGACATGTGGGGCGTGGTGCCCGCTGTCGATCGAAAGTTCCAAGTGCCCATAAAAGATATCACGTCTTTGCCCCTTAACGATCTCCTGAACGGCATGGTAACTTGTCACGGAATCACTATAATAGACAGTCAGCCGGTGGGTGATCCGCTCGATCTGAAAATGTTCGAGTCCACCGGATGGTCCCTCGAGGAACCAGACGTATCCGACACGTCCAAGTTCTCGATGCTGTTCCCAACGATCGTCCGGCCACCGAAGAGCTCCAAGTTGCTGAAGAGGCTCGCCAATGATCTGAGGAACTCGCTCAGTCGACAAAACTCCATGTCTTCCGACGTGATCGACAATATCTCCTTGAACAACCTCGACACCGCGCTGGCTGGCTCCACCACAGAGTTGGGGGATCAGGGTGTAGAGATCGGAATTGTACGGCAGTTTCCGTTCACGTCCAGCCTTCAGAGAATGAGCGTGATCACCAGAACGTTGGGCGCCAATCACTACGATCTGTACTGCAAGGGGAGCCCGGAGATGATTCTGAGCTTGTCGAAGGCAGAGTCCAGTAAGTGACCTGAGAAAATCTTTGGTAGCTAAATATTTCCACTATGTATCGGTATAAAATTCTCTCTATTTTTTCTGCAGTTCCACCAGACTTTGCCGCCACGTTGCAAGATTACACCTCAGAGGGCTACCGCGTGATCGCTCTGGCCCACAAATCCCTGAACCGTCTTCCTTACGCCAAGGTCCAACGATTGAGTCGCGAGGCCGCAGAATCTGACCTGACGTTCCTCGCGTTCGTGATCATGGAGAACAGACTGAAGCCTGAAACCAGCCCAGTGATCAGTGCTCTGAACACTGCCAGCATCAAGACCGTGATGGTGACCGGCGACAATATGCTAACCGCGCTGTCGGTCGCCAGAGACTGCGACATCGTGAAGCCAGGTACACCGGTGATCGCAGTTTCAGCGACCCAGCAGAATCAGATGAAGCCTCAGATCTATTTCACGAAGAGCAACAGTCAACCGACACCTGTATCACCCATGGGACACGGTGGTTTCAGCGAGATCACTGACCTGAACAGTGTGGCCAGCTTAGAGACGGTTGAAAGTGGCTCGTTCGGGAACAATCAATACGAGAACAATGTCAATTATTTATCGGATGAGTAAGTATCTTCTAGAAAGAATGTATACATATCACTCTACAAGGTGTTTAATCATTCTTTCATACTTTCAGCCTACACCACTCGAAGAACAAATACGTCTTCGCGCTTACGGGTAAAACGTGGGCGTTGGTCAAACAATACTACCCAGAACTGATCCCCAAATTAGTCACTAGAGGCGCAATCTTCGCGAGAATGTCCCCGGACCAGAAGCAACAACTTGTTCAGGAATTGCAATCGTTAGGGTACTATGTTGGTAAGTGTCTTATCAGTCTATACCGATTGAATAGAGTTCTCATTAAAGATCATTTACAGCTATGGTAGGCGACGGTGCAAACGATTGCGGTGCCCTGAAGGCAGCCCACACGGGAATCTCTCTCTCCGACACGGAATCCTCGGTGGCCTCGCCGTTCACCAGCCGCGAGACCAACATCTCTTCCGTGTTGACCGTGATCCGAGAGGGTCGTGCAGCTTTGGTCACGTCCTTCGGGATCTTCAAGTACATGGCGAGCTACTCCCTCACTCAATTCATCTCTGTGATGCTTCTATACAGCATCGAGTCCAACCTGACGGACATCGAGTTCCTCTACATCGATCTCTTCATCATATCCATCTTCGCGTTCTTCTTCGGACGTACACAAGCCTACGACGGTCCACTGGTGAAAACTGCCCCGTTGAACAGTCTGATCAGCACCACGCCGATTCTAAGTCTGGTCACTCAGATCATGGTCGTGGCGATCTTCCAATACGCAAGTCTCTGGCATCTACGACAGATGGACTGGTTCGAGCCGTTCAACGCTACCGCCAAGTCACTCGAGGACAAAGACGACGTTGGTTGCACGGAAAACTACACGGTGTTCATCGTCAGCTCGATGCAGTACATCATACTGGCGGTGGCGTTCTCGAAGGGACATCCTTACAGAAAGTCTCTGTTCACGAATTACGGTCTTCTCACCTCGTTCATCTTCCTCAGCCTGTTCTCCGTCTATCTAGCGACTTTCCCGTTCGATTGGTTGGTCGATTGGTTCGAGCTCGTGCTCCCCGAGAGCGTCAGCTTCCGGTTCATCCTGGTCGGCTACGGAGTGGCGAACTTCGTGATATCTCTGTTAATGGAATACCTGTTCGTCGACTATCTGGTCTTCAACAAGCTACGCTATCGCTGGCACAACGTCGACAAGTCCAGACGGAAGTTCCTCGCTATCGATCGTGACATGGCGCGCGACCCAAAATGGCCGCCGATCTCGCAGGAACCACTACCAGAAGCCGCGCCGGATATCTTGATCAGACAGAACGTCACTGAGATCAAGATCGAGAAACGAGTCCCTGAACCACGTTCAGTGGACACCAGCTTCATGAACAGTCCAGTCTGTGCGAATTTCAAGCAATTCGGCTCGGCCAGAGAGGTGACCCTGAATCCACGATCGCTGTTCAACGATCGTCGGAATACAGTATCGATGCAGACGGTGCCCTGCTTCGAGGATCACACGGCGCCCAAGCCGAAGATCGATCTGATCGGGAAGAGAAGACACAATTCCGAGTCCGAGAACGCGTATTACGGGACTTGAAGAACGTTCTGGTGCACAAAAGCGAGGATGGACTGTCCCCCAATACGCAAAGTGTTCTCGAACTGGACATCCTGCCGTCGTAGAATTTAATCATCGCGGGATTCGACGGTGATCGACGAATCGACGCGATTGAAAGAATTCTAGGACGGATAGAGGATCGATGGTCAGCCATGAAGAATCACGGTCCGTTTGCCATTCGACTGAGCCGAGATTATAGACTAGGACACTCACACGATGGATCTCCACTAATCGATGCATTTCTTGTCCCCCATTGACAATCCACGAGCAAAGTCTGTTCAGACGTTGAACGATTTCCAAACAGACTGCGGGCGTATTGAATTATTCGAGGCACTGCTTCGAATATAGTCTATTTATTAATTGAATAATTACTGTCCATCGAAACAACGTGAATTATTCTCGAGTACTTATTTTATTTAAATTAACATTTTAATTGAAATTATAGATATACACGGGGTTCAGTGTTGTATTATACATTTGTAAATCTGAACGTGGAATGCGTGAAATTATTTTAGTTCACGAAGTAACCGTGGAACGACACTTGGTTGTCTGTAGCCTGCTCGCGATCGAACGATTTATCATTATCGAATCGTATCGAACGATGCCCAGGCCTGTTTAGAAATGGCTCATCGGTGTAACAGAGAGCAGTTCGCGCCAGCAACGCCATGATTAAAGAAGATTCAACGACTCGAAACGGAAGTGTTCAGACAAACCGAGGATCGAACGTTGGACAGATCACCAAGCACGATCTCTCCGATATTTATCGTTCGCACAGTGCATTTACTAATTTGCCGCATGGCGTTCAACGACAGCTTGACGGGCCGACGATGAATTCCTCGGGCGTTCGCCACCACAAAACACATACACGCGCTTGGACAGAGAGAAAACGGTCCCTTTTGACCTGGTCTTTCTTCGTCCACCTCCTAACTCCTTTTACTAGTATTCGAGCGTACCACTCACTCGAGAAAGTATTATCTCGTTTAGTTTATTTATTTTAGATGATGAATTTTTAACTCGCGGCTCCGCGGCCCCGAAGGGTGGACGAGAATCTTCACGCGGAAGACGACGCCCACTTTGCGCAACGGTCGATCGAAATACATAATATAGATAGGTAGACTAGATTTTTCCTCCCTTTGTTCGCGCGCCTCTGATATCACGAAATATCTGTGTTTTTTTTTCTTCTTTTTTTGTTTTTCTTTATCACTGCGGTTTCGAAGGGATACTTAATTCAAAGTGAACTAACCACGATTCGCGTCCGATTGAATTGTGTTGTTATAGACGGACGCGGATCCGGATGGATTTTCTAATTAGAGAACTATACTTGTAGGGAATCGTTGGTAAAAATTCCCATTTTCGCGACGAGCAGCTTCCTTTTTTGTTTTTCCTTTTCCAAAGTGCACTTTGTCGCGATTTATGGCGATCGAAGCGCACAGCACGCGAGTTGCTAGTTTGATCGATCGATCACGAGAAAAATCGGTGCTTGTTGCTTGGTTGGACACCAATGGAAGCGATCACGCGTTGCGAAAACGGGAGCCTAGGTTCGTGTCTTTTTTCTTTTTTTTTTTTTTTTGGTGTGATGATTGGGACTAAGCTCTAGTTTATCCCAACGTATATCGAAACATTATCGAGCCACGAGATCGAGAGTAGGTTTCGTTCGGGCTCGAACGCGCTGCAAAAAAGAATCGACGCTCGTTGTCGCCAGATACTTATTGTTCGTACGGGCAATGCGACAGGTGTGTACTTATTTACGCAATGGAAATAAATACTTAAGCTCGTTGTTCTACCACTTGCGACGCTATGCTTACGTTGAGATATAGCGGTTGTCGAATAACAAAGTATGTTTTTAATGTAATACACGGCTTCTGTTCTTTTATTCGTATACCCTCCTTGTATGTACAATGTGTCTAAATCATTTTTCACAGTTTATCAAGATTCTTCTCTTGTCTCCATATCATAAAACAGAAACATTCAGGATTCAAGAAAATATATTGAAGAGGATGTGAAATTTTGTTTGATCAGAGGATTCCTAGATAGAACATGACGCCTTGAAGACGTCCATTTTACGGCTATTTTAGGCCTAAGCCGTCTTCGAGCCGTCATTGGACATCATAAGCGAACTGTTTTTAAGATTTCAAGGGAAAAGGATTCGAAAGAGGTTCCACGGGATAAAAATCGAACATTTATTAAGCGCGAATATAAACAAATATCACACTCACTTAATTTACAATATATTCACGTCGATACAGTGCGCACCGGTCGATCGAGAGCCGAGACGCGACCATCGGAACAGCTTGGGCAGGAATTCTTCCACTCGGATGGCTCGGCGATCAATGGGAGTAACTTCACCAGACGCAATGATAAATACAACAATTCACACGCATCGTCTCGTTGAATTACAAAAGAAATACATATATATATAATAAAGATCGATACGCGGCATCAACAGTTTCTCCACTGTCTCTCGAAGAAAAAAGTCTCTTCACAACATACAGAATCACTTCTTACAATATTTACATCCATTTAGTACAGAATGGCCATATTTTCAGTTACTTTTTCATCGTGCATCCAACAGCAAGATCATCTCTGGATCCTCGAAATCCACTGGCCACTCGCGAAGCTTGTTAGAGACCCGTGTCAACAGTGTCGCGAAAACTTTGTTTCATGCAAAGTTTCCCAGCGGTACAGAGAACAGCCTCATCTGGATCCTTCAGGCTACGAGTTGATTACGTAAGTGATCCAGTCGACGGTTTTGGCCACGCGATGGTAAATACCTGGCTGACCTGGCTGGGCGCAC
This sequence comes from Dufourea novaeangliae, assembly GCF_001272555.1. Classification (NCBI taxonomy): domain Eukaryota; kingdom Metazoa; phylum Arthropoda; class Insecta; order Hymenoptera; family Halictidae; genus Dufourea; species Dufourea novaeangliae. The sequence goes on along the minus strand of NW_015373910.1, from coordinate 6,354,282 downwards.
GAGTAACCGGCCGAGACGATACCGATCAGGTACCATCGACCTGTTTTCTCTAGCATCAGTGGACCGCCGCTGTCGCCCTGGAAAGAATAACGAACAAAATGGATGCTTAACGAAAGCGCTCGATAAACTGTTAAACTTGATTTTGCACGAGTGGGTTATAGTTCAACGTTCTGACGAGGGAACTTCGGGGTTTCAAAAATTTCAACTTTTTTAAGACTGCTCAGGTTTGTAGTGGACCTCAATAATAGCATCGGGCAATTTTTCGTATTTTACTGATATTCGGTTCTTTAGGATGAAACAACCCCTTGAAGAACCGAACATCAAGAAAAACAAAGTTATATTAAGGGCCACATACAAACCTGTCAAGTATAAAAACAAATCAGAATTTTCATGGTACCCAACTTCCCTTGTGAGTTCAATTTAACAACCGCTAAATTCCCTCAATTCGATAAAGGGTTCGAGGGTTTAACAATCACCTGACAGGAGTCCTTTCCGCCGCCGCGGTATCCAGCGCACATCATCTCGTCGTAAATGACGACGTTGATCCCGTTGGAGCGATGCCACCTCTCGCAGACCCGGTTGTCTATCACAGGCACGTCGACGGCTTGTAGCGTCTTCGGTCGCAGCCTCGATCCTGTTTTATTCGAGAAAAAAATCAATGCGCGATTAGACCGTCGAAACGATTAACTCTCGACAGACGAATTCTCGTCTATTTACCGGCTTGCAGCGCGCCCCATCCAGCGGCCCAGCCGTATTGACCGAGGAAGTCCTCGTTCTTCTCGGGCAAACAAATCGGCGCGATGTGAGGCATGTAATGAACCGGTCGATCCAGTCGTAGAACGGCCACGTCGAACCTGGACGATTACAATCATTGTTCGAGGAGTTCGCCGGGAATGTTGGAGACTTATCGATTTAATCGTACCTGTCCGCCTGAGGGGTGAACTTGAAGTAGGGGTGCACACGAATCTCCCGGACGCCGAACGTGTACGCTGGCAGTGTCTCGGTGGCGGAATTGACCACGTAATCGCCTAGAGTAACTTGAACCTGACGTGCTGACGCCCTGGTGAACGAAATGGACGTATTTAGAAGGGAGAATTAACCATTAGGAACCACACTCAGCATGCAGAGGAGTTTACGAACACTCATTGATGATATACTGTACTATGTTTCAGGTGTGGATTGAACATACTACCCTTAAAAACGCTACGAACTTTCCAGAAGACCCAATACAATTTATTTCCAGGTAATTTAATCATTTAGATGTATTAACGTATATTCAAATACGAGAAATATTTATAATAAATATTTTTTGAAGGTCATATGCGTTCTGTTCATGTGTCTGTGTAACTTACTTGGCTACACAGTGGCCAGCAGTGACGACATGGAATCGATTGACGAGCGTGCCCCCGCACCGGCTGGACCCGATTCGTATGTACGCCTGAGAAAACAGAAGAACAGTCTCTCTGTTTGATACCGTCTTTAAAAATGAAACATGCATCGATCTGTGAACGGAAAGTCTGACCTGCCATGGAAAACTGCCGAAACCAGCCTCGTCACCGCCGACGATTCTTCTCTGAGCGGTTTGCTTCGAGGCGGGGATCCCGCAGCCTGCAATTACAAGGATGTAGATTCCCTAGTCAAGTCTGGGGACACCGTTCCGCAGCATTCACTAATCGCGAGCGCTTCTTGAAGAGTTAGTGACCGAGTAAACAACACACAAAACGTTGCGTCTGGGACGGTGTGGATACTGGTATCGTTAAAAAGACTGTCCGATGCAATTGAAATTATCCGATTCGATCTCTGAGTAAATCAAACTTTCGACGAGTTTATCGATTTCGATTGCAGCGAGTCCTGTGTAGAACATGTGGTTGCGTTAGTCAGAAAGAAATGGCCGTTCGTTTCATTTATAATTAAAATTACGTCTACGGTAATTGAATTTCCTAGAGCCTGATAAAAATTATTCAAACCCAGATGGATTTTAACCATTTGTACTCGGAATTTTCTACTTCTCCATATATTTTCTTTCTTCAGACGAGACACTCGAGTGCAAAGGGTTAAAGTATCTCAAACGACCATTTGTTTCCCACCGTATGATAGTATTACCGAATTAGACTTGGAGTAATTCAGTAAAGTGTACGTAAAGAAGTTCGGAAAACGATGATGTATCTGAAAGACGATATTTCGACGAATTCCAAAATGAAGAAATTCTGGTGGTTCGTGGATGAATTTACAAGAGATCGCGTCGATCCTGGTTCTTACCGGCCAAAAATCGATCTTCCGGGAGACAGAGGGACTTTTACCTCGCGAGCAAGGGAAACCGGAAGTGGGTGTTTTCTACGTCGAATGGGAACTCGCGTGATGTGGGGGGAACCGACGAAGACGTGCAGAACGGATTCGTTGTTATCACGATCAGCATGCAAGATTGATCGGCTAACGGGGTAAGAGTTAACGGTGAAGAAAGGAAATCTGGAAAATTGATTCGTGGTGATCGGGCAATACGGAACGTTTACTACGCATGCAACCTCGATGCACGAAAGAAACCAAGGGATAAGGAACTCGAAAAACAAAAACCAGGGAACAGTGCAACATACTTTCATGCTTTGAAAGGTGTAAAACAGAGAAAGTGACGACATTCGTCTCCGGCATGCTGAGGAAAGTACAAGTGCTCGAGGAGGCCAATTCGAAAGTGGAGAACGTTCTGGCATGCTGAGGAAAAGTGCAAGTGTTGAATTTCAAGAACAGAAACAAAAGAATAAAGATGAACATACAAGAAGATAAGGAAGAAAGATGGATGAAGAGTAGGATTAAGTGTAAGGATTCAAAGATTGTTATAACATGCTCAGGATAGTGCAAGTGCTCCGTTTGAACAACTGAATCAGAATCACTGAAAAAAGTGATGGGTTCAGTAGTCAAAGTTAGGAAGAAGAAGAAAGAAAAATGGACTAAAGTCTCTAGTCTAAAAGAGAGTTAGGAACATCATTCCGGAAGCATTTCGATAAAAGACCAATGGCGGTGTGCTCATGCTAAGTGCAAGAATCGGACGGTCATGCTTCAGTAGGAAGGACTTACGATCATCATTGGCGGTCTCCGTGTATGTATCCAACGGAAGCGGCTGAGACTGATCTCTAGGTGCCTCAACCAGATTATAATCAGAGCTACCTTTCGGTTCACGTCGCTGACAACACGCGAACATAATGCCCCCGCAACTGCCCTCCAATAGGCCGGCGGACATCCAGCACATTAGAAAAAATTCGCAGCTTCGTCCGTCAGCGCACAACGTATCGTCGCCCTTCCACAGCGGTCTGTTTTGTTGACGCGGCTCTGCACAAAACAGGCTAAACTGTTTCTCTTTCGTCTCTCCGGTTAAACCTAATACACGTCGTCTGTTCCCGTTTCTTCCAATGGCCACGAAAGAATACGGAGAACCACAGGGAGAACAATATTTTCTCCTGTCGTAATATTTCCCCGAGGTACGATCGATCAGACCCGAAACCGGCGCCTGATTACTCCAAGCCTAGCTTCAGAATACTTTAGCAATACTTTTAAAAATTGGCGGGGACAGGATCGGAGGTTGAGCAACTGCGACGGATGAATGGAACGCTTTGCAATAGACTACGAAACAAGATTATATAAACAGAGTGATTCATTTGAAGTGATAGGTGCAAGTATCTTCTAAAATATTTTTCAAGGAAAAAAATGTTTCGAGCAGAGTTTATGTTTCAGTTGTGTCATGTTCTTTAAGTGGAATCATATGGTTCTTTCATCCACCTAATATATTATTGCAACTATCATTTAGGGAGGAGGTAAATGCCTGTATCGACATAAAGATTAACGAAATCTTGGGGACGTTTAACGAGGGTAAATTTTGAACATGACCTTGAATACCCTTAGCACACCAATATATAGGTCAATGAACTCGCCCAAGAGAAACCTACACGTCCACCTGAATAAAAACATATGATTCCACGTAAAACAAGCAAAGTTACCCTTGAAATCTCGAAGGTACGTCCACCTAGATAAGATTTATGACCTCTACAAGATGTGCTCCTCGACCACAAGTAAGCTCAGCTTGGAACATACTTTTCTATAACAAATTCTTTAGGAAATCATTGCGTGTATCACTTCAAATCGGTCACCCTGTATGTACGCACACACACAGGTGTCGCCTAATACAATCGCGATAAGGCTCGACGAAATCGTAATGGCGACAGGAAAGGTTTGCAGCTGTCGTAACGATTGTATCCAGCGCGCGGATGACGGAAATCGTCGAGTCGACGGAAACGAGACCGGGTTGTCGCAATCGTTGCGACATCAACCGGCTAGGATATTGCGGACCCGGCTTAATTTACGATTATCTGCGAAACACGAAATCCAGAGGCGCGATGCAACCGGCTATCGGTTTCACTCATTGGATTAGCGAAAGACCGGAGGCGCAACGCTGCGAAACCGGGGCTTTCGACAGGTGGGGTGAACTGGGGAACATCGGTGCGCCATAGGAACCCCCGATCTACGGATAGCTTGAAGGGAGAACGTACCTGATTCTAACCTAGGGTAATCGTCGAGAGTTTGCTTTCGATGATCTGAAACAATAAATATTTTCCTACTTTTTCCGTTTCATGTGTAAAGCTGAACAAAATATTCGGTGATATTATCGGTAGACTGCGGATGTCTGTGCAAAATTACATTTTCTGCCTGTAAAAGTCTGTTTTCAATGTACTTATTTGTACTTGTAACTGATTTATTTATTTTTTCTTTTTTTGTTAATTACCACTATTACTTCTGTACCAAAAGGTTTGTCATAATACAATCCTTAAGAAATGGAAGAAATTCCAATCTTTATATCTGCTTTTAAAAATCACTTCGAAAAATGTAACTTTGCATAAAATTCCGTAGGCCTCAAATTACCAACTGTAGAGTGTCATGGAAGAAGCGTAACCATTTTGTTTTAACATCTTTTACTCTGTTGAAGTTAATAATGTGTTATTGTGATAAAAACTTATTATCAAAATCAAAGTTGTCCGTTGTGGAAACACAAAGAAATTTACGAAAGGTTTTACAAAATTTAATAAGAATAAAGTGAAAAACAAAATGGCAAAAAATCATTTATGACACTCTGTATTACAAGGTCATTCTCAGAACGTGACAACCCAGTGAAAATTTCCATCGGTCATTCGGATCTGTATATACCTGAATCAGGTAAATAAAGAACCGATTTCTGTTGTACCCTCCCCCACCCTTCGTCGAAAAGGTTACCCCAAAAGCAGACTGTCACGCGTTCCAGGCCTTTATTCGGTCGAAGTACGCGTTACGATCTGGTTCCACGTTACCTCTGACGTCGTCCTCGAAATCGGGCAGATGATTCGACTGCTGGAAGAACGAAGGTGCGCTACCACCCACCGGGGATGGAAAGTCGTTCTCGCGAAAGATCAACCGTGGCGTTCGATGACCCATCACCGGTCTGTTGTACTCCGAAATCGGACTCCGCCATAACGATTTCTGTTGCCTCCAGGATGGAAAACGCACACCCGGAGGTACACCAGTGTTCCTTCCTATCGGAGGACCGCCACCCTCGAAGAGGTAACCGGACGGGCCACTCGGGAAACGGACGTATCGACGCCTTCGAGCGGAACTCAGTGACATATCGGTTCGGTTCACATCGTTGCTTCGTGTTTCGATCGGCGTGAAGATCGTCTCCGGTTTGCTTAGCGTCGTACCTGTGATTTCCGTTTGACTCGTGGCACGACTCGAGGAGATGATGAAGACTATTCCCAGCAGCAACCATTGGCTGGACCTCGCTGCACCCATCGTTCGGCTGAAATGTGGAAATAAGAAGGTTTTGGTGAGTACTTTGTCCTATTCACGTATCTAACTAAGAGTGGAGTGTATTCTGCAGGGGTCACTCGTTTGCACATAATTCTCCTACATCCTTTATCTCCCCTCACAATGCAGAGTCGGCACTATTCACTGCGAAACCTTGATTCTTTTTTAAAACCCGTACCTCGATAATCACTCTTTCTTCCTTTCGCAACTTTAAGTAGGGTAGATGTACCAATGAATGAACGTTATATATAAAAACAAGTAAATTAATTTATTAAAGTGAGCAAATGATTATACACTGGTTAAAAATGTCCATTCACATTAATTCACTGTTGAGATCTGCATTTTTCCAGTTTAATTTAATTATATACATTTTTGCAACTTTTCAAATTGAAATCTATACATTGTAAAAAGGTACAGATATTGAAGAATCTAATTTCCATATATCATGTATTTATTAATATTATCGTTATTTACAATTCGACTTTAATAGTTACAAAATCTCTTTAAGCATTCATTTATTGTTGCGTTTACCCTACCGCTTATCTCCCTGAATTTCTCCGATACATTTTTCCAATTAGCCTGAACAAATTGTTAAACGGTTGATCGTTCGATACGGCCTATCTCGAACCGCAGTAAATAGAGCAAACACGAAGCACAAATCTCACGGATAAAACGCGACGAAAGGGGTGAACAATGATCAAGATACCGTGAAATTGGGGAAGGGTAGCAAAAAAAAGGAGGGCGACGAATGGTCAGAAAATCGAACCGATTGCACGATCCGTTGCAATAGTTACCGATTATATCTCGTCACGCGAGTTAATTAAATTCCCTTTCCACTTTTTTAACGACTGTCCGACGATTTCTAAGCGAGTCACCGTGATCTTAGTTTCACGTGGCCATCGACCGGCGATCTCCCGTGCCTTCGATCCTTCATCGGTCGTTAGATTCAATTTTACTTGAAAACCCATGGACGGAACGTCGTCGCGTGATCCGGCTTAACGAGTCAGGGAACACGCAGCAGGACAAATCCGCTGCGTGTTCATGACACGAATCCCTTTTTGCGAGACCGTACTCTCTGGTGATGGAACACGCGACGATTCCTTGGATGGGATCGCTTTGTTGTTTACGATATTGATGATTTTAAAACTTTCGAGGACCAACAGTGGGAATCGTGGAGAGTATTCTCGTAATTCAATTTCTATTTTCTGTTGAATTTCTTGTAAAAGGCTGCGACGTTCTGTCGATGGGAAAGCAGATGCTTGTAATCGATCTTAAATTCAGTTACTAGGAAACCTTTGTATCTGGAAATTACGAGGTTTTTTTATACTTTGGTAGAACATGGGGTAACTTTTTTTTAGGTACTATTCGGCTCTTTAGGGTGAAACCACCCCTTAACTTGAAATGAAGATTATATTTCAATAGGTGTTATGGTTTGAAATATTTATTTCTATTATCCAACGTACTTAAATTTTACATCCATCTTTTCGAACGTGCGGAGTTATAAAAAAAATTAGAATTGTCGGTCCACCGAGGTTCTCATGTTAGAAGTAAACTAAAATGAAACAATTCCTAAACATAATACTGCTGAATCTTTATTCCTACAATTTTTGTGTCATTGGAAACTATTTATATTTTTCTCCAACGACTGAGTAATAAATCTGTCTCTCAACATAACAGAATCGATGCGCCTTTCCACGGTCATTAGAAGTGCCTCGAGGGGTCCGATAAAAATATTTTCCAACCGAAACTGGTTTTCCCACTTTCTCTCCGATCGTCAACCCCCCACCCGATCCAGACCGGTGTGCCCCTGACGTGTCGTCACGGACACAGTGTCATAAAATCGTATCCAGTTATGACATCCGAACAGACATGGAACCTATCCACGTCCATTGCACATGACCCACCGTGAAATCCGGAAACAATAATCCCAACGATTTTCTATTTTCCCCTCCCTTAGGCGATTCCGTATATTTTTCCTCCTCCTCCCTCTCCCCAAGTTCTTCTTCCCAGCCGGCGGTCGAAAATATGCTGTTTGCGTCACGTCGCCCCGTAACGGGTGAAAGTAAAAAGAGGCTCTACCCGGAAATCCCCCAAGCCACACGCATCCGATTATACACTGGGATCCAGTAATGGTACTTCAGGCACACACAGCATCCTTGTCGATCGATTATATCCGAGCGATATTAAGAAGCGGTGAAAACGCTCGGTTAGAGTTTTATGCCTCTGCGAGTGTCCGCCACGATTGGGCAATCCGACAGTCGTGCCAGCCGCATTAATCGCTAGTTCGACCACGTTCAGGGCAATTTAACCACGTAACGGCCCTTGCCCGCCGTAGTTTCGTAATAGATTAAAAATCCAGCTCGAAAGGGAACTCCCGATTGTTCCGCCGTTCCTCGATCTGACTGCGAGGAATTTCAAGGCGAGGAGGAACCGAGAAATGGCTATAGGATAATTTCGGTTCGATGTACTTTTATGGATATAGATATGATGCATTTAACCCTTTCGTTAACCCCTTGGGCAGATTTGACGACTGAGACTTGTCATGCATTTCTTTTGCCGATTCATTGAATTGGTTTCGAGCTGGATCCCCATAAATATGTAGGAGAGAACTTCGTGGTGAGAAGGTTGACCATTCAGATGCGCTTGGAAAGTAGATTTCGGAATGCTGGGAGACATTTTTGCAAACGCGATTGAAGGTGTTTAACTTGATTTACGTCGTGTGAAAAAATTTTGTAGGTAAAAATCGGCTTGCTTATTCAAGGCCGGACCAAAACTAATTAATCATCGCCAAAAATTGGAGGTCTTATATCATTCACAAATATAAGCTTACGTATACTCTTGAGGAACCAAAAAACTGTCTGAAGTGAACCTCAAAAATCACCACTTTCTACTTAATTTCCATTTTTAGTAAGGAACTCCGGAAATCTGTCGACTTAAAGGTAATTTCTTCAAGATTTACGCCACAGAAGTTGTTTCCTCAGCAAAAAATGTTCCATAACTCAGAAATAAATAATCTTGGAACCTATTTTCTTGTTAACCTTTTAAATGTTTTATTTCGTTTTGAGAACGTGCACATGTGTGCTTAATTAGTTTTAAGCTATGACGAGTATACTCTGCAAAAGAAGAGAAAATACATTTGCTCTCAAATTGAAATAAATTCTAATAAAGTAGTAAAAAATACTAATGTATACTTCTCTTTTCCAAGTGACTTTTTTTCGTATATTTTCTTTTTTTGTCCTAAAATATTCTTAAATGTGTTAAAATTATGAATATGTCTTATTTTAACTAAATGTTACTTCAAATAGTAAATACAAAGTTTTTGGTCTAATGACGAGTAAAAAGTGCCATCTTTTCATGACAAGTATACTCGACATGAATATCGAAAGGTTTAAGATTGATCTCTCAATTGTTTCTTTCGACCAATCTCCCAAGGTGAAAGAAACGAAATTCTGGAGTGAATTTTCGAAAGGACGAAAATTATAGGGCGTTCGAACGTCCTTGCCAGAAGAGCATCGGCGACGGCATAAGTTGAACGGTTCGATGTGTTAGTAGGTCATTGGCTCTGTCGTGTAGATCGAGCAGAAGTGAAAGTGCACCTCCTGCACACGCACGACAGTGTGAAGTTCACGTTCACGTTGCGCGCCGGAAGTTACGATCGGTCCCCACGGGCGTTCCTTATTTTTTTTACTTCTCTGTTTCTCCCTCGGTTCGCCTGTCCGATTCCCTCTGTTGGTCACACTCGATAGAGAAACCCGATACCATCGACATAATGGGAAATCGTGAAAATGTCGGTGGTGTTCCCTATTGTGTGCAAATAGGAGGAGATCTGTATTCAGATCCGTCTGATAGAAAAATATGAAGTAGAAAATGTGGCAAAATTTCTATCCTCTCGATTGAAAACAAGCAGGAAGAACCGTAGCGTGGTAGAAATAAACAGAGAGAGAGGGAGAAAAAGAAGTAGCAAGAAAAGTGAAACCCGTCCGATAATCTATTCCAGTTTCTAACTGGATTTTAGCCTTCTTAATCTCCTTAATGTCTCTCGAAGTCGATAATATTTTAATTACTGTTCCGTCGTACCTTTTTCTTCGGGTGGTTTCGGCCCGTGTTACCTTTTACGGAATCAATGATGTTTCAAAATGAATTCAACGTCTTCTTAAGAAGGTTCTACAGTGTATGATTATCTTTTTTGTTGTGTTGAAAAAGTAGGAGAGTGGTGCCTTAGAAATAGGACAAGTATCTTTGGATAAATATTGAATTCGACAAATAGTAATAGGTTATTAATTGGCGAATGATCATGGTTTGACTTGTTGTTCGAGGTTCAGAAAACGGGTGACTCGGTCAAGGGAATACGCGTAATGAAGGAGAAGCGGAGAAATGGTCGAGGAAATTGTTCTTTCCTGGACTCAATCGAAGGAAAAGTGACCCGGGCGCGTGCGCAAAAATAAAAAAGAATGATGAAACGAACGACTGAGGAGAGGATCTCGAATGAGTCGCACGAACTTTCACCTTCCTCTACGACTAGAGACCGGCTCTATCGTGCAACCACCGTCGATCCTCGAAAGTACCAGAGTTTCTTCTCTCCTCTGCGCAGAAATATACTGCCACCACATGCATAAAATTGTACCTTCGTTTCCCAGATGTTCGTGAAAGCCCACGTGCGTCGCACGCCTGTCTACACCATGGGCCAAAAGTGCGGGAACGGTTCTTGTACCAAAAATTTAAGTAAAAAACACGAGAAACAGAATCCTCGAAAACGTAATCGTTGAAATTTAAAATTTAAATCGTTAAAAATTGAATTTCGAGTCGTTGAAATTTGAATCGTTAAAAGTTGAAATTTGAATCATTAAATATTAAAATTTCAAATTTCAGTCGTTAATAGTAGAAATTCGAAATTTGAGTCGTTAAGAGTAGAGATTTGAAATTTGTGTCGTTAAAAGTTGAAGTTTCTAAAAGACGTGATGATACAGAGATTAACTTGAAAAATCTGATTTCAATATTAGAAGACATTGACGTAGCGGCTACATTCCTACGGTTAAATATAGTAATTCAGGTTTGGTTAGTCAGTTCCCGAACCGCCATCGGAAGCAAAGCACTTTACAGAGAGCAAGGATCGTGTTAGAAACTAAATGGATTTAATCTTAAACGGTGCAACGATTTGTGGTATAAAATCTGCAAAGAGTCTCGACTATCTTAAATGCTATTTTCTACAAATTACGAACGTCAGACCGGAGTAATAACTACATAGTTAATTAAAGATATATTCCTGATTACGTAGTTAACTGTGAACGATGCTCCAAGCGTGCTAATAGAGCGTCATCCTCGTTTGATCATTAAATTATTACATCAGAATTATTATTTATCTCTACATTATTTGTATAAAGACTGGTTGGTGCCGTACTTTTCGCCGACAGTGTATATTCCGCGCCCTCTCTTTTCTCTTTCTTTCACGATCGCTCCTCGATCGTCCGCCGACCGATTGGCGCCACACGGTCGTCCGCCATCCCGAATTCCGTGTGAACCGACATTAAGAGCACGATCCATTACTTTCTCTGCAACGCGCACGGGACGCCCGTTTACTTTCGCCGAAAGGCAAACGGAGAAAAAGCCAAAATAAGAAGCGCCTCCGTGAAATTTTGTTTTCGTATACGAGGCCCCAGGCCCCGTTCTCCCCTTCCCCTACGATCGAGATCACGCGCAGAATTTGTGAAACGATCGATATACATAGTTCGTGATGCAGAAACCAATTCTTGTAACTTCGAGATTCGAACGAAACTGTAGCGTTATGGATTCTCATTTGAAAGGTTACAGCACCTTTCACTTTGTAGATAATGCAAACCTATATTTATAATGTATTTTAGTAATTCTCATTGTTGCTAGATGGAAGTTCCAAACAGTACCTAATCTCTGTTTCGAGAAGTAATAAGCGTTAACAAGACATAATAAGTCCACTAATTGCCGAGCAATCTCTATCAGGTGACAATAAACGCTACATGTAATAGCAGAGAAAGTATTAATTATTTTTCTTTTTTTATTAATTTAGTGCGAATATTTACACTCGTATATTGGGATAATGGTATTAAACTTTAACAAGAATCGGTAAGAGTTAATGGCCCTGTCGTTCGAAGGAAAGTGGTCCCGGGCAGAGAAACAAAATGGCGGCGCAGCCAGAGAAACCGGAAACGTGTCTCGCTGTTTCTTCCGTAGTTTCGATAAAAAAATACAGGCCTGTCTAGAGGGACCCTTTTAATGTTCCCGCGGTAGCCAAGCGCGAGCAACGTTTCAACCTTTCGAAGGAAAAACCGGTTCGAAGAAATCTGAACGAACGGTCACAGCTTCTGCTCTTTCTACGTGGCCTTGAAATAGCTCTACGCTTCTTCGCGGTCTAGTTCACCGATACCTTTTCATGACGAACACTTTCCATTGTGTAACGAATTTTTTATTTTTCTTTTTCTTTTCACCGTTCGTTCTCGAATCCCTTCTGTTTGAACGTTTTACTATTTGGTTCTGGTACTCGTGTCCCATAACGATCTTTTCTTCTCGTTTCTGCGAGAAGACAACCGACTCTACTTATTCGTCAGTTGGCGCTCGAGCGCGGAACGGGCATTGTTACTTTCACGGAGAAATTAATTCGCTCATAAACAGCGTAATCCCAGGCCGCTGCTGGCCGGGATGAAAATAAAGAAAAAGTGTGTCGGATCGAGTAACGCGTTCGCGCTCGAGTACGATTGAATATTCATGAACATGGGCGAAGAGTCGGCCGGAAAGCTTACTGTACGAGGGAACAGAGGCTTCGACGCCAGTTTACAAAGTAAGCGTTTAATTAGATCTCGAGGCGAATCTTATGAGATGGGGATTTCCAAAGAGATTCCAGCCTATTTCGTTTGGAGCGTGACACGCTCGAAAGACTTCTCGATGAGTGAATCGTAAGACGATGCAACACAGATGAAGAATACAGTAAATCATCGCATGCGAGTGTTTCGAAGCACTGAACATTAAATATTTCATAAACTAATGGCCCTATACGACTGAAAAAAATATCATTAGCTTCATAATTCCAAGCTCTATCATCCTGATAAACCTCATTGAAAAGTCACCTTTACACCTGGGGACCTATCCTTGTCGAGCACTAATCGAGGATTTACTGTAGCCGTCTGGTTGTTGCCAGTGGCGACGTTTCTCTTGAAACTTCTATCGGACGATGTGTTACGTAAAATGGGGGGAGTGGTGTGTTTAGGCAATCGGTAGAACGGTACCGAAGCGTGCATCCTTAATGCTCGTGTCCCCTTGGGCACCGCGTGTCTCGTTTTGGAAAAGAAACGGAAGTACTTTCACTGGCTACGAGGCCGGAAAGCTGAAGCATTTCGATGGCCACGAGCCATTGGCCGATTCGCGAGGAGAGGACGTGAAATCTCACTTTTTCTCGGGGGATCGTCTTGTCCCCCTGCGAAATCGATTTCTTCGTGGCATCTGCGGGGAGCGTGGACACAGGACGATTTACATATGCCGCCAGGTGATCTCGAAGAGAGATGATTTTGAGGATATAGCAAGGGTAATGCTTTGCGAATTACTTTTATTTTATTTTTTAAATACCAATCAAATGAAAATATTTCGTTTTAACTGTCCTTTTTTAATATCTCCGTCTGGTAATTTCATGTGGAATCGCGACAAGTTATGCAGAAACATACCAACCTTCAAAATTATAAGAAATTAGTTGAACACAGTACGGATCACGTAAGTCTGTGATTTCTGTTTTAGAAAAAATTACAAAAATTCGAAGAAAATTAAAAATAACATTAAAATTACTTGTGGAAAATTTTAAATAATATTAATTATACCACTCAGTATTAAATAAGCGATTAGAGAACATTGTAAAGCAACAATAAGAAATAAAATATAGCTACGTTTTTTTACAATAAAATTCTTCAAGCTAGATTTATATAATTTTAGATCATTGAGGGTCAGTACGCACAATTTGGCTCAATATTTTGTATGTTTCTGTATTAATTTCACGTAAAAATGCGACGTTTCTCCTTCGATTTCCACGACTGCTCGCATGCGTTTGCTCGAATTACTTCCAATAATCGCAGAAATCCGACGATTTTATTACCCGGCGATGTGTAGCGCAAGAGCGGTCATTGAAATGGTAATGGGACTCCTTCAAATTGCGTTAGTAAAATGTTTCCCTCCATTAATTTTCCCCATTCGTGGAAACTCGAATCGCAGCGACAGTTCCGGTAAAAGGAAACTCGCAATGACCACTCCACTCGGGCATTAAAATCACTGGTTTCGTTTGCCTATCTTGACTCGCTGACGGTTTTGCCTCGTGGACAGGCGAGAGAGGATAGGCTTTCTTTCAAAAGCTGATCCAGACCTTCTCACTTTCACTCGATTTTTCCCGATGATCGTCGTCCGACTATTGCATTACAATCTCCTTCGTGTGAAATATCGAGGGACATCGTATTTTATACTTCAACTATTCATCGATTCATATTTTAATATCCGTAAATATTTTAATTATACATTGCGTGGCACAACTATAAAACCACCCTAAAATTTTCAATCCTTATGTATTGTGGTTAAAATAAAAACGAAGCACTTTTTTTCTAGAGAATATAATGATTTGAAATATGGCATACTTGGTTTGTTTTTATTTTAACGACAATACATAAGAATTGAAAATTTTAAGGTGGTTTCTATAGTTATGGATGCGGTGTATATTCAATTAAAGTCTACTATTTAAACAATCTTAACGCTAGAACTACCAGCATTGACTATTTACAGAATGACACGAATATCATTGAAGAAATTTCATAATTTCGCTTCATTTCTCCTATTACCAACACCAGGCTCAAGACTAAAAATAAAAAAAATCTGCTCACCGATCTCTCGAACACAAAATAATCCTTTATAAAATCAACTTCTCGGCGACTTCCCGAGGACCTTCGGATCTTCAAGAGGAATTCCTTTCGTGGATCCTTCCACCCTCACCACCGTCTCTTCTTCTTCCTCGTTTTCTTCCAAGCCTACCGTGAACAGTCCTCACCACCATAACACAACAACGAGCACGAGGTGTCCAGTTTCTGTGTCGCGATCACACGAATCTCTACGTCACACGCGGTTAACGATCTATAAATCGCGATCCTTGTACCGTGTATGTCCTAATGCTTCTTCACAATCACCGAAGGTTCTCTTCATGTTCCTTCACCCAGTCTCGACACAGTATCCTTGTTTATTTTTCTCGTCTTCGGGTGATCGAATTCGTAATCTCCACCAGTAGATCAAGACGATTTTCACTGGACCTTTTGATCAAGATTCAAACCATTCTCCAGTGTCTAACGAATCGATTTTCGTCACTTTGACTTTCATCCAGATATTCTTCTTTTTTCGTCTTCTTCGTCGTGATCGATGCGATCGATCAACCGGAAGATTCGTTCGAAGGGTTCGGTGGATCCACGCGATGGAGGGCTCGCACCATGTCTATCCTCTCGTCTCGAGGAGCCCTGGTCGCCTGCTCGTCGTTGGCCACCGTCCGCTACCACGGCTCTCACTTTCTCCGGCGAGTAGGTTTCATTTCGGTAGGTAAAACTCTCTCGTGTATCCCCCACCAGCCTGACTGCCCCGGCTGCTCGACTCTTCTCTCTGTCTCTTCGAACGGAAAAATCGACCGATCGAACGAACGGAAGGATACGACCGTCCTTCGATCGACACGTTTTCTTCATTTTGCCGATCCTCGGAACGGTGAATCACAGCCGATTTAACCTTTGCTCGATGACAGGAACAGACTTCCCACTCGTTTTGGGAACCGTCGAACCTCCACCAGACGCGTTAAACGCACCTAAGACAGTGAACTTTGGAAGAAGTGAAGAAATATTCAGGGCAATAATTGTGGAGACTGGTCTTCTGCTCATTCTTACTACTTGATAGTTCGTTTCGTTTAAATCTCCAATATGAGATAGTAAGAGTAGTGATAAATCGGCAGAGGTTAATAGAACGGTAGAAATAAGAGTAGATATAGGGTGAGTCAATAAGAAATATTGTCTAAAATAACTTGTTACCTATTGGTTTTATCAAAAACTGTTTTTAATGTATTTAAATATTGAATTTAAAGGGACTCATCCTTTGATCTTGAGTTTTTTCAAGTTCAATGAATTTTTTTCCCTTATAATTCATTGACCTTGAAAAAATTCAAGGTTACGTTGGTATCTTAGAAAATATAAGATACAAGGAAATCAAATTCCACCTGATAAATCTTGAAATGCACCTGAAACGTTTTTTGCAACGCGTTATTTTAGATAATACTGCTTATTGACTATATATCCATTCCAATGATTATGGCGACGTTATTTTCTTCGCTCTTCCTAACTTAAAATTTATATTATTCAAATCCGCAATATGACATAAAAAAATGGAATATGAGTGAATATTTAAATGAGCAGAGGTTGATAGAACTCTAGAAATAATTGTATGCGTAGAAAAGAAAATTGTGTAGGAGCAGACTGAAATTAGGTAACACCGAAATTATTGCTTCAGGTTCACCGTGAATTTCGACACATCTTCGGCCGAAGCAGAATATACACAGAAAGAAAGTTTGAATTATTCGTCGCGCGGGTGGAAAGTTTCTCGTTAAATTGACAACGGTGTAGGCAAACGACGCGTGAGACAACCCATTAAATGACCCAATCTACCGAGGCGCGCTCCGTTCTTCTTTCTTCTTCTTTCTTCGCCTCCCGGGCTTCACATAAAATTCTTACGCGATACAAAAGTTTCGCTGACGAAACTCACGACGGGATAATGCCCACGCAGGACACGTTTTTTTAAAGAGGTCCCATCGATTAAATTTTAATTATTAACTAATCAAACGTCGACTTTATCCACGGTACCGAGCCCCAAGAACCGAGCGTTCCGACGTCGATTCCACTTCCGAACAAAGAGAGCCACTCTCTTCTTCACTTCCACGAAGCAGTTACTCGAACGGAGACTCGCTCTTCCCCGTTTCGACGGTGATTTTACACGGTTTGCTCGTTCCTGCGAGTTGTTACGAAGCGATTTAGGACAATTAGCGAGCGACCGTCAGATCTGCGAAGAAGAAAAAAGAAACAGATAAACGGCCGACCATTGTGTCTCTGAACAGGAGCATGAAGAGAAAATCCAACGGTTCGGGTTACGATTTTTCGGCCGGCGATGAATTCGCGTTCGATCATCGACATCCACGTTCAATGTGAAAATCTTGACGAGGGATCGCCGTTGAAAGAAATCGAGAAGAAATCGATATCTAATCGTGCCGTGTGTGTGGGTAATTGGAAAGTCTGTGTGTGTTCGCATTCTATCTCTCTTAAGCAGCTATTAATTATTCGCCGTGTAACCCTAGAAAATTCATTCTTTTACCGACTAACGGAATGTTTTATTTATTTTATTCTAGTTTTCAAGTATTTAGTAACAGCTAATGGGAGGAGTCTTGTTAGATCTGTTACTTCTTCGTTTAAGGGGTCATGCTCAATCAGGAGAACGAAAAAGAGTGTTCTTTGAGAATTTTTTTCTGTAAAACTATAAGACCTTTTTCAAAATATGTGTTCGTTTTTTAAAGATTGCAGTTTCTGGATTATAAGGTAATTTTTTTATTTAAAAATATTTATTAGTAAATAAATGGTGAGCGATCTCCCGGATGTCTCTTCACAAAAAGTGGTCTGTCCTGATCACTGTATCTTCGTAACGGTTCATTTGAAATTAAAAATTCAGTAAGATTCATGTAATGGAAGAACCAATCTTGTCCTTGAACGTGGGGTTTTCCGAAATATTAATTAGGAACAAAATGGCGGACATTTTCCTGAAAAAGTGCGATTTTCACCTAAAAACCACTCGTTTTGGTCAATTAAAAAAAAAGTATGGAACGAAAAAAAATCATCGTTCAAGGACAAGTTTTTCTGATTTGAAGTAAATTTTCTGATTAAAGTTTCAAGTCAAGCTTACACTTATATAAAATCTTCATTTTTTAACGCCTGTAACTCTGTCATTTTTAATTCAATTCCCTTGAAACTTGCACAGACTATTCTCGAGATGTTGTACTTAAAGAAAATGTAGAAAGTGAAAAATCGATTTTTTGAAAATTTCTGACTGAGCATGACCTCTTAATCGTATTCGTGGAAAACGTTTTATTTGGAACACTCTCGCTGCTCGGGCTCCGTGTCCATACTCGACGAAAATATGGTTACACCACGGATTATTATTTAAGCGGTCGGTGAAAGTGCATGACAAATCGCGAGGCCCAGGCACAGAGGGATCCGAGGGGGGGAACGTTTTTGGCAGTCTTCCCGCCGTCAAAAAATCTCTCTCCACGACGAGGCTTCGTTTTCGGAGATCCACTTCTGTGAAAGTTCGAAATACGGAGCAATAATTTCACTGTGAATTTTGTACTTCTTATTTTCTCCTGTTCGATTTTGTAGATCAGCGTGGTCTTTCGAAAAGAAGTCTTGATGTTGTTGCAACTTTCTTAGTGCCTTCTGTACTCGGACGACCATGAATAATAGGACAAGGTCCACATAATTCATAGGTGACAAGCATAAGTGTTACGTACACTTGTGAGTAATCCACTAATCCTTTTCAATAATTTCGTATTAAAATCCTAGCCGAAGTAATGTGCGAAAAGAGTTCTCTGTTTGGGTTCCCTTCTGCAGAGACCTAGTGGCTAATATATGTCCCGAAATTGTAACCACAAGTCTGACTCGTGATATTCATGTTTGGCTCAAAATTCTGATCACGATTCAGACTCGTCAAAATACGGCAACAGGTTAATAAATTGTGATGAAGTTTTCATATTTTTCAGAGCCTGATAGAATCCTTAATGAAACAAATATGAATTCTTTCGACGTCGGTTTCTATAAATCATTTCATAAAACTCAGTATTTACCTAAACATTCGCAGTCTATCTATGCTATTGGATCAAAAACCTACATATTTATGAATTAATTAATTTCTTCGTAAAGATCGTAAAAAAATCAGAGAGAATTCATTGTTGTAACATTTTAATCATCGTTATAAGAGTATACTAATTATTTTGACTGCTTTGCTACTTCCACTGTTAATAGAACCGACGCGAATGATTCAGAGAATCGGTTCGAAGATCACAACGTAGACCAATGACAAAGATTCTTTCCCAAGAGGGGAAAAAAATGACAATCGATCGGTTGATGTAGAATGAATTTCACAATTCCGTGCGTGTTCATTCAGCAATCGATTTTCTCAACCGATCGCGGCGCGTCTGTGTCACACTCGCGCTCGCGTAATATCCTTGTGCAAATGTTTTCTCACACGTAACGCCGTCGGAACGTTCACATCCGTTTCGGTGATACACGCCCGCTCAAGGACCGGGATTAAAACGGGCTGGAACCTCAGGGGGGAATTCATTGCGACAGAATTCACGGAATTCTTGTTGCACGATAATCGCGCTCTAATTGATCTCCTTTAGTGTTTCGCTGCGATCGCATTTCGCGCGAGTCGCGACGTAGAAATGTTTCAGAGAATATATCTTTTTGTTCCCACCGATTCTCATTAATCGACAAGCAGGTGGTAATTGCGACGTTGAATGATTAATTCTTTTTACGTATTTATCATTTTTGAGCTTGTTCGAATACAGAAAATGTACAGAATTCAGCGTTTATTGTTTGTATACCTACTTACAAATTCAAGAATTTACAGACTCACTACGCACTATAAGTACTACACGATTATTGTCCAGACGAACCAATGGTTTGGCGTTCAAAAAATGAATTTAACATCATAACTATCATAAACACTCATAAACATCATAAATATCCATCGACCAACTATTCACGCATTTACCTCACCCCGATATAATTGAACGAAATTAGGCCGTTGATTTGCTAAAATGATCAAGGAAATTTATTTAAAAAAGAAAAGAAGGTAAGCACCAATGAAATATTTTAGCACATAAATTTGAGAAAATTCACAAACTGGAGTTAATCACATTGACCCATGAACGGGTCAGTTAATCCCTCGTAAATTTCATTTCCCCCTCCCCCAACTTACCGTGGCACTTCCTAATTGGTCCCCAGCGGTCCTCCACGAAAAACAGGTCACCTGTTTTATTTATCGTCGTCGGTGGGGAGAGCGCACAAGGTGTTAGAACGTTAATCATCGAGAAGTGTCGAACAGGCGCGTGATGGCGGACACGTTTGCGTGACAACGAGTTACAAAAGGTGCGTGGTATCGAGGAAGAAAGTAAGAGCGTTCCCCACGGGGGAAGGAAGCCACGTGAATTTAGGTGACGCGTCGCGGCCGAAATCGTTCTCGGGCGAAAGCGACGTCTAGATAAAATTCTGAGCTGCGCCTACGACAATACTTCTTCCCGTGCCTTATCCGCCGCCATCGGTTTCTTTCTCCTCGAACCAACCTGGTGTAATCGACGAACTCACGAGCCTAATTTTTAATCATTTCGTTGTGCAGATTCTGAACTGAAAACCAGCAGACGTCAGATGGGGCGAATAATTCGATATATGAACACGAACCAAAACATTATCCATAAAAACAAGTAAGTTAAATTATTAAAACAAGCAAATGATTAAATATTCATTTATTTCAATTCCTCGTTTCATTTACTTGATCCTCATTCGTTGGTGAAATCTGAATTTTTTATTTTCAATTTAAATATTAGAATTTTTAGAGTATTAAAAAATCTAATTTTCATGTGCCAGATATTTATTAATATTATAATATTATCATTTAAAATTTGACTATAATAGTTAGAAAATTTCTTAAGTGTTCATTCATTGGTGCGTTTGCCCTATCTAACGGTGTTCGACGTTGCGAATAGCAAAACTGTTCATCGATGATATGAATTGCAGATAATGTTCGCACGCGACCCTCCAGCAAATCGTGCGAATAATAAGTGCTTTGTAAACTTGGGCACAACTTTCTCCGAATAAGGCATAGTGAAAAGTAGAACCTTAAAGTAGAACCTTTAGTACAACCCTTAAAGAGTTAATGAAATAAAATAAATCTTTGCCAAGTGTCTATTCATTTCAGAAGATGTATTATTCTACTGCAAAAATTGGAATGCTCACGTTTAGTCACCAAAAAATGGTGATGTTCCTTCTTTTTGTCATTCAATCATTATTCGAAACTCTTTGTCTAAATAATGAATTTGCCCATATCTGCATACAGCAATCGTTATTTACAACACAACTCTAACTACAGATTTCGAACGAAATTTCCAAACACCTACAATCCCCAATTCCAGTAAAAAGTTTAAATAGTACACTAAAACATGAATTTTTTTTTCCCAGGTGTCTAGGCGTCGCGTAGTTGTCTACAAGGCGACACCAGAGAAGAAAAAATTAACTCGGTCGCGTTTCTCACGGAACACTATTATTCCGGAGCACCTTGGTGGCTCTCGTTTCGACATCGTTGGATTCTGGTGATTAAAAGCGTGAAATTTATTTCGCGACGCGTGCATTTTTACGCCATTGTCTCGTGGCCGAGAATCGAAGGATTCTGTGGGAACGAAACGACTGGAGAGATTTCTATTTAGGATTTTCAGGTGTGTTCCCAGGTTAAGGTCACGGCTCTTATGCCAGAGACGAGGAAATGAATGGAGTTTTCACGCCGGGGAACCCAGTTATACCGGTACCGTTTTCCTTGGTTTGTGGTGTGGTATTATGCCATTGAACGGTTCGGTTTTAGTAGATAGAAAGTCCGACGATTTAGACGTTTTTATGTGGATACTACATTTCCATCGAATATTATGGCACAGAACCTGTTCCTATTTCAGATGACGTTCATCTGTTATTACTAGGCTACGGATGTTTATGCATTTATACTGTCCCACAACTTCAACAATATAATAAAATGAAGATTTTAATGAAGTTTGGTACCATCAACGTAGGAAAGCCTCTAATATAAAATTCAAAATTCTGTTCCATTCCAATTTTTAGATACTAGTATCTGAAATCGTGAATTTCCATAAATATCCGCAGTCTAGTTATTAAATTTTTTGTTCACTTAGCTTCATTTTAACTCTCATCCTTATGTCAACTTGACAAATTACGTTATTCTGTCATTTGTAATCGTTGGAAATTACATATAAAATATTTTATGCGTTTTCACAATTGAAAAAGATATTCGGAGCTTACACTTAAATGTGACACCTTGTAGAATCATACTTCTATTCATTTCTATCTAAATATGTTCTATTTAGTCTTGCAACATTTCTCTAGAAAGCTCCCGTATTCGACGATTTAATTTTAAAAAATCATGATCTCTATTCCCCTAGGAAGAATATTTTAACAAATCCTCTGCCTATTTTCATGTCAATGCTCTGTTACAAGGGCGAATATTTCCAAGGAAATTCGAGGTGAAGCATGGTAATCGGTTGTATCGATTCGAACGAACGGAAGAAAGAGGAGAAAGAGAGAGAACCGGTAAGAAAAAGAACGACTAATTCGAACACGACTAATTATGCGTCGAGCGTCCCGCGGACTCGACTTTCGTTTTCATTCTAGAATCGAATTTGCATAAATCGTACGTTCACGCCGGGCGTCGTTCGTCCGGCGAAAGCAATTACGCGGGTCTTCTGGATCGTTATGTATAATTCTTTTCATTCCGCGGGAATTTTCGCGCGTGTCGTTTGATCCGATCGATTCGCGGATTCGTTTCGTACGTAATTGTAGACGTTCTGTGACGCAACCACAGTGGGAGAATAAATGATGTGGGATTTTCACGGTTAACAGTTCTCGGTATCGTGTAAGAAGATATTTGTTTTTCTATTGGGAACGTATCGTTACGCGATGACGATTATATATCATCGTGACAGCTCGACAACATTTAATAATACTGTTTAACACGAATTATTATTTGTAATATACAGTGGGAGATACTCGTGAAGTTTCACGTCCCAAACACAAAACCGAATCGATCTGTTATTCTCCGTTTTGGGAAAAGCATGAGTTTTTGTAAAAATGCACGATTTTGGGGGTTAACTAAAAACGATGGAAAGTTCAATTTTTAGAAATTTCTGTAGAATCCGATACTGTGTAGCAAATTCGTGCTAGTTAATTAACATAATGGATAATAATTCGATACATAACAGAAATTTCAAAATATCACTACTCGAATGCATAAGTCTCGCGTAATAATAATTTCATTAAAAACGCAAATATAAGGTAATAATCTTCCATTTCAGGATCACTCGAAGCACATGAATATAAAAGGTATGTAATATATCTTACGGTAGAAAGTTTATCACAAATGCATTTTCTAAATTCTAGAATTAATTCTTCGTACAATTGTTCATTACTGTGACCAGATTGTTGTAAATCTTCTAGAGAAACCAAAGGAGGACATTCGTTTCGGCGATTTCAGGAATATTCGAAGCAATTTCCATTTAACGTACACGGGAGTTTCTATTATTCTTAAAATACAGTATACCTCCGCCGATTTCCATATTAACGGATCGAAACTACTGATAAGATTTCGCATAATCCAGTAATTTAAGATCGAGAGTGTTCGACATAAATGTGTAATGAAACATCTCGATTGAACGCTCGGCACGCGAAAAAAGAACTGGGTCGTAGCCGGATCGTAGATAGGCAAGATCGCTGGATCATCGGTGCACCTTTTATTTATCCAGACGAGTCTGCGGCAACCCGCCTAGAGTCGTTAGAGCATAACTTTCTCCGTGGACTGGAAAGTCCAATGTGTTTCTTTCGCGTTGTATAAAACGTGCTCGCCATGTATGTACGAAAAATTTTCGCCAGGTACGTTACAATCCAAATTACCCTTGAAAAATTCACTAACAACAATTTTGGAAGTCTTCTTATATTAATTTGATCCATCTATATTACGAAATCGTGATCTTATTCAATGAAAATTCCATGCAAACAGCTCCAGAGTACATCTGAAATTTGATTGACATACAAATGTCACAATTATTTAATTTTCATAAAAATACCTTTTCACAAATGATCTATCAGGAAATAATTTTCGAGTCTCTATAAGAACGCCGAATAATGCATCGTGTTGTCGCCAAAGCTGATGATCCAACGAAAATTCAATGATAAATATAAAAGTGACTTCCAAAATTCTCTAATATAACTCTAATAAATCGATGAATTTATTTAATAACAACACAGGTCCTGGTGCATCAGCAAAACTCACCAAAATGCACACTGCATTTCCATCTTCCTACTGAAAATTCGATGTATAATTATCCTGACCAACGCATCGCTAATTACCTGCTGATTATCTATCTAATTATGTAGTAATTACATTAATCTACATTCCATTGACTATTCTCTTAATTAGGGTCACGATTTTAATGTTCCTCCAGGAGGAAAGCAATCTCTCGATTTTCCTTTTCCTTTTTTCAGTTCTTTTTCCTCGATTTTCTGGAACGTTTTGAAATCCAGGGGAACGATCAAGCGAAAGGTCCCCAGAATTCATTTCTCTCGGTCGAACCTGGACAATTCGGCATAATAAGCGACGCCCGTACGAGTTCCATAAAATCGTGGATATTTGCATATTCATGCGCGGCGAATGGTAATGAAACATTCACGCGTTTATAATCCGCGGTAACACGAGGAACGGGCCGAATGAAAATACAATCTTCCGCGTAATTGCGGTTCGTTAACCGATGCTACCGTTAAAGTTCGGTATATACGTCGATTTATCATCCAGTTCGTACCTGAAGCCCTCGAATCGGACCCCATCAACTGCAACTCGGTTACGGTTTATCCGAATTTTATCGTCGAACATTTTCCTCGAGCAAAACGAACGGTACTATGTGAAATTTACATCGGTGATAAATTCATACGAACATACGGAAACGGTGATAAAAGATCAGAATTAATTTTTAGTCAGGTCCATTGCACGTTTTATTACGAGAAGAATTATTTGAATCGTGATAAATTAGTGGATCAGTTTGAGATTCAGAATTCAGCGTAATGATAGATTTATCAACGTACAGTCAATAAGAAGAACTATTATCTAAAATAATCAAAAAACAATCAGAAACAAAAGATTGGAATGTGGATGCAATTCGATATTTTTGTATCTTATATTTTCTGAGATATCAAGGTAACCTTGAGTTTGTTCAAGGTCAATGAATTTTTTCCTCTAGACCTTTTTATAGGTGGTTGAAAAAACTCAAGGTTACCTTGATATCTCAGAAAATATCAGATATCAGAAAACCAAATTGCATGCACTTGATGAGTCCCTTCAAATGCAATATAATTCATTTAAAACGATCATTTAGTATATTAATTGGACATCTTACAGAGAGGTTATAATAAAATTTTCTTACTTTCACCCGAGTCTTAACCAGGTGTTCGTAGATTATACGTGTTTCTTTCTTCTTTGATTATTATTAATGTAAAATAGACGATGAGGCGGTGATACACGCAAAATCAGTAGACGAAGATCAGGAATCCGAGAGGGAAAGTGTATCAAGGAATTACGATCGTCACGTTTGGGGTGACATCACGGGAAAAAGTGAAAACAAATCGCGACATCACGTGCCATCCCGGAGATGATGTCACGGATGGACGAGTGTGTTGTTACAGTAATACTATTATTATTATCGATTTGCATCAACGCACGCGGAATGAATTGCTGGACGGCGAGCCTTAATTAACGTCGATTACCAAAAAGTGATTCGATAGCCTGTAACCGGGTTAAAGTATTCATTTTTCAGGTCCTTCCTTCGTCTAAACTAATTCCAGGATGGGAAAATTGAATAAAGAAAAAATTTCTTCCAACACATTTCTATTTGTTTTTCTCCTGTTTTACAGAACAATTCAGCAT
The DNA here is from genome assembly GCF_001272555.1 of Dufourea novaeangliae. Classification (NCBI taxonomy): domain Eukaryota; kingdom Metazoa; phylum Arthropoda; class Insecta; order Hymenoptera; family Halictidae; genus Dufourea; species Dufourea novaeangliae. Next base: position 6,328,650 of record NW_015373910.1, on the reverse strand, counting down.
ACAATGGCCTGGCAATTTATCACATAGACCCACGGTCCCGTGATAATTAACCGTTCGAACTAATTACATTTCGAGCATCTCTCGTGTTAATATCATTCTGAACACGGGAAGTCCTCCGACGGATCGTTGTGCTCTTAGTCCGCTTTCGAGGCTGAAAGAAGAAGAAAAAAACACACATAATGGGCTCCTTCCTTGACCCAGAAATCCCGAAGAAAATTAAAATGTGGTAATCGCGAACCTATTCCGGGCGTAATGTGTGAGTGTCTGTAAAAACGCTCGGTCCCTCTTACGTGTGAACGAGACTTTACTTTCTCAAGCACGCGACCGCCGTCACTCCGCTCTTACTTTCTCCTCTGGGCCGATTCAAAAGTAGGTCCCAAATAGGATTAAGCGATCTTTTGAAGACCTTGCCGCACGAACCGCGAACCGCAGCCTCTTTGCTTCTAATTTATCTTTATCACGATCATTTTAAGATCGAGCTCGGAATTAAATTACTGACTCCTCTCGATTATCGTCTGGTTTGGTCTACACGATTATTGTCCAGACGTTATGTCTACCACTGGAGAGGGGGCGTGAAAAATGTCAAAAATAATAGGAAATGTTTGAAGCATTTCTCCCTATACGATTATTGTCCTGGCGCGTTATGGTATATATTATATGGTACGTTCTTTAATGGAATTTTGAAATTCATACTTGGAACGATTGTTTACTTGATCCACTGTACGATGTAAACTCGAGTTACGTATTGTACGATCGTGAAATGTTCGAAGTAATTTATTCTAAGAGAAATTATGTTACAAAGTAGGGGGGCGTTCGTAGTCGAATCTCAACGTGACCGGAAGATTCCAGGGAGTTATATAATCCGTATGTTAGAGTGAAATTTCCACGAATTATGATATAAGAGTCTGGAGAGAAGAGGCTATCGAAGGAACATGCGAAACACATGACTAAACATAACGCTCGCCAGCGAAAGTTGACGAAATCGTTGATTAAACAGTTCGATTCTAGTTTTGCGTCGAATATACATTCCAGGTGACTATGACAATCTCTAACGTATTATCTAACAGAAGTTCGTCGAGCTTGAAAACTGTATTTTTATAATTACTCTAACGATGGTTTTTTGCATATTGAAAATAACGATTATCTAATGTCACTATTGTTATAATATCTTAAAAATGACTATACAATTTTCTTCTTCTTATAACTGGACTGCGAATATTTATGCAAATATCGACAATTCTGGATTAATTTACAGACACAGGAATCACTTAAAAGTGTCTGTACTCTCTTAAAGCTTCTTTTAGGTTCTAAATAAAACAAAAATCTCACTCAACTTCATTTAACTTTTTACTATACAGAATTCTAGACATCTGAGTATGCATAAAATCTGCAATCAATCACACAGCAAACCAACAATTTACTCATCCATCTAATATAATTTCCTTTACCCTTAAATCCATGATTTCTCCAAGTATAATAAGACATTTGGAAATTGACCTTGCGATTTTTTGGTAGCAATCGAAAGTTGAAGGTTTCAAGAATCTTCTGTTAAATTTTCAACTAAATTTATAATTATTAAAAACTTGCAGGAGCCACTTTAAGCGCGACAGCGTCCGTCGACGTGTTCTCCAACTTTCTAATCGATATCACGGTATTGTCCCTCGGATAAATCCAGTGGCCCGCTGTCGATTAATTGCACCGGTTCGGTATGCCCGTTCGATTACCCTGGTGGAACCCCGTTCCAACACTAGACTGCATCTTCATTCTGCAAAGAGAGAAGGTGGAAAGGAGAAGCCCTCCTTCTCCTCGTCGCTCCACGTTCGTCATCTTACTTTCGTTGCTTTCGACGGAAAGCCGTCTGGCCGGCTTGGCTCTCCTTCGTTTTCATCGGCGAAAGTGAATGGAACGCGTTCGATGTTTCTAATTGGCCTATCGGCATTCGACACACGACGCAGCTGCACGCCTCGTAATCGATATCACAACGCGAATTTAAATCGTCCCGTAAAACCACGTTTGAAACCGACTCGCTTTTCCTTTGGATCTTCCTTACGAGAACACAGGCTGCTGATTCGTTGAAAAAATTCCGATATTATTGTATTAGATTGTACATGAAATGAGGGTAATAATGTACAATTCGGTGGGTATCTCCGATTTTCTTCAAACTTTAATATGTTGAAAGGCAAAATATCATTTTAAATACCTGTAATTACCAAGTATAGATGATTATTGGTATCGGTTTTTTTTTTTGTTAAACTAGATATAACCAACTCTTGTTTTGGAAACATATTCGCGACCATTCCTTTGATACTATATTATTTATTTACGTAGAATAGTTAAACAATCCGTAATAAGAATTCAATAATCAAAGCAGACAGAAAATCCCTATAATCCTATAAATGCATAAAATCCGCAGTCTATTGATTATACATTTAATCGTGAACGAGGGTAAAAGAAGGGAGTCGTTTTAAGGAATAAATTCATCGTTTATTTAGCATACATTCACGTGGACATATTACTCGACTCGAAGATAGTTGATAACGCTGGTTGACTTGAGGAACAATAGCAAAAGGACGATCGTGACGAAGAGGAGGAACGATCACGTGAATTTTTTCAACCGAAATTCCGCGATCTCGAAGTCATAAACGATCGTGTACCCGCGTTTCCCGTGCCGTTTAATTGTCGCGAACAGACCGTGTGCCGTTCCAGAATCGTTCGAGTACGACCGTTTCGCCGAGAAATTAAACGTTTATTGTTATAGTTCCGGCAATTTCGGGGCGAACGAAAAAACGTAAAAAAGAAAAAGAACGCTGCGTTGTTTCCAAACTAAAAAATACTAATGGTCGAATGAAATAAACGAAACTGAACGGCCTGGATGTTCGATCGCGTGGTAACTTGTTGCGCTCTTTTGGCCGTGGGTTGTTAAAGAAAAATGGACACGTAACGAAGAAATGGGATGGAAAATGAATGGAAATTCTAGTGCACGAGCAAAAAAGGGAAATTATCAAGGAATTAATCGGTATTTCCGTTGAAAGGATTTTGGTAAAAGTTGAACTCGATTGTTGGGTAATTGTGAACGAATAGTAAATGATAGAGGAAGGAACGTAAAATGCAAGAAAGTTCGAAAGTGTAATGAAACATTTTATTGGACTGAAATATTCAAGGGAAACATTGTGACAAAATTGTTAAATTGTGTTGAATATTAAAGAAATGGAGGTAAATGATGGGAACAAGATAGGGCGACAGCTCGGGTAAAGTAGGAAGTTGGGGGGAAGAAGAATTTCCCGGTGGGCCGACCTAATACTGACCTGTTCTACTGGCAAGGCAGCGAAACTTCTGAAAAAATAACTACTCTGTGTTCGAGGAGCATGAAAAAGAAGAAAATTATTCTCACGAGACTATCTACCCGTCCTCGAAAGTGTCATTCAAAGTAAATTGCTACGGAAACATTTCCTATATTTCAAACAAAATAACAGACACTGAACACGAAAATGGGAAACTGGCGGTTACGCCAATACTACGCGTCCCTTAATACCTTTTCAGATAACTTCCATTAAATGTAATAGACGAAACAATACGCCAAAGCAGAAAGAACAGTTTTTGTTCAAATATAAAAGGTTGAAAATTGTGAAAAAAGCGGTTCATTGTTTTGGAGATGAAAAAAGGTAATTGACAGGAGTGAGAGAATCAGGTAAAATGCTAAAAAAGTAGATCGTAATATTTTAAAATACGACAAATTAAGCTTATGTTCCTCCTCCACGCGATCAATCGATTTCGTTTGTTAATACCGTTATAATTTCGACTCTATTAGAAACGATCAATTGTTACGAAGAATCGAAACGAACCCGTCGGATCGATGGAACCAGCCCCGATCACTCACCTCCTCTCGGTTCGTTTCGTTGGAAAATAGTTAACAAGTCCTCGTAGATGTCTGCAAAAGAAAGACAAAGAAACTTCGGAACCGGCACACTGCTCGGGAAAACGTTGTCTCTCGAGGGATTGTCTTTTTGTGGCTGTAACTTTTGTGAAGGGGTGGCAAGAAGCTACCCTTTTCTAGAGTTATCGAATAATTACGGAAATTTCATTGATATTTGAAACAGGATAGAATTAAGCAGAATGTTAAATGACCATAAAATTCTTGATTAAGTGCAGTAAATTACAGGGATAATTTGTTACACTCCTTGAAGTGTTCCAAGTGTGATTAAAGAACTAATAATTCAATAAACGCTGTCCGTCTAGAATTACATTTTCTAGAATAGGAGTGACTTCAACGCCGGAACAGGCGTCGGATCTTAAGCGAAACCGAAAACTGTTTTTAATCTTCTCCAATATTTTCTATTTATCGATAGAAATTGATTAGTTGAAATTAGTTCTTAACCAACCTTTAAATGAGTGAAAAAGAATTGAGTAATTCCTTCCTTTTATTTGGATTGTCCTTTAATTATGGAAGATCAATAAAGAATAATAATTATTCGCCTATTTTAACTTAGTGTAAACGAATTTAATTATTGCAGAAAAATTATCCTGTAATTACAATTGCACAATTTTACATCATATCGCAAGTATATTAAAGAATAACAAGAGAAGGAAAATAGTTAATAGGTCCTCGTTTAACTAGTTAATAACGACTTGGTACCATTAATTACCGAGTACTTACTGGTGAAATGATAGTCTTACGACAGAAACTCAGGATCACTCCCATTGCTCGCGTTGTCGTTCTCCCGATCAGGCTCGGCATGGTTGACGTGATCCATGAAATCCAAGACAGCGCTGAATCGATTCACAGACGGCACGGTTCGGTACTCCGAGGAGGATCGTTTCCCGTACCGACTACCCAAAAAGAATCGATCCATCCTTGGCACCACCACCAGTTTCGGCAACGAATTGCTGATTTTTTGCGAATCGTCGCTGCGTCCGTACCTGGACCAGATGAGGGAACCTATGAATCAAAATAAAATCATCTAAATATCTTCAGTAGTACACTATAATATAGTAAACTCCAATGTCCAATTTCGAAAGTTAGTTCTGACATTCCTGTCAAAAAACAGAGTCTTCGAAGAAACTTTAGAACATTTACAGAGGATTTACTGTATTTGGAATTCTAGTACAGTGGATTCCGCTTATGTGGGTTTACTTAAGTTAATCGAAGTAGTTATTTATTTGTGACATAGATCGAAGAACAAAGTCTAACCAAATGTACTATGATGCTTCGCATAATTGGGACAACAGTTTAATCGATCCGAAGGATGCTAGTCCCGATATATCCCAAATAACCGGAATCCACTGTATTTAGAATTCAAAGAACTAGCAACCTGTCAATTAACATAGCAGGCTCGATTTGCAAAATGTTCAAACGAGCCCTTTAGCAACGATCCTCGAGAACATGCAACCAATTAACCTGATAAAATCGTAGCTCAAAGGGCGCCATCGGTGAAGCAACGTCAATTACCAATTTTCAACGCACGCAAGAACGAAGAAGGCTGTTCGATCGAGGGAAATTTTCTTTAATTGGAAACGTTAAAGGGGCAAAGAAACGCGAGAGATCAATTATAGAGCGTTGACAATGGACGACCGAGTTTAGCAAAAAGGACCGATCGCATTCGTTCCATTTGGATCCTGTTCGCGGGAAAGATCGTATAACCAAGAACCGGAAACTGTCTAATTGGAGAGGACATGTGGCTCTCCTGGTCCGCGAAACGACCGCAGTGTTTCTGATTAGAGAACGAGTCGCGCAAAGGGTCGAAAGTAAATTACTAGACACTGGAATCCGGCGAAGAATGGTGGATTATGTGATTCTGTACTTCGTCACCGACATCCTACGCACGTTTCACTGAACCAGAAGATCCTAAATATACATTAATATTCGTATTACAGCATAATAATGCTGGAACCGTATTAAATTACTAGACTGCGGATTTTTATGCAAAATGACACCAGAGTTGGGCAAAATGTAATCTAATTATAAAATCTAAATTGCAATTTCAATCTAATTGCGGGACAATTAAAATTATAATTACATTGTAATTTTTATTGTAAATTTAGTACAGTTAATTACAATGTAATTGAAAGAGTAATTATCTTGCAATTATATCGTAAATGTGATTTGGATTTTGTAATTGGATCACATTTTGCCCAACTGTGAATGACATTTCCTAAAGTAATTCACAAAAACTAGAGCAAATCTGGGAATTTATTTCTTCTTTAAAGTATCTTATTCGCTTTAGAATAAAATTAAAAAAAAAATCCTTGGATCTAATGAAAGTTTTGTCTTTTATTGCATTCCACAGAGCTGTACAGGCTATGCGTGCATAAAATCCGCGGTCTATAAATTACTTAGCAGTACGTGGAAAGAACATATACGACAAGATGTTGGAGAACGAAAAGAATAATTGTTACTGGAAACACGAATGGTATCGGGATATTTATCATTATTTATTATTACGAAATGGCACCGTCAATCGACAGAATTGCGAAAGCACACGCAACGGGGGAGGGGGAGCTGATGGTTTATGATGCACCAGTTTAATTAGGAAGAAAAAAAAGAAAGCAGTTCAAGATTCGTTAATTACCGGTAATCAAGAGGAGCAGAAGAGTCGTAAATTGGGGAGGTCTCGTGACTTACCGCCACGTGGCTCATGCCGTTTCCCGTAACGGGTGCGGATGTGGAAACCCTCCGCGGAGGCGAGCAGGGTTAAAACGGCACACGCGATCCACAAACACGTCACGAACTCAACGCTTCCGAGGCACGGCACCGACTGAACCCTTTTGCTTCGTGGGAGCATCCTCCTGCCAGCAGAAACAACGCTCAGATACTTCATCTCCGCCTGTCTATCATTTTTGCAACCCCAAAAATCATATACAATCTGCATAAAAATTGCGGCAAGAAGATCGTATTAAATGTTGCATTATTTTAGGATTCATCTCTGAATTTTGATAAATACGCCGGATTTATAATGTCAGTATTCTTAAAAAATATTTCACGTTCTTGTAGGTCCATTCCTCTGATTTAGAGTAATAGAAACTAAGAAAGGGAAGTACAGTCGTCTGTTTTGCATATTCTTATTTCAATGGTCGAAAATAAAGGGACGGAATGAATTTATTAAAAAATCTTCACTACTAACATCATTTTTGGATATGTCCTTGAATCTGTACAATTTCCGGTTACAATTAGTCATTATCCAATCTAGTCGAATTAACTTGCGAACAGTGTGAATTTTAATTCTGACAGAAATTTATCGATGTTATATTCGTGTGTCTTTGAAGGATATCTATTTTATAAGCTGTACTGAAAAAGTGAATTCATTACTTCAGAAGCTCCCCTAAATATTCACTTCTAAGACCATATTGTACAGTAAACAGCCTACATATTCACATCGTGTCGATTCTACAATAACACTTATCAATTCTTTTTCCATATTTACCACCAAAATGAAAATCAAACTGTCTCGATCCTGAAGTATGGGCAAAACTCGCCTAGTGTTCCGAGCAAGTTCCTTTCCACCGACAAACCGATTATTATCAATTCTCTCGCGTTTAAATGATCCTCCCCGATTGTAATCTACGTCTCCCCTGTGTCTCGTTTCCTCTCGGTCTGACTGCAACGAAATGAAACATCCAATCGTTCATTGAATCACGCGCGATTTCGATTTCTTTCAAACATCTTCCAAGTTCCTCCACCCTTTACCTGTGTCACGTTAAATTATCCCGTCATTTTCGTACTTTCACGGTCACATGAAACTTCGACGAACTAGTCGAAGCATTTTCCACCCTCTGACGTCGTAATTTCTACCGAGAATTTGTATTTTAGAAATGGAAACCAGAAGTGCAAGTACGATTCTCGTAGATTCCACCAGAGACGAAGGGTTGATATTTCTAGGGCAAAAGTTTGCACGAGGGAAAGCGGTTGACAAAAAAAAACGACGAAAAATGTCCCGGAACCGACGGTGAAGCAACACGTAAGAGCAACTGCGATGTACCATGATCCGCGAAACGCTTTATATAGTCGCTCCCAACCACCCACGAGGTATTCAGACACCCCTAACGGTGACCAATCGCGCAACAGCTCGTCGTGCCCTCTCCTCGTTGACTCTGGATGATTTTCTTTCTGTCTCTTACGCCGCCCCCGACGAAATTAAGCAATGGTGTTCGACGGACAACTGCGGCCTGGATGCCCCAGTACGGCCCCTGACGTCGTTTCCGATCGATCGATCTTGGATTTATTCGGAGGGGATGGATGCACTTCTAAACATCACGTCAGTTATCCCTCTCTTGGTTACACGTCGCGTTTTCATGTGGCTGGTAATTTCTGTCTGTGATTATAATTATAAACTTGGAAAATAAGTAGACTAAAAGCACCAATGAAGAAAGATTTATGAGATTTTGTAACGATTAAAGACGAATTTTAAATGATAATAATATTAGTAAATATTTGGTACATGAAAATTAGATTTTTTAAGATTTTATGATGTATAGATTTCAATTTGAAACATTGTAAAAATGTAAGTAAATAATTTAAAAAGACACATATTGATTTCTACCAGTGGTGCGAAAACTGTTTGAATATGAAACAAGGAATTGACAAAAAAATAAATATTTAATCATTTGCTTAATCTAATAACTTAATTTATTCCTTTTTATATATAATTTTCATTCACCGATACGTGTTCATTTACTGGAACATTCACCCTACAGTTATAAAGAAATTATTTTTACAGAGACCTAGTAGGATATTAATGAAAGTTTGTGGAAACCATTGTGCATGTCAAGTGTATGTATTCAGTTTCTTATTTGGTTACAAAAGTTTCAGAGAGGATCGTGTTTTAATTAACAAGTTGTAGAATTAAAAGAATTTCGTCGTCAACACCCTTAAGAAGAAGATTGTACGAACTCTCGATCGCGTTCCTTGTTGGTACAGTTTATTGTGAGGTATTTTAATTTCTTCGTGACTGGTTCTCGAGATCTCTTCGCAGAAGTATCCCTCCGACGGATCAGGTCTGCGTTAAAGTAAGAGAAAGCAACGCGTTCTCTTGAACCCACGTCAAGGTGGAAAATACAACTCGTCGTTGAATTTTTCACGAGAGCCCGCAATTATTGCAACTTGCATGGCAACGTTTAATCACGATGTAGAGTTAAGCTGCCTGAAAAACGATTTACTACACGGAGGAACGAACGTGTGAACCCGGAACAATACTACTTTCGACACTGTGAAGCGATATTAACCGTGTACATTATCATTTTTTATTTTTCCCTTACATCGTCGTGCCCTATTTTCCGGGAATTGTCCATTTTATGGGAGAAACGTTCTAGATACAATGAATAACAAGAGTATTCGGAGGATAGGATACTCAAAAGTTTATTATACATATAAAAATCGTGCAAATATTACGTGAAACTGAAGACAACTGTGCAATTCTTATCAGTGATATATTAAATGTATTAAATGTAATAAAAGAAATATGACACAATTTGTTAGAGAAATCGCGAATAATGTGCTACAAGTGTAATACATTTAAAGGGTAAATAACGAAATGAAATTTACACAGGATTCATTTTCATGACGTTCGATTTTTAATGGGTCTCGAACGGTCCCGATCGGGAATTCGCCGAGTGCGTTGCTCGTAAAAGACCACGACATAAAAAACAAACGGCGAAAGGAGGAAAATCTTCCGCAGAACGTGTGCTTTTTATTTGCTGACTGTACTCAACGTGATCTCAATGGTCCAGAAACCTTTATCGCAGCTGGTTCGCACCTTTAAAGGGGTGAGACGTCCACTTGCGACCTGGTCGAAGAGAAAACACATCATCACGACTGCTTTGAACAAATTACAATCCAATTCAGAATCATGTCGAACAGCATCTTATTACATTTCACTCGATCTCGGTCGTTACACAATTTTATTTACATACTTTACACCCTTTCCCCACTTTTACTCTCTTTCTCTTCCATTTTCTTTCAATAACTTTATTTTAATTACTGAACTAGTATTATTAGTTGTTATTAAACTGGGGATTTTATGCATTTATAGCATAAAGAATTATGTGAAATGCAATAGAAGACAAAATTTCTATCAGGTTTGACATATTTCCCAGTTTATTATTAACACAATAAACTTCTCACGAGGAAAAAGAAGTTTCCGTCTATAATTCTGCCTTTTTAAATTACTTTATAAAATTTATCAATCTTTTCTTGTACATATCTTTCATCTGAAATCTAGAATAACAGCTTCCCCCAGTTTCCTCTCACAAATAACCCAGAAGTTTCATTATAAAGGAATAGATTCTAATCACGGTATCTCGATATCACCAAAAGATTAAAGGCACGTACCCTGGCATTCAATTTTCCAAAATAATTCAGTAAATTCTCCAATTGTCCCCTGAAAACTTCAAACTTCAAACTTTCAAGTACAATACTTCGATATCACTATATTTATATTGTTCATCCTTTATCAGTATGCAACACTATAAAATCTGCTAATACTTTTACGCACTTTCCATTCAAAGAAAGAACAGATGGTAGAAAGAAGAAAAGTATTTGGTCACCAGTACTAACCAAAGAGTGAACAACAAAGCTGGCTTGACGAATTAGATCGTTCCATCGAGGAGACAGTAGTTCGGCCAAGTTTCCGGTAAGAGTCCAGACCGATTAAACCGCGCCCACTCGAACCTTCTCGGACACCGGTCGTATCTTCCATCTCTCGTGTTTGCTGGAATGGAATTTCGCGGCGGATCAGAGTGCATTTTCATCCGATGGGAAAAACAGGCCGATGAAACTCGCCGCGACACTTGTTGCGCGCTCCCTGCTAAAAAAGGGTGAAACGAGTCTCTCTAATTAATCATGTTGATTCTACGGCCTGGCAGAACTCGCGGTTAAAAAGGAAAAGTTATTTGCTCCATTCCTTTCTACCCGTCCGCTCTCGTTCCCCTTCGTAGAACGTTCAAGTCTGACCTCTTATCGCGAATCTAGGGGGGAGTGATTGCTTTCTGGTGAAAAATCACTGTGATCGCGGTGTATTAAATGAATTTAAACAACGAAACTGTTGTTTTAGGCTGAAGAATAATTACTTTTTTTTTTCATGAAATATTTTGTGTGGGAAAAGGGTTATGGAGAATAATAATTGTATTTTTCGGCCAACCCTTTTTGCAGTGGTGGTGAAAAGCAACCCCCTCGAGACCGCGGTTCTTTATGGGACACGAAGGAAGTTCGCGATATCCATGCGAAAAACACCGCGGATCTTTCTTCGAGCCGGTAAACGCGCGCAAAATATTACCGTTTTACGACACTCGAAGCTTGCTGCAAGTTTCAGAAATACCCACCTCGCTTTTCATTTCTCGAAATTCTGTGGAATTCTTCATCTTTGGCGTGGAAAAATAAATTTTTCGGAAAGCCCTGTTTAAAAGCCAAGGAAGAGTTCGAATTTCCTGGAAGTTATACAATTTGACAATCAGAAATATATTCTGTGGTGTGTTAACGAGAGGTGTTTCGAGGGTGAGTTATGATATTAAATATATTTTGGAAGAGGAATGCCTTAGGGCGTTCAGTTCTAAAATAATTATTGTGTAGAAGACAGAATAACGTAGATTCAATGACAATGACGTTTGGAAAACGTTTAAATTATAATATAAATATTATATGTAATAATCCATTAATGATAATAATGCAGTTATTAATAATTGCCCATGTTCTATCTACGATTAAACATGAAATCGTTAAAGGATTGAGGATAAAATTATAAAAGAATTATAAAGATTGAAATTATCGAACACGCGACTTGTATTTGCCTCATTTCATACAAATGTGATTAATAAATCGATAATAAATTATACATGGTACTAACAACTTTATAAAAACATTTAACTAGGCCGGTTTTTAGCCCGTGGCGCCATCTGCGAACAAAGTCCTCAAACTTGAAGCAATAATGTTAAAAAATTCGATTTGCAGAAATTATGTTTTATTTTTTATAAATTGTAGTTAGTAATAGGAGTGGATTAATTACTGGGGTGAATGAATAATGCATATGTACGATTTTACTGTATTTTATGGAAAAAATCGTAAGAAGTTTAACAACAATTGCCTTGTATAATACTTATATATACATTTTTACAATAGATTTTTAATGGCATTTGTATAAATTCAGTAAAAATCGGCTTAAATATTCTTCAGGCTTATAAAACAGTGCAATCTATCTGTGGCAAGTAATTTCCTTCTCGGTAACTTGCAAATCTTCCGTACGATCTTCAAAGCTTTCTTCCTTTAATATCAATAGTTCTTACTTAGGTATCATTAGTTATTACCTTGGTATCACTAGTCGGAGGGAATTTGTTTTCCACTGCAAGTAGGAATATCCCTACTCTTTGCCGCGGTATCACTGCTCTCCGTCGGTGTCGACGCGTACCGAACGATGCCGAAGATGGTCGGAGAGGGCGAACGGGAGAGAGCGGGAGCGGTAGAGCGAGCAGCGGTATCGGTGCTCTCCGTCGGCGTGACGCGGCCAAGGAATTTCGGGGGTCTATGAAGGGAGGTGTGCGAGCGAGAGAGTACGGTAGATCGTGCCGCGTATCGGTGCTCTCCGTCGGTCCAACGCGCTAGTGACGTTGCGTAACACAGTTTATTGACCTAGCCGTGTACGCCGTGTACCAAGGCCGTACCTGGCCATACCATCTGGTGTTTGGGTCGTTCAAGGAGGAAGGTCGTTCAAGTCGGCAAAAACAATTCGACACGAACAAACCTGCGTACGCCCAATACATAACGGCGTTAGCTTCCTCACTTTGTCGTGAGCCGTCGCGAAGGGTGGTCGCGTTCGCGTGTCTCGTACTCGTCCTTTCTCTTGTTACTAACCCATTTGTTTGTTGCAGGCATTCGACAACCATCAATATATTTACTGTGCATATTGTTGTGTCCCCTCTCTTGTTACTAATCCCTTGTATGTTACAGATGTTCGAGAACCATTGGCTTCGATATTTACCTTCTTATGTACTGTGATTTATTTACTGTGCATGTTATTAATCTATTTACTGTGCATATTGTTGTGTCTCCTCTCTTGTTACTAATCCCATGTATGTTACAGATGTTCGAGAACCATTGGCTTCGATATTTATCTTCTTATGTACTTTGATTCATTTACTGTGATTTATTTACTGTGCATATTATGTATTCTATGTGTATTGTATAATGAAAAATATTTTTCCAAACAGTTATTCCATCGAAAGAAGACATCGATCAACGTCTACATCTTCAAAGCGTGCGTCTACCACTGCGTTAAGTTACTGTAAGTTAAACTT